>NC_069504.1:518266824-518616865 GCF_027579735.1 Bombina bombina
TCCGTGAATATAGGGAGGGATGTTGTCAAACCTGAAATGGAGGAGGTAGTGTACCTTTCAACGGGCCATAGAGTAAAATAAAAACGGCACAGCCTCAGAATAGTGGAAACGTCAATAAAAAGTCACTCACATCTCTAGCTGACATCCTACATACGCATTCTCCTGCAGTGGATCACACAAGATATACAGGTCTGACACTCCTGCAGGAGACATTGACCCCATGCACTCTCTAAGGATGCCAAGCTACACAGGGAAGAGTTTAAATTTGGCAGCAGGCTTTTAAATAGTTGGGAATCAATTGCATGAGCAACCAGCATGGCGACTTGATCATTCCAAACAGCAACCTATATATTTGAATGTGGCTACCCCCCCCTCTAATGTGCCGGGCTTTCTGCGACAGGGCCTTATTGTGAGACCCAATAAGTGTGAGAACTCTGGGGCTGGAAATTGGTCCTTTGTACCTTGCTCAGGTAGGGAAACGGATATGCTGTTACTACAGAGCTTCTACTAGCCTACAGGCAGCCTGAGAGTTGGAGTGGGCTAAGAGAGGACTCCTGTTTGAATTGGTATACCAGGGTCTATTTAGTTCACTGGTACAGACAATGAACATTTATTCCATAATGTGACAGTAGGAACTTTTTTTTATTTTGCAGAAATGTAAGTAAATGTTTCATTACCTTTGTATCTCTGGTTCTAGGCATTGTAGGTTTAACCCTGTTAATAGCTGGTATACTAGGTTTGTTGGAATCAAATGTTGATGTATACCAAGCTGTGTCTCCGGTGTCAGCGGCCGAGACTACTGGACACGACAGATCTATCTTTCATTTGTAACTTATGATAAGATGCAGGTTTGTCCGTTATATTTTTCATCATGTACATGTATTTTATAGCCCTCTGCACACTTTTAGAGTCAGACTCTTTGTGGTGAACTAGATGAAGGTGTTTAACTCTAGTTATCCCCACACCAACCCTTATAATTATTAGATCTTCTAATATTCTATGGTACAGAACAGTTTGAGACCATGATCTTACAGGATATGTTTATCTCCTTACCTGATAGCTTTACTTGCTACCCATATCTTAGACTGCTTTTTTACTGGCTCAATCTAATATTACTTCCCTAGTTAATCAGAATATTTACATATGAGAAGGGTTAACAAATAGCAAGCTAAAGAGCTATCCTTGCTAATAGTCTTAAGCAAACTTAAGTCTTAAGCTCATATATATTTTCTTACTGCTATTTACTATAGACAAATGGTTGACTCTGTAATATTTGTGTAGGATGATGTTTGCTGATTCTAATGCCAGTCTTCATATGCATAGCCATAACCCTTTGTTACATTTAGGTATATACCCTTTACAAGAATCACCTTATAGGCTACCGCAGTAGTTGATTGTGGTGACTATTAGGATACTGGATAGATCTATATTGCTTTTAATATTTCTAGCTTCTTCTCCATGTATAGTTACTCATAGTTCAAATGCGTTTTACACTGTAGAGTCTTGTTAACGATTCTTCTTGCTCATATCTATTATGCATAAGCTTTTAGAGCTAAAGGTGACCTATTATATTGGGCAGTTCATAGTCAAAAGTATATAATTTATAGTATATGTTTATGACCTCTAGATGATTTTTGCCATATTAGATTTCTATGATTGTTGATCTAATCTTTTATTGTCAAATTTATGCCAATAGACTACGTACACAGTTAATAGATATGTTTATTAAGCTAATATACATGTTAATAACAGTGATGTTAGACACTGTATTTTTATAGGTCCAAGAGTGATCTTATATTTCTTTCAATTCCTTGAAATCCCCCTCATTTAAGGGTAATCTTTTAGGGGTCCATGGAAGGCCCTTGTTTGCTGTATGGGGATAAAACCTTTTATTTTCTTAACTTTTATTAGGCATATCCCTCTAAAGTGCCAATGTGCAAGGTGAAGTCCAAGAGTGGCCATTATTGTTTACTGAGGGAAATTATGTTTTGACTGTTAATAAAATAAAAAATGGAGGTCAGTTGTTAAGGGTAATTTTCGAGATACAGACACTTCTTTGGGAATGCATATTGTTATGTATATCTGATTATAAATCTGTGCATTTATATTTCTTGTGAGTTGTAATTGTATACTGTATTATTCAAACCAGATGCCACTATATTTTTGTCTGTCATGTTAAAACTAATATAAAAAATATAAACAATATTTTACACAACCAGGTTTACAGTGCAGTAAAATACAGTACTTGATAGGTAATACAAATTAAACGTTAATAAATGAGGGGAGCGCTACAAGGTAACAGCTATGTAAGAGATCGATAGTGCTAAGGAATAACACCGGTGAACAAAAAACTCTATATAAAAACTATTGCAATATATACATACAACATAAGTATATTACTTAACAACAATATTACATATGACCACCGGTGGTATAGAATGTTAAAAAATGTTAAACATGTGTGTAAAAAATGGCCCCTAAAAAATCAATCAAAAAAGACGTGGGATTTCCGGAAATAAGACCCTCAATGTCCATAGTGGTCTATAACAATTTCTTGAATCACTGCTAGCAAATTATCTGTAATGGTATTCCCATGGGAGAAGCATGTGAGGAGGGGTATGCTGTTAAACAATGCAATGTAGTGTGATGCACTTGGCTTCAATACTTTACGTTCCTGATGTCTGCTGAGTCCATGACTCTCACTTTCCCCAGAATCCGATATCCCTATCGATTTCTCCGCTCTTATGTTACGTGACTAAGCTGCCCTTAGATCCGGCGTCCGGTATATCACCTTTCAAACTCTGCCGTTCTTTACTGTGGGATGCTTGCTCCAGATCCTAGTTCCGGGTCACATGTTCAAGTCACAGGTTGTGAATGAACAAATGGAAGGAGCGGATTACCGGGTTGATGAAAGATGATCTTTGAGTAAAGTATATCAAGTATACAGAGTATCCACCATGAATGTATGCAACACTTGTTGCATTGAACTCATCAGAGTGCTCTGATCCTGGAGTTAGAAACGGCTTATCATCATCTACGCGTTTCAGCTTTACATGCTCTATTTGAATCATGAAAGCAAAAATGTGGGTTTTATATCCCTTTAAGTTGAGCAAAATCAACAACATATATCTTGCAATAGCATTTTCATTTCTAGATTGTTCATATGTAAAATTATTGTTTATCTCAACTATTATAGGGAAAAAATAAAGTATGGTCCCTGATGTGGAAAGGCTGAAAGAATGGCACAGGCAAAGCAGCAATCACTTAACAACTAAATTAGCACTAGCTAGGTAGCTATAGGTAACAAATTGGTAATTATATATTTTAACAGTATTAAAGGGATATTCCAGCCAAAATTGAAAACCACATGGGTGCATTTCAGGATTGAACAGAAACATTTTTTGTAATATACATGCATTAGCAAAAATGCTTCTAATAAAAGCTATAGCTGTTTCAAAAGTGTATTTAAGTATTCACAGAGCACAAGCATTTTAACACAGCACTTGCTCAGAGAGCCTAAGGTGCTTGTACCATCTGGTAATGACTAAAATTGTTAATTGCTGACATGATACAAGCCCCACTGATGATCTGAGCAGCTGCATGATTTAAAATGTGGGTGCAGTGACAATACCTAGCTATGCTTCATATGCACGTGCAGAGAAAAATGTTAACACTAAAACAGTAATAACTTTTACTAGAAGCATTTTTGCTAATACATGTCTATTGCAAATATGCTCTATTCAAAGATGTAATAAATCTATGTGCATTTATTTTTTGACTGGAATGACCCTTTCATTATGGCCACAGCTATGTCAGCTATGCAGGATCGTAACCGGCAAAATTGCCATCAGGATGGTGAAATCTAATTAATCCCTTGGATGCCAGGGATGTAAGCAACGCATTTCAGTTTTTATGCATCCAACTCCATCCCCAAATGTAACCCCTAAGCTTATTATTAGATTGAGATTATGAAATAAAGCATTATGACATCATCAGTAACTGTATTTTGTGATTCAGACAGAACATAGAACTGGAAAAAAGATTCCAGTTTACTTCTATTATCAAATTTGCTTCATTCTCATGGTATTCTTTGTTGAAGAGATACCTAGGTAGGTGTCTGGCGCACTTCATGGCAGTAAATAGCGCTGCAATCTAGTGCTCTGGAAAATAGATAATTTATCCAAAACTTCTGCCATATAGTGCTCCAGACACATGCACGCTCCAGAGCTTACGCCCCTGCTTTTCAACATAAGATACCAAGAGAAAGAAGAAGAAATGGTAATAGAAATAAGTTAGAAAGTTGTTTAAAATCGCATGCTCTATCTGAATCATGAGAGAAAAATTTTGGGTTTCAGGTCCCTTTAATCTGAATAATTAGTTTGAATGGTCCATCTCTACCTATAACTTGCTATCATATTGTCACTGCCATAAAGCAAATGTCCATCTGGAACTGGACCCAGAAGGGAGATCAAAAGAACCCAATCAGAGCTTCCTGAATATGTCTCAGGACGTGACCCACCAGCAGCATATAGCAGATGGAGTAAAAGATTGATAGGCAGAGAACTAAGCATACGAGAAGGGACAGTCAAGGTCAGTTTAATCTAGAGTCAGTAAAAGATTGATAAGCAGAGAACTAAGCATACCAGAAGGGACAGTCAAGGTCAGTTTAATCTAGAGTCAGTAAATGATTGATAAGCAGAGAACTAAGCATACCAGAAGGGACAGTCAAGGTCAGTTTAATCTAGAGTCAGTAAATGATTGATAAGCAGAGAACTAAGCATACCAGAAGGGACAGTCAAGGTCAGTTTAATCTAGAGTCAGTAAAAGTTGAGTCCAAGCAGACTGGCCAAAGACATGACAGATACCAGTTCAGTTCAGGAAGAGTTTAGCAACAGAAACTGTCCCAACAGATTGGCCAACGTCATGACAGAGACAAGGTCAGCCCAGACCAATGGGTAAAAGCAGGTCAGAAGAGCAGGGGTCAGCAATAGTCAGGCAAAACAATTAGAATCAGTAGATAAATGCAAAAATGGTTCATAACCAGTACAGTCACATCCTGAATACTACTAGGAGAACCAATTTACAGGCACTGGAAGGACCACAATGTTGTCTAACATAGCATCAAAAAAGGCATGAAAATGCCACAGAGTGAATGACAAGGAATAAGTGACCATTTAATAACCAAGGGACACCGGATGATGTCGCTTAGATGGAGATGCCCTTGTATGACTTTGCCATGAACACAGCCATGAGCAAGGTACTGACACCTATGCATTATGAGAAGACTTTGTTATTCCTTTTAGTGAATGTTATCAATTTGCCCAGCATTACCCATAGTAAAAAAATGTCAGCCCAAGCAGAGTTGCTTTATACCATGTAGATAATCAACACAAGTTTTTCTATTTTCTACCGTCATAGAGGCATCACTTGGCGACTTATGTGATGCAGTTACTCTCTATCAATTTACTTTTACTGTTTACTAGAAAAAATAGAATAATCTGACCACAAATTTATTGAAATGGTTAATGCTATTTAACATACAGATGTTATAAATTGTAATGTTTGAGAAAATGTAAAAAAAAAACATGAACTGGCTGCCTGTAGTTTGTGAATTTGCCAGTGTACAACACAAAATTCACAATGGAATGTGAACAAAGCTTCTTTTCTACAGTACTGTGCAGAACTCTAGAACCATGTTTTAAAAAGAATGCAAATTAAAGTCATTTATTTGAGCATCAGGTTTATTTGTAGTAATATATAAATTAGATAAAATCAATGAAATAGTAATGCAAAGAGAAAGTAGCAAAAACATTCTGTTTTTGTTTTGTTTTTTTAATGAATGTATATATTGTGTGGTTTTCAATGGAATACAAATTGAATCAATTAACTGTTGTACATATATTTTTTTTATTATTATTATTATTTTTTTTTCATGTAGTGCTGTAATAAAATCTGATGGAACCATCACTGGGCCTCACAGAAGACTGCAGACAAATATCAGTGCATTTCTTAACTTTTCCTCTGCTGTATTTGCGTTAATGTAAGGAAAAAGTTTTACATTTTGATTTATTGGTCTAAAAATATTTACTGCAGTTGACATCTCTGTATACTTTTATGGTATTTTCCATACTGCAATATCTTCAGCTTAGTTCCTTTTCACTAAATTACTGCTAGATTATGAGTTTTTGTCGGTAAGGCTTGCGGCTCTAACGCTCCTTTTTTTCCCACCGCTCCCTTAAAGGGACAGTTTACTCAAAAATTTTCTCCCCTTTAATTTGTTCCCAATGATCCACTTTACCTGCTGGAGTGTATTAAATTGTTTACAAGTAGCTCCTTTACCCTTATATTGGCATTTGAAATTGTTAATTTAGCATGTGGTATCCCCACCTATTCTGAAAGTTTGTGGCCGCGCGTACCAGCTATAGATAAGCTTTGTAAACACAGCCAGCAGAAGAAATTACACTCCCAGTGTGATAAAGCAGAGATAAGGTAATAAAATGTTGATTTTCCATTGTTCTCTCAAAGTATTGGTGATTGTTTTAAGGACAGATATAAGATAAAGAAGCAGGTATATGTACACAATGTGATACAGTAATGAGATCTGATTATACCTACAAGCTCAACCCATTTTATTAGGTTGTGGCTTCAAAACACAAAATCAGAGCTTTAATATACAGAAATAAACCTTAAAAAGCTAATTTTCAGAAATTTTTTACTCTGCAGTTGGTAAAAAAAAGCAATTGTAAACACATTAAGGGAAAAACTATTTTACAGTATACTGTCCCTTTAAGCCAACGCTGGTATTACAGGTTTTTTTAAACCTGGTTTTAGCCGCAAAAAGGTGAGCGTAGAGCAGAATTTAGCTCCACATCTCACCTCAATACCAGCGTTGCTTACGGTAGTGGTAAGCTGGATAAACGTGCTTGTGCACGATTTCCCCATAGGAAACAATGGGGCTGAGCTGGCTGAAAAAAAACCTAACACCTGCAAAAAAGCAGCGTTCAGCTCCTAACGCAGCCCCATTGTTTCCTAAGGGAAAATAAAAAATATGTCTGCACCTAACACCCTAACATGAACCCTGAGTCTAAACACCCCTAATATTACACTTATTAACCCCTAATCTGTCGTCCCTGACATCGTCGCCACCTGCATTATACTATTAACCCCTAATCTGCCGCTCTGGACACCGCCGCCACCTACATTATACTTATAAACCCCTAATCTGCTGCCCCCAACATCACCGACACCTACATTATAGTTATTAACCCCTAATCTGCCCCCCCCAACGTCGCAGCAACTATATTAAATTAATTAACCCCTAATCTGCTGCAGCCAACGTCGCCGCCACTATAATAAAGTTATTAACCCCTAAACCTAAGTCTAACCCTAACACCCCCCTAATTTAAATATAATTTAAATAACTCTCAATAAAATAACTACAATTAAATAAATTATTCCTATTTAAAACTAAATATCTATAAAATAAACCATAAGATAGATACAATATAACTTATAGTTAAATTGTAGCTAGTTTAGGATTTATTTTTATTTTACAGACAACTTTGTATTTATTTTAACTAGGTAAAATAGTTATTAAATAGTTATTAACTATTTAATAACTACCTAGCTGAAATAAGTACAAAATTACCTGTAAAATAAATCCTAACCTAAGTTACAATTATACCTAACACTACACTATCATTAAACTAATTACCTAAACTACCTACAATTAATTACAATTAAATTCAATAAACTAAATTACGAAAAAAAACAAACACTAAACTACAGGGAAAAAAAATTACAAGAAGTTTAAACTAATTACACCTAATCTAAGCCCCCTAATAAAATAAAAAAGCCCCCCAAAATAATAAAATACCCTATTCTATGCTAAATTACAAATAGCCCTTAAAAGGGCCTTTTGCGGGGTAGTTAGGTAGTTATTAAATAGTTAATAACTATTTAATAACTATTGTACCTAGTTAAAATAAATACAAAGTTGCCTGTGAAATAAATATAAATCCTAAGATAGCTACAATGCAACTATTAGTTATATTGTAGCTAGCTTAGGGTTTATTTTATCAGTAAGTATTTAGTTTTAAATAGGATTAATTTATTTAATTATGTTAAATTTATTTTGTTTAATTTAAATTATATTTAAATTAGGGGGGTGTTAGGGTTAGGTTTAGCCTTAGGTTTAGGGGTTAATAACTTTAATATAGTAGCGGCGACGTTGGGGGTGGCAGATTAGGGGTTAATAAATGTAGGTAAGTGTCGGCGATGTTAGGGCAGGCAGATTAGGGGTTAATAAAATTTAACTAGTGTTTGCGAGGCGGGAGTGCGGCAGTTTAGGGGTTAATACATTTATTAAAGTGGCGGCGATGTCCGGTCGGCAGATTAGGGGTTAAATAATTTTATTATAGTGATTGTTATGTGGAGGGGGGGGCTTGGTTTAGGGGTTAATAGGTAGTTTATGGGTGTTAGTGTACTTTGTAGCACTTTAGTTAAGAGTTTTATGTTCCGGCGTTAGCCCATAAAACTCTTAACTACTAACTTTTAAATGCGGTAGAAGTCTTGACAGGAGAGGGTGTATCGCTCACTTCTTCCAAGACTCATATTACCGGCGTTAGGCAAGTCCCATTAAAAAGATAGGATACGCAATTGACGTAAGAGGATTTGCGGTAGCCTCGAGTCGCGGAAGAAAAGTGAGCGCTAGACCCTTTCCTGCCTGTGGGACCTCTCAACGCTGCTTTTGAAGGCTAACGCCAAACTCGTAATCTAGGCGTTAGTTTCTTAGATGTAACACATAAACCGGACCCTTTAAAGAGTAGCTCCCAGTAGTGCATTGCTGCTTTCGAGCCTACCTAGGTTTTCACTTCAATAAAGGATACCAAGAGAACAAAGCAAATTTGCTACTAGAAATAAATTGGAAAGTTGTTTAAAGTTGTACAACAGAATTCTAAGCATAATGTCCCTTTGATTGCAATAATAAATGAACATTGTAATGATGATATTTTACCTGTGTATATGCTTCATAGTTAAAGTGAAGATAAACTTTACAAAGCTACAAACAAACATGTTATTAAACGCCAATTTTAAAACTTTCATTCATGATTTTTTATATATTTGCCTATTAAAAAACTTTTTACTGCTATTGTGTCTATTTATTGCCCTCTTCCTCCGTCTGTAGCTGATGTGTTTCCCCCCCCCCCATCATCCTCCATTTGAGAGCTGTCCCTTTTGGCGTCTATTGCGAAAAGCAATACACCCCTTTCCCGTTGTGTCTTAGACTATTTGCGCGTTCATTTTTCGTGCATGCACTTTACAGAAAAAAAGGTTTTCTTTTAATAAAGCATTATTTACTTGTAAAACAAGCTCATTAACAGGAGTGAATCATGCTCTTTCTAGGCCGTTGCTCAATCCCGTGATTGTTAACATTGGAACAGATGAGGAGCGATTGCGCATGCGTGCCATTACTAGTATCGGGAGTCCGCATTACTTACTACGTAGAGAGCGGGAATACTCTCTACATCACACTCTAACTGAACGCAGCAATGGCGGTGGGCGGAGGAAGCTAATTTGCAAGGTATGATTAATAATTACAATTATAATAATAAATAAAGTTAGCAATTTAACTCCTTTAAATACTATATCATCCAAATAAAAATGTATCATCACTTTAAGTGGGATTTGAGAAACATTTTTAACTTTTTTTTTTCATTAAAAGTGTTTATTAAAGGGATAGTTAACCCCTTAGTGACCAGAGCACTTTTCCATTTTCTGTCCGTTTGGGACCAAGGCTATTTTTACATTTTTGCGGTGTTTGTGTTTAGCTGTAATTTTCTTCTTACTCATTTACTGTACCCACACATATTATATACCGTTTTTCTCGCCATTAAATAGACTTTCTAAAGATACCATTATTTTCATCATATCTTATAATTTACTATAAAAAAAATGATAAAATATGAGGAAAAATGGAAAACAAAAACACACTTTTTCTAACTTTGACCCCCAAAATCTGTTACATATCTAAAACCACCAAAAAACACCCATGCTAAATAGTTTCTAAATTTTGTCCTGAGTTTAGAAATACCCAATGTTTACATGTTCTTTGCTTTTTTTGCAAGTTATAGGGCCATAAATACAAGTAGCACTTTGCTATTTCCAAACCATTTTTTTCCAAAATTAGCGCTAGTTACATTAGAACATTGATATCTTTCAGGAATCCCTGAATATCCCTTGACATGTATATATTTTTTTTTAGTAGACATCCCAAAGTATTGATCTAGGCCAATTTTGGTATATTTCATACCACCATTTCACCGCCAAATGCGATCAAATACAAAAAATTGTTCACTTTTTCACAAATTTTTTCACAAACTTTAGGTTTCTCACTGAAATCATTTACAAACAGCTTGTGCAATTATGGCATAAATGGTTGTAAATTCTTCTCTGGGATCCCCTTTGTTCAGAAATAGCACACATATATGGCTTTGGCGTTGCTTTTTGGTAATTAGAAGGCCGCTAAATGCCACTGCGCACCACAAGTGTATCATGCCCAGCAGTTAAGGGGTTAATTAGGGAGCTTTTAGGGAGCTTGTAGGGTTAATTTTAGCTTTAGTGTAGTGTAGTAGACAACCCCAAGTATTGATCTAGGCACATTTTGGTATATTTCATGCCACCATTTCACCGCCAAATGCGATCAAATTAAAAAAAAACGTAAAATTTTTCACAATTTTAGGTTTCTCACTGAAATCATTTACAAACAGCTTGTGCAATTATGGCACAAATGGTTGTAAATGCTTGTCTGGGATCCCCTTTGTTCAGAAATAGCAGACATATATGACTTTGGCGTTGCTTTCTGGTAATTAGAAGGCCACTAAATCCTGTTGCGCCTCACACGTGTATTATGGCTAGCAGTGAAAGGGTTAATTAGGGAGTTTGTAGTGAGCTTGCAGGGTTAATTTTAGCTTTAGTGTAGAGATCAGCCTCCCATCTGACACATCCCACCCCCTGATCCCTCCCAAACAGCTCCCTTCCCTCCCCCACCCCACAATTGTCCCCGCCATCTTAAGTACTGGCAGAAAGTCTGCCAGTACTAAAATAAAAGGGTTTTTAAAAAAAAATGATTTTTTTTAAAAGCATATTTACATACGCTACTGTGTAGGATCCCCCCCTTAGCCCCCAACCTCCCTGATCCCCCCCAAAACCGCTCTCTAACCCTCCCCTCTGCCTTATTGGGGGCCATCTTGGGTACTGGCAGCTGTCTGCCAGTACCCAGTTTACAATAAAAAGTGCTTTTTTTTGTGTTTTTTTGTTTTTTTCTGTAGTGTAGCTTCCCCCCCCCCCCACCCCCCACAGACAAACCCCCACCACCTTGCTGATTGTTTAAATTTTATTTTTTGATATATTTTTTATTTCCCCATTTTCTGCAGTGTAGCGGTTCCCACCCGCTCCCTCCCCGTGCACGCGCCCGCCCCCACCCTCCCGTGCACGCCCGTGCGCGCCCCCAGCCACCCCTGCCCACGATCCCGCCCCCCTTCACATCCACATGGCCATCGATGGCCGCCACCCGCCTCCCGGTCCGGCTCCCACCCACCAACGCAGGTAGCCACCGATCTCCGGTGCAGAGAGGGCCACAGAGTGGCTCTCTCTGCACCGGATGACTTAAAAAGGTTATTGCAGGATGCCTCCATATCGAGGCATCACTGCAATAACCGGAAAGCAGCTGGAAGCGAGCAGGATCGCTTCCAGCTGCTTTCCACACTGAGGACGTGCAGGGTACGTTCTCAGGCATTAACTGCCTTTTTTCTGAGGACGTACCCTGCACGTCCTCAGTCGTTAAGGGGTTAAAGGGACACTGAACCCAAAAATTTTATTTTATGATTCAGATAGAGCATGACATTTTAAGCAACTTTCTAATTTACTCCTATTATCAATTTTTCTTTGTTCTCTTGCTATCTTTATTTTTTTATTTTAAAAGCAGAAATGAAAAGCATAGGAGGCCCATATTAGGTTCAGCACCATGGATAGCGCTTGCTTATTGGAGGCTGAATTTTACCTACCAATAAGCAAGCATAACCCAGGTTCTCAAACAAAAATGGGCTGGTTCCTATGCATCACATTCCTGCTTTTTAAATAAAGATAGCAAGAAAAAATGATAATAGGAGTAAATTAGAAAGTTGCTTAAAATTGCATGCTCTATCTGAATCTTGAAAGAACAAATTTGGGTTTAGTGTCCCTTTAAGTCCAAATTAGACTTTCATGATTCAGATAGGGCATGTAATTTTAAACAACTTTCTAATTTACTTTTATCATCAAATTTGCTTTGTTCTTTTGGTATTCTTTGTTAAAAGCTAAACCTAGGTAGGCTCATAGGCTAATTTCTTTGAAAGCCGCCTTTTATCTGAAATGCATTTGACAGTTTCCACAGTTAGAGGGCGTTAGTTCATGTGTTTTATATAAATAACATTGTGCTCATGCATGTGGAGTTATTTAAGAGTCAGCACTGATTAGTTAAAATGCAAGTCTGTCAAAAGATGTGAGATGAGGGGGCAGTCTGCAGAAGCTTAGATACAAGGTAATTACAGAGATAAAAAGTATATTTCTATAACAGTGTTGATTGTGCAAAACTAGGGAATGGTAATTAAATGGATTATCTATCTTTTTAAACAATAACATTTTGGGGTTTACTATCCCTGTAACATGGGAACTGAACAAACAGAAATATGTAAACCATTTATTAAAGCCGTTCAATCAACTGATCTTGTTCAAGAGAGCAAAAAAGTTTTAATGTGTTACAGCATTGTATTACTGCAGTCAGTCAGCATTTATTACTGTAGTAAACAAGACACTGTTTTGCAGTTTCTTATCTGATTCGCCATGAGGAAGCCAATTAGGGACAGATATGTGACAGGGTTAGGCCTGTAAAAGTCCACAGTGCTCTCCATTCGTAGAATTGGAAAACCCATAATTTTCAGAGTTAAATCACATGAAAATTGGACAAAATAAATAATGAAAGTATATTGCAAAGATGTATTTTTAATATGCATAAGTATACATTTTATATTTCACTCTCAAGTTGTTTTATGTCTCTTTAAAGAATGTCAGGATGGTAAGAGCGCAGAGTCAGAATGGTCAATTGGAAGATTCAAGGTAGTTCACGGTAGGACTTGGTTTAGATGGTTCCTGGTCTCGCTTTGTAAAGCCAATACATATAGGGCCAGATTGCAGTGGCGCGCTATTTAGTGCTTTTGCTCACGCTCAAACACCGCTGGAAGTAAACTTTTAACCGTGTATTACAAGTGGAAAGTAAATTGTTTATGTGCAAGCAAAACCCAACACATGGAAACTTCAGGACTCCATAGACTTTAATGGAGTGCATTGAAAAAAAAAAAAAAACTAACACTCATCACTCTCGGACTAACCCAACGCCACGTTAGACCTACAGCGCTAAACACAAAGGTAGTTATAAATATTTTACATTCCCATAGAAGAAAATGTTATTTTTATTTTTAAATAGATATTTCAATATACAGCTGATTTTTTTTTAAAATATGTATCTATTATATATATCTATATTAAAAGATACAAAGAACATTTTCTACTATGTGAAGAACATTGGAATGTAAAATATTTACAGTAAATACACAGTAAAACACATTATAAAAATAATTTTTCTTGTTTTAAGGTATTCGAGTGGAAAGGGATCCAAAGTGTATATACATAATTATATATGTGTTTGTATGTGTATATATCTATTTATATATATATATATATATATATATATATATATATATATATACACACACACACATTATAGTTCTTTTTATTCAAACACCTTGTCATATACCATATATCTTTTAACCCTTATAAAACATTTAAAAAATATTTATATGATTAGTTTTATCAGATAGTGTATATATGAATTTAACACTTTATTTAAATGTGTTTATGTTGTGTTTTGTGCAGATTTTTTTTAACTCATACTCTTTATGCTAGGTCTTTAATTGCGCAAACCCGAGGTGCACTAATTTAGTTTGCGCTTGAGCAAGTAATATTACTTTCAATTTGTAATACGCACGCAATTTAGTGCAGTTGCGAGCCGTACCACTTGTAATTTAGCCCATATCGGGGAAAGGAGAGACAGTTGGAAGAATCTTGCAAACTGGGACCACCCAACAAAACACAGGACATTTCAGAGCTTGGGATTTGTCTTAATACAGGGGTTTTTAATTGCTAATTAATTCTTGTCATCTAGATTCACAAAGGATTCTAAAAACTCACAACCTTTTCAATTCCTATGCTATCTTATAGTACCTGATTCAGTAACATTCTAATGAGCTCTAAAGAATGACAGAGGTTACTGGAGAATTCTTTAAATTCCTAATAAATCTAGTTCACTCTCTCCAACTCACCAGGCTCAAACAGCAGGTACCTTCCAAACAGCATGCTATTCATCATCAATTCTCATTTGTCCTTATGTAACTGTGAGAAAGAACACATTTTATGACATATATTTGTTTTTTATTTATGTAATACTCACCAGTGTAACATCTCTATGAGCATTTTCCATTCAGCTACTTTTTTTACCTTCAACTGGACGGTGGGAAAAATCAGTCCATCAGCAGCATTAGTGATGAGTTTACACTTTGCCTTCCTGTGACCTCTTCAAAGTTCAACATAATCTCATGATCTCACATGATTTTATAGTAAACTTTCTTGAACTGAGGAGGAAAAAAGTGATTGTTGGATGCACACTACCTTGCTAGTCCCAGACTCCCAGTCCAAGATACAATGGGATGTGCTACTGAGGAAATTTGAGGTACAATATCTTCTTTTCTTGTATAGAGATTTTCATGGGATATTTTCTAGCCAGATATTTACAGATATGCTGCATCACCTTCAAGTGATTTAGCATATGGGTCACATGTTCATTTATTGATATCAGACTTCTACCTCAACCATGGAGCAAATTAGTAGTTGTATACTCAGAAGATGAAGACTACTACTTCCTAAAACAAGGACACATATAACAATATTATGTAAGTTCTGCACAGGCTTAGTTAAATGAAAGATTTGCCCACTCTATTAATTGCTACCGGCAATAATTAAATGCCTTATTTGATTTATTTCCTTACTATCTTTCTAGTATCTTCATTCAAGGGTGCTTGCATGCAAAATAGCAGACTGATTTATTTATTTCACTACCTTCTGTCACAAAAAACCCCCACTAAACAACTTTTTATGCATTTGACGGGGAAAAAAAGCCTATATTTCTTTTTTTTAATATTCCAAACCATCACGTCTGTATTATTTTAAAACCTATAATTTTGGTTCGTTAATCAAACTCAACATCTGTTAAATTCTGTCTGTATAAATGCAATGAGGCATGAAATAATATTGTGCATATATCAAATATAATTATAGATTTGTGCAAAAGTCCAATGCCTTTTTTGATTTGCCTTGGAAATAGATTATTATTTCCATTGTAAAGTGAGAAGAAAATTAGGTGAAAAACTAGACCTTTATTCATTGACTTCAATGCAGAGTGGAACCTTGATAAATCATCTCTCCAGAATCTCACCTAAACTTGCCGCACAACATAATAAACTGTTAAATGTGAACTTGTACCAAAGCCAGAGGAAACACCTTCATGCTTGACAGGTTGTAGTCTCACCACCGACGACCCAGCACTGTGAATGAATCACAACAGTTGGTTAAAGCCGTGCAGTTGTCAAATACCCTTTGCCAATATTTATTTTAAGGTTAAGTCTAATGTTCTTGAATATCAATTAACTGCAATGTCCCATGGTGAGCCTTGGCCCACTTTAAGCAGAGAGATATTGCAGCTGGCAATTTGGTTAGGCACAGCGACTGTAGTCTAATGTAATTATGGGCGAGAAAAAAAACAGTACTACTTAGAGGTAATAATAGTCATAAGGCAATGGTACTACAACGTATAATGAAGGGGAGTGTGCATGAACACTATTGTATACAAATCATGGGATGTTTGTAGGATGTTCTCCAAAGAGACATTGCATACTTTAGTTTACTATACTTGTAAGCCAGAAACACTTTACTCTGTCATGTCACTTTGTGACGTAGCATCAATATCAAGTTTGTTGAGCAATCAAATGCTTTTGAAGTATTCAGAGAATAAGATAATGCTGCTTCAAGTAAAGAGTTTTTTAATGCAGTTCTGAGCACTTATTCTGATGGTCATGGGAAGCAGTGCAGAGGCGGGACGTTTGTGCAAAGGGGGTGAATGCCCCGCCAGGGAAACAGTGATTTGTGGATTGCAGATGAGTCATCTGTCAATCAATTAACGAATATAGCGGGCGGAGGAACAGTGCTTACCATTCTGGCATTACAAGCTGAAAATATCAGAAGATAAGTATATCCTACTCATTTCATGAATGAAAGTCTTATTCATTTTTTAAATTCTTTCCTATGACTTGAGCGACTAGTTTACAATCACTTTAAGTAGATGAAAACCTGTAAAAGCATATTTATGAAATATACATATTTAACAATTTTTTAACTATGTATTTACTGTAAATATTTCACATTCCAATGTTCTGCACATAGCAGAATATGTTTTGAGTATTTGTATATATATATATATATATATATATATATATACATATATATATATATATATATATATATATATATATATATATATATATATATATATATATATATAAAGTAATGAAGAGTGCACTCACCAGCACTTTTCAAAGTTTTATTCCAATTATGTACGTAATTGGAATAAAACTTTGAAAAGTCCTGGTGAGTGCACTCTTCATTACTTTCTATTTACCTATCTGCTGCACCCTGGGCATGTGATTTGGATTTCTGGAGTGCTTGTCTACTTTGAACTTTATATATATATATATATATATATATATATATACACTGTATATATATACAGTATATATATATATATATATACGGTATATATATATATATATATATATATATATATATATATATGTATAAATCTATACCTATATGTAATCATGTGTATACACTGTACTATATACTATACAGTCATGGCCAAAAATATTGGCACCCCTGCATTTCTGTCAGATAATGCACCACTTCACCCAGAAATTTGTTGCAATTACAAATGTTTAGGCATTCTCACGTTTATTTATTTTGTTTATATTGGTATGACACAAAAAAAGTGGAGATAAAAAGCCAAATCTGACACATTCCATGCAAAACTCCAAAAATGGACTGGACAAAATTATTGGCACCCTCAATTTAATATTTGGTAGCACACCCCTAGGAAAAAATAACTGAAATCAATCACTTCCTGTAACCATCAATGAGTTTCTTAAACCTCTCTACTGCAATTTTGGACCACTCTTCTGGGATTGAGATCTGGACTCATTGCTGGCCAGTTCAGTACTCTCCAGAGCTTTGTCTTAAACCATTTTTGGGTGCTTTTTGACATGTGCTTTGGGTCATTGTCCTGCTGTAGGACCCATGACCTTTGATGGAGACCCAACTTTTTAACACTGGGTCCTACATTGCACTACATAATTCTTTGGAAGTCTTCAGTTTTCATAATGCCATGCACACAATCATGACATCCAGTGCCGGAAGCTGCAAAGCAACCCCAAAACATCAATGAACCTCCACCATGTTTGACTGTAGGAACTGTATTCTTTTCTTTAAAAGCCTAATTTCTTTTTCTGAAAACAGTAGAATGATGGGCTTTACCAAAAAGCTGTAATTTTGTTTTGTCTGTCCACAGCACATTCTCCCAAAATAATTTTGGCTTCCTCAGGTAAGTTTTGGCAAACTCCAATCTGGCTTTTTTTATGTTTCTGTGTCAGCAGTGGAGTCCTCCTGGGTCTACTACAATAGCGTCCCTTTTCATTCAGATGGCAACGTATAGTGGGAGCTGACACATTTGTACCCTGTGCCTGAAGGTCAGCTTGAATTTGTCTGGAAGTTGATCAAGGTTCTTTATCCATCATTCAAACAATCCTTCTGATCAATTTTTCTCTTTTGTCCACGTCCAGGGAGATTAGCTACAGTGCCATGGGCTGTAAACTTCTTGACAATGTTGCACACAGTGGACACAGGAACATTAAGATCTCTGGAGATGGACTGGTAACCTTGAGATTATCCATGCTTTTCCACAATTTTTGTTCTCAAATTCTCAGACAATTCTTTGCTGCTCTTTCTCTTCCCCATGCTCAGTGTGGCACACAGAGAAACACAACAGAAATGTTGAGTACATTTTTCACCATTTTAACTGGTTGCCGGTGTGATTTCTATATTGTCAGCACCTGTTAATTGATACAGGTGAGTTTAATTACAAATTACAGGAGCATCACTAACTTGGAATGCAATTATTTCTTACAATTTTGAGAAGGTGCCAGTAATTTTGTCCAGTCCATTTTTGGAGTTTTGCGTGGAATTTGTCAGATTTGCTTTTGTTTTCTCCACTTTTTTTGTGTCTTACCAATACAAACAAAAGGAATAAACATGAGACTGCCTAAACATTTGTAATTGCAACAATTTTCTGGGTGAAGTGGTGCATTATCTGACAGAAATGCAGGGTTGCCAATATGTTTGGCCATGACTGTATATATATGTACCTCACTCCGGCCTGAATCCTATAGAGCAGGGCAATGTAACCAGCCCCCACTGCTAACATTCCTACAAATACTAGAAGCTATTTTAACCCCTTCACTGCAGAGGGAATGGCCACCTATACGCCCTCACATCTGCACTCCTTAAGACCCCAAAAAGCGGTTGCAGCACTCAGTCCCTCACTAGTGGCTACCCTAAAATCACTCAGCATTTTCAAAGGGACCGACAGGGGCTGTCGTGGAGGAAAATCAAAATTTAAAGTTCTATATCCTGACACTATCACAGCTGCCCCACCACCCTGTCCACCCGCAAGCCCAATTGAAGTGATCCAACCTAAAAGCCACAAAAACCGCACTATCATCTCAAGAAAATCTCTTTGTGTGATCCCTATTAGAAGACATACTGTCTCCAAAGTACAGAGCAAAAACTCAGAATCCCAAGACTGTCTTATCAGAGCAATCCTATGCAATGCCAGATCAATAAAGAACAAAACAGCTATTATTTCCGACCTTATTGACACATGCGAATTAGCATGCATCACAGAATCATGGTTAGATGAAAATGCAGGGCCTATTCTTGAGGCAGCTATTCCAGACAATTACACAGTGTTCCACCGCCCGAGACAAGATCGCAAGGGAGGCGGAGTTATGATCTGTGCAAAATCATCCTTAAATCCCAGACCAATATCAGTCCACAAAACTCAATCTTTTGAATGTGTAGCTGCCAGCCTCTTAATAGAGAGAGGATTCTGAATACTGCTAATATACAGACCCCCAGGAGATGGGAAGAGATTTCTTCAGGAACTCCCAGACCTTTTGGCTGGCTTAATCCTTGAACACCCCAGATGGCTTATATTAGGAGACTTCAACACTTGGATGGACAACACCCTATCCCTGCTTGTGCAGGATCTCCTCAGCTTGATGAGTACACTCGGCTTTACACAAATCGTCACCACTCCCACCCACAGAAAAGGTCATACACTTGATCTAGTGTTTCAGTCTGGACTAGAAGTGTCACCAGTAACTGTAAACCCAGTTACCTGGTCAGACCACCACTCCATTCACTTCTCCATTGTATCACAATCAACCAGACACCAGCCTCAGAACCTGGTCAAACACCGCTCATTAAAAGGGGTGACACCACTGGATGTAGCATCACATATGGATCTAAGTGAACTAATGGGCACCTGCGAAGACCCCAGCTCCTTAGTCCGACTCTACAACAAAACCATGAGAGATACCCTAGAAAGCATTGCACTATCTCGCATACGCACTGTCCAAACCCACAACAATGCACCGTGGTTTGATAGCTCCATCAGAGAAATGAAAAGAATAGGACGTAAGCTTGAGAGAAAGTGGCGCAGAACACATGATCCAGAGGATAAAGCCGCTCTTACCAAACATCTAAATAAATATCAATCCAAGATAACTCAGAAAAAATCTTCATTTTTATCACGTGAAATTGCACTCTCCCACAATAGACCCAGGCAACTGTTTCGCACAGTAGAAAGGCTCAGCAAACCAGCATGCATGCTTAGCCCCACCAACTTTTCTCAGGATAAATGTGAAGCATTTGCAAACTTCTTCAGAGACAAGATTTCCTCAATCCGAACCGCTATCACAGCAGGCCAAACAGTTACACACCAGAACCACTACAATGGAATGCCAGACTGCCCCAGTTTATGGTCCACATTTACAAATGTGGATATAAAAGAAGTTAAAAACACCATACAAAAGTTGCACCCTACTACGTGTGACTTAGACCCTGCTCCAACTCAGCTCATAACTGGATGCATTGAAAAACTCGCCCCAGTCCTCACAAAAATAGTGCAGTGTTCACTAAAAACAGGAGACTTTCCAGATCCTCTAAAAGAAGCTGTGGTAAAACCACTCCTAAAGAAACCTTTATTAGACCCAGACTGCATGACTAATTACAGACCGGTATCCAACCTCCCATTTCTGGGGAAAATAATTGAAAAAGTAGTGGCAACTCAACTGGAAGCCCATCTATCACGCCTAAACATATTCGATCCCTTCCAGTCAGGCTTCAGATGCCGCCACAGCACTGAAACAGCGCTAGTCAGAGTGCTAAATGATCTCCTCATGGCAAGAGACAAAGGTGATTACTCCATTCTAATCCTCCTGGATCTCTCAGCTGCATTTGACACCATTGACCATAGGATTCTAATAGAGCGCTTGCAGTACATCTGTCGTCTAGGAGGCACAGTCCTTAACTGGTTTAAATCCTTCCTCGCTGGTAGAACACAGAGTGTAATATCAGGATCAAGCTCATCAGCACCAACAGAACTGGCTTGCGGAGTTCCACAAGGATCTATCCTGTCTCCCATGCTATTCGCAATTTACTTACTACCACTGAGGAACATCATTAACTGACATGGCCTAAGGTATCATTGTTACGCTGATGACACACAACTCTACTTCTCCTTTGCTCCAGATACTACAGACCCAGCATGCCGCATAAACAGTTGCTTAACAGACCTCATAGAATGGATGAATGCTAGCTGTCTCAAAGTGAACCCGGACAAATCAGAGTTACTCTTGGTGAGGGGACCCCGGGCATCAAAAATATCCCACAATCACCCAACTGGCCTGGAGCTTGGAGGTTCTGAACTCGTTAGTTCAGCAAAGGTACGAAACCTCGGAGTGCTGATTGACGCTGGACTATCTTTTAAACAGCAGATTTCCTCCGTAATAAAATCTGCCTACTTTCATCTGAAAAACATAGCCAGGATACAACACTTAATTCCACCGGATGATATGCCAACATTAATCCATGCATTTGTATCCTCTAGGCTAGATTACTGCAATGCACTTTACTTGGGCCTCCCAAAAAAAGAACTCCATCGCCTTCAGACAGTACAAAACGCAGCAGCAAGACTATTGACCAATCAAACTCGCTCCTGCCACATAACACCTGTTCTCCACTCCCTACATTGGCTTCCAATTAAATGGCGAACATATTTTAAAATTGGCCTGCTGACCTTCAAAGCCTTAAACAACCAAGGCCCACAGTTCCTGAAAGAGCTCCTGATACCCTACATCCCATCCCGTTCACTTAGGTCAGCCAACACATCCCTCCTTTCAGTGCCAAAAATAAGGACAAACTCAGGCTCCAGAGCATTCTGCCACGCTGCCCCTACTTTCTGGAACTCTTTACCGTGCGCAATCAGAGAGGCACCGTCCTTACAGACTTTTATAAAAAAGCTAAAGACCCACCTCTTCCTTCAGGCATTCAGTCCGCTTATCTGACCTTCAGAAACTCCTAACTTTTATGTCTTATGTTGGTACAGTATATTTGTAAAGTGCTTTGAGTCTCACAGGGAGAAAAGCGCTATATAAATCGCAAATTATTATTATATTATATATATATATATATATATATATATATATATATATATATAAAGAAAAAAGTCTTGCACTCACTGGATTTATGAGAAATGGTGCTTTTATTGGCACATCAAAAAATCAGTGACGTTTTGGGGATCAATTACCCCTTCATCAGAGAAGGGGCGATTGATCCCTGAAACGTCACTAATTTTTTGATGTGCCAATAAAAGCACAATTTTTCATAAATCCAGTGAGTGCAAGACTTTTTTTCTTTATTTCAAGTTTTTGCCTGCACCCTATGGTTGTCAGTTAAGTGCGAGTGCGCTCTCTGTTGCTATATATATATATATAAATATATATATATATATATATATATAAATAGAACATATTCCGTTACGTAAATAACATTGGAAAATTAAATATTCATAATTTCATGTCAGGCTAGCGCTATTGCGAATATGTTATAATGTTTGCACGAGAGTGGGGTATTTTTTCCTATAGGGGAATGGGTAAACGCGATAGTGAATTTCAATTTTTTGAGCAAGTTGAGTTACCGCTGGAGAAAAAAATTGTTTAATTTCAACTTGTAATACCAGTGCCACCTGACTAGCCCAAAAATGAAACTCCTAGCGGTATTTTCAGTATATGAAAACGCAAAATACAGTTAAATTTTTAATCTAGCCCTTTGTTCAGGCCCGGACTGACCATAGGAGATACCGGGAAAATGCCGGTGGGTCGCAGGTTACCTTAGCCCCGCCCAACATTCCTGCACACACCGACTGCTGTCACTGTGGCTCTGTCTTGTAATGACATGTTTTAGTAGGCCAAGTAGCACACATGATGTGGTGCTGTGATGGCCAGTGCGGCTGCACAATACACGTGATGTGACTTAAGTTATGTCATGTGGGCCCACCCTTTTGCCAGGGCAAGCGGGGCACCAGTACTGGGTCCTGTGCTTTGCAGGGCCCCCGCACTCTGCTGCATATGATCACTCTGTCTCTTTCCACTTTTTACAAGACACTGTTCGTGAAGTATGTAAAAGTGCAGCATGTTTATTGGTTTTGGGGAGTTTTTAATTACCGTGCTGTAACTTCTATGGGATAAGTCTTTGTACCAGGTTATTCACAGTGCAGCGCAGTATAAGTTATAACCAGACTATAGAACTGGGAAAATGCGCCTAGAAAGTCTGAAGAAAGCGGTGTGTATATGAGCAATGCCATAGCTGTAAAGAATGGTGTAATGCGGTCCTAACTGAAGTCTGTTTTGTGTGCTTGGGTTCGGATAAGATAGATCAGTTTTGCTGAAATGTTTTGTATTCTTAGAACTGTACTTTTAACAGTTGTGACAAAAATAAGTTTGTTGAATTAAATCAGTGAGATGGTAAATTTGTGAAGTGATTTTCTTTTCTTACTGTGTGTAAAAGGCATAACCCCAACCTGTCACTATAGGCAATCCCCACCCAAAAAAATGAATGTTGCTTCTTCTTTCTCACATGCACAGATATTCTATTATGATTTGACCCTTGATGACCCTTGATTAACTTGCCTGTTATATATTACACCTGCTATTACTCAGTGGGTTAATTCAGTTGATTAGTATTATACTTACTAGAGTTTTTCTTGTAACTCATTACATGTATTACTTTTCAGATTAGTGTTATTAACTTTCCTTTTTCCTGTAATCCTTCTAAGGTTTGTACCCTGTCTATACTATATAGTAAACAGTTCTTTTGTGCTTGCACCTACTAGACAAGGAGATTTTTGGATTTAACAATATGTATGTGATAGTAACATACATAGTAACATAGTAGATGAGGTTAAAAAAAGACCGAAGTCCATCGAGTTCAACCTATACAAATCTAAAATATATACAAAAAGCTCCAGTTAAATTTAAATAATCACACTAAAAGGTGACCCATTTAATACTAGCAATCATATCCATGAATTTTGTTTATAGACAGAAATGTATCCAAATAATTTTTAAACGTATCTAGGGTATTGGCATTCACTACCTCCTTTGGTAATGAGTTCCACAATTTTATTGCTCTTACAGTGAAAAAACGTTTCCGTTGTAGGAGATTAAATCTCCTTTCCTCCAACCTTAAATTGTGACCTCTGGTCACAAACAATTTTCTTGGAATAAACAGAGCTTGTGCCATCTCTGTATATGGGCCTTGAATATATTTATATAAAGTAATCATGTCACCTCTTAAGCGCCTTTTTTCCAAAGAAAACAGACCCAGTTTGGCTAGCCTCTCCTCATAGGTTAAATTCTCCAATCCCCTTATTAGCTTTGTGGCCCTTCTCTGAACTTTTTCAAGTTCTGCAATATCTTTTTTTGGTATTGGTCCCCAGAACTGCACTCCATACTCAAGGTGAGGTCTTACCAGGGCTTTATATAGTGACAGAATTATGCTTTCCTCCCTTGAGTCAATGCCTCTTTTAATACATGCTAGTATCTTATTAGCCTTTGTAGCTGCTGCCCTGCATTGTGGACCCATCTTTAGCTTGTTATCTATTACTCCCCCCAAATCCCTTTCCTCCCGTGTTTTGCTAAGTCTTGTCCCATTTAAATAATACGTTGCCTGCTTATTTTTACTTCCAAAATGTAGAACCTTGCATTTTCCCGTATTAAATCTCATTTTCCATTTACCTGCCCATACTTCTAATTTTTGCAGGTCCCTTGGTAACAAAAGTTCATCCTTCGCTGACCTAATGACCTTACTTAACTTAGTATCATCTGCAAAAATAGAGATGTCGCTATTTAATCCTAGCTCCAAGTCATTTATAAAAATATTAAAAAGAATAGGGCCCAGCACTAATCCCTGGGGTACTCCACTGATTACATTTGTCCAATCTGAGTATGATCCATTTACTACTGCTCGTTGCTCCCTATCTTTTATCCAGTTATTTATCCATAAACTAACATTTTCAGCTATTCCCAGTCCCTTCATTTTGTGCATGAATCTCTCATGTGGCACTGTATCAAACGCCTTTGCAAAATCTAAGTATATCACATCAATTGATTCCCCTTTATCTATATTTTTACTTCCTTCCTTATAGAATCTAATTAGATTAGTTTGACATGATCTAGTTCTCATAAAACCATGCTGATTAGAACTCATAATTGTGTTTACACGAATATGCTCATCAATATAATCCCTTATAATCCCTAATAGTAGTTGTATATATTTGTTGTACAGATGTTGTGAGAGTAGTTGTATATATTTGTTATACAGATGTTGTGAGAGTAGTTGTATATATTTGTTGTACAGATGTTGTGAGAGTAGTTGTATATATTTGTTGTACAGATGTTGTGAGAGTAGTTGTATATATTTGTGGTACAGATGTTGTGAGAGTAGTTGTATATATTTGTTGTACAGATGTTGTAATGACCTGGTGCATCATAAAAATAAATCTGAAGAACTAGCTCTTATGTTTATCATACAAGCCCTCTGCATACTCCTATCTCTGTTACTGCACAAAACGGGTCCCTTTACCTGTTATACTTTCCCCTTTACCACTCAGATTTAATGTAATTCAATACGTTCTGGTCATATGGAAAGTTCAAGGTAGGACCAGCTATATAATCACAACTCTGAAACATTTTTAAGAAGTTGTTAGAATAAGTTGTACAATTTGCTGAGGTGGCGGACATTTTTTACCTTTGTTTTGGTGGGAAAAAAATCCTTGCTCTGGACCTGGGTCACAGCCTGGCAACCCTGGGCTCCAAAGATAGTTCAATTTCAAGTGATTCAGATTGCACAGAGCTGCTCTGTCGAGGTAATCACAGAGGTAAAAAGTGTATTAATATAACAGTGTTGATTATGCAAAACTAGGGAGTAATAAATAAAGGGATTATCTATCTTTTTAAACAATAAACATTCTAGCGTATACTGTCTCATTAAACAAGCACATATACTTGTTATGTTTGGTATATGGTTAAATAACAAACGGTGTGGGGATGGACTGCTTTGCCTTAAAATGCCCGGGACTATTTTTGATCCCAGTCCCGTGCTGCCTTTGTTTGTAATGCAATAAGTTCTTCTTATTACTGGTTTTCTGCAGAGAATGTGTCTGAGCCACCCCTACATTGTTTAGGAAGTAAATGACAAGGGTCTGTTGTAATTTCAAGCATTTTCAGATGTTGGCAATGCATCTGACTCTAAACACCTACTGCATGATAACATTGCACACAATTATAATGTGTTCAGGGGCAAAAGCTGTTCTTTAGTGCTTGAGATGTGGTGGCCCCCTTTTTAGAGCCCAATCTCAGCCGTCAACCATTCAGAGGAACATGCTACCTCACATTTGAAAGAGGGAAGTCTGCCCACCGCATAGCAGGTGACTATTTAAAAATGGCAAAATATGGTGATCACTTGTAAAAAAAAATGAGGAAAATGTAGAAGGGATTGTTAACATAGAAGGACAAGTGAACCTTAATTTGAAAGGACATACGCTCATCTTTTGAATAAGGGATCACTTATCACCCTAGGATACAAGTGATCACTGTGAGATATATTTTCTATGAAGGAGAAGGAGGGATATTAAAATCCCCTTATCTACCCCTCTTCTTTACTGACTGAACCATTCATTTGACAAAGTGACTCTCCTCATTTGATTAAGGGGTCTCATCTCCTTCTAATTTACAGGTAATCACCATTAAAACTGATGGTTGACTGCTTCATTAGGCATAGTGACTAATTAAACAAAATGCAGGAGAATCTTTCAGCGTCCCTATGTCCTAATAAAATACAGAGGGACATAATAGCCCGTTCTGGAAAGATATGGTCCAAAACAGTCACTGTGCTCTGAACATAGTACACACTACATAAAAAAGCATAGCTCTAATGAAGGAGGAAATGCTAGGTGACCTATGGGATAAGTGATCTTTTGAAAGAGGAGATGTCCTTCCTTCAAATAAGTGGTCACATGCCCAGGTGTGATCACCATGGCAACAGTGATCACCAGATGGAACTAAATGTATGTGGGGCAAAATAATTGTGTATGAGGTAGCCCCTCTCTGGCCCCCACAATATACTGATAGATCCCTTTTCTAAAAGAGGCAATGTTGCTTTTTTCAAATGAGTGATAAAAAATGATCTTATTTTTTTAAACTGTTTGGTAATTATAGACATTGTTTTATATTTCTCAAATTTATTTTCTAAATATACTTGGTTTGTTGAAAAAAAAAGTTATGAATTTGTTGTTAAAATCACATGGAGCTTTAGAATGGCTCAGCAGTGAAGGGGTTAAAATGAAGCAGGGATAAAGGAACTTGTGGGGCGGGCTGACAAAGATTATACATTGTCTGAAGGTAGAAAATGAGATACAAGCTGGGCATAAATATTTACTGTATTCCACAGTATTTTAACATTTGCTGCTGTAGCTTGTTTTGCTCACCTGAAAGTTAAAACATACTTCAGCAGGTCGTTCCAGTACTAAATTATCATTGTTGATTATCTGCTTTAGATTAAAAAAAAATCACATATGTGATGCTAGAATCAATAATTAAATCGAAATAAATATAATTCCAAAGGCATGGTGGTTTCAAATTATTAGGTGACCAATCTGTTGTGAACACTTCAGTGTGAAGTGAAAATGTTTTCTGTTGCTTTAATAGTTGATAATCTAGCAGAGATGAACACCTGACAGTGTTTTCAGAGCGTTGTTTTGTTGGTGCTTTTAATGTTTCTAATTAGAAGAGCTTGTGAAGAGAACTTATACGTCTTAAAGGGACAGTTTACTAAAAAAAATGTCTCCCCTTTAATTTGTTCCCATTGCTCAGGTTCTCAACGAAAAATGGACCGGCTCCTATGCATCACATTCCTGCTTTTTAAATAAAGATAGCAAGAGAACAAAGAAAAAATGATAATAGGAGTAAATTAGAAAGTTGCTTAAAATTGCATGCTCTATCTATCTATTATCTATATATCTATCTATATATCTTTCTATGTGGAAGACTTCAGAATGATTATAGGAAGATCATCCTTTTTTACTAGGGTCTATCTAATCTATTTATTTTATCTATCTAATCCATATATATCTATCTATTGACTAGGGTATCTATCTATTTATTTATCTATCTATTTATCTATGTATCTATCTATCTACCTAATCTATGTGTATGACTTCAGAATGATTCTAGGAAGATCATCCTTTTTAACTAGGGTATCTATCTATCTATCTATCTATCTATCTATCTATCTATCTATCTATCTATCTATCTATTGACTAGGGTATCTATCTATCTAGCTGTCTGTATGTCTGTTTGTCCGGTTAGCTAGCTATCTCTTTGCATTTTAGCTTAACCGTTTACAAGACTTTTGTGCAGAATCAATACATTTCTAGTTCTTAATAGACAATTTACTTATAAAATAACACATAAAGTCATTCACATGGAGAAGAAGTAAAGCTCAGGGGAATCATTGTTGGGCTTACACCATTAAGACCTGTCCTGTTGTATCATAATTCAGGTCCTTGCCTTCAAATGTTCCCTACAAAGAGGTATTATGGTTTGCAAAAAGAAAATAAAGTTTATAGCTTCAGAAAGTGAGGATCATGGTGGATTATGCGGCCATTACATGGAGACCTTCAAGATTGCTGCCCTCAGAAATTGCCCTGTAAAGATATCTCTGACACTATCTTAATATTTTGTCCTTTGTATGTTCAACTTTGATATCTAGCTAGTACCCCCAGTCACCCCCTGGGCCAAGGCTCTCTTTATTTTAGTTAGCAATGAGCAGTTCTGCTAGCCTGAAGACAGCCACTTGCCTCAGCAGCACTCTCAGTGGTTTGGTAGTGTTTTGCCATTCACTGTTTACACTGTGGCCAAATAAATTAGTGTACAATGTACCTACTTGTATAACAGAAGTCAGGAAAATCTTTTAAAGCTGCCATGAGTAATATAATAGTGTTATATGTAAAGCTTTGCAATATGCTAAGAATGTAAAAACACATTTCTATGAAACTAATAGCTATATCTGTAAATAAATCTAAATTTACAAATACTTTTTTTATAATACAATCTTTTTTTTTTAAAGCAAATCTTTAATTACAAATAAAATTTTTTTTTTTATTATTTAAGAAGTACAATTTTGACTCTTATACAATGAAATATGCCATTTTCTTATTTTCCATGTTTGGGTGTTTGCCGTTTGAACTGTCAATGCTGTAACTCTTGTTACGATGAATCAGCGCAAAACAAACCACTGTATAATAAAAGTTAACATTATATATAGTTTACTAGTATTTTTCCATGCTATGACTGAACTTTTAATACCCAGAGAGCCAAAATCTAATAAACAGCTCATGCTGATGTACAACAAATTATTAACAACACACCTTTCCATTTTATGTAAAAACACCAACATATAAACTATATACAAATCTAATAAAACATAACCAAGAAACTATTTGGAAATGTTCATGAGATTTTATTACCTTTTCTTGAGTTTTGAAGGACTGTATGAGCTTTCATTAGCTTGTTTTATTTGCTCATTGATTGACATTAAATAATATATTTCTTTACACAAAGAAGTTGTGTGGTTCCTGAACTGTATTTTTCACGGTTGCTTTTCCCATGTTGGTAACTATTTATTGTTGCACTCTGTGGACAATTGTTTTGCCTGTTGATTGGAGTATCTCCTATGGTGTGCTAATGACATAGAACTGACTTTTTTGATAACATTGAAAGTAAACAACTTGGGATTGAGGTTTGTGTGTGTACAGGATAATCGTGTAATACCACAAAACATGGAGACAACATGGCTAATTAGGTGAACCTCATAAGTTATGACTTATTCACTTTCTATCTTATTTATACAAGAGATGCTATGCTTTATACACTAGCAGTGCTGAAGATTTGTTCACACATTTTCAAATTCAAAACCTAGAGAGCTTATCCAATGCAGTGCCATTTATTTTTTCAGCATAACCATTTCTTAGGTTAGCTTATATATACAAATTAACTTAATCAGTGTTGCTAACAGTCCCTTATCTCCAGAGAAAGTCCCTGGATTTTGTTGTATGTCCTTGTATTTTTTTTTTTGTCCCTGGAAATGTCACCTCCAGGAGATTAGGAGGTCTGCAGCTGAGCTGGGGCATGTGTGACACAAGTTAATGGGGAGGAGCTGCCGGTGAATCTGTGCGTGCAGCAAGTACTCTGCTTGATCACTCAGAGCAGGTCTAGGCAGGGCCTCCTTGCTGCAACTTCTCTCAGTGATCAATGTTTAAAGTGCCAAAAATCTGAAGAAAAAACACAGTTCATCTACTTTAGGTAAGGAGCTGTGCTGATTTGTTGTAAAAGACAGGGGATTACTTGGCTACTACTGTAGATAATTTATTGTTTGCACCTTTGCATTATTTAGTCTGACAGTAATCTTCATATTTTTAGCAATCTGTATTATCTGCAGCTTACTGATTTTAGCTTGAGTTTTAAACATACACCATTTCCTACACTTGCTGTCAGACTAAATAATACAAAAATCAATTTGCTCCCAACAGCTCACCCAGTCCAGTCCTGTGCATAATCACACAGAAAGATCAGATGCACTGAGTGTTTGCTGTGTCTCTCCTCCTGTTTAGTAATTTGACACACTGCAGCCTAGCTCTGGCGGGCGTGTGTAGGTGGTGGGAGGATGAATCAATGAATAAACATGATTGACAAGAAATGTGACAGCGTCCGATGCTTGTTTGCAGCAGCTCTGCCCTTCATGCTCTATGCCAGTGATTTTTATCCTTTTTTCTGCCGTGGCACACTTTTTTACATTAAAAAATCCTGTGGCACACCACCATCCCAAAATTTAAAAAAAATCCCACATTGTAGCCTAATACAGCATATATATATATATATATATATATATATATATATACACACACACACACAAACACACACACATACTGTATGTATTGTGCTGTTATGCCATGCCTCCTACAGACTACCCCTGCACTGGGAGTAAAAAACAAGCAAAGTTTAAAAATATGTCACACTGTTGTCAGTCTGCCGCGGCACACCTGAGGATCTCTCATGGCACACTAGTGTGCCACGGCACACTGGTTGAAAAACACTGCTCTATGCTACTGAAAAAAGAGGGCATGTAGGGTGGGAAAGTGTAGAGTCTGCAACTGATTGTCCGACTGGGGGGAGGAGGCAGAAATATTTTTAGTCATAAGGAATAATAAAGATAAAATAAATACATAACATAGGTATATATTTTAGCATTGCATTTTATAAAATCAGGATGGTTATGGCCAGATCCAGGAAAGGAGCCCCAAAACATTGCTCTTTTAATAAAGGTTCTGGTTTGTACTTTGGAGTGCTGCCTCACCCACCTTTCTTTGATTGACTGCTTGTGGATCTCTGAAGGGAAGATCCTTGAGATTTTTGCACCCTGCAACATGCTACATATGATGGGAAAACCATTATTGTCTGGGTGCTGATCTAGATGTTTGGATGATATAACTGATAGTTATCAGTTAAAGTGTGACTGGAGGAGGTCCAGAGAACTTTCTGGTAGTCTTGAATGGCATATTATGGGTAAAGATAATTGAAAAAAAAGTCTGTGTGCTGAAGCAAGGACTCAGTGTTTACTGAAGCAGCCGCAGTATTTACTGAAGCGTTTCTGTTTTCTGTCCAAAGGGAAGTTGGCTTCTCCTGCAAAATAGTGCAGGAACTCCGTTCCCATGTGTTCCCACTTGACTTGACCCATGTGAGTCATGTGACTGTGCTAAATAAAAAATGGTGCAAAAACTACTTTATACAAAGTATAGCAAATAGTAACATGAGCTTCAAACATTTTTGGCCTAGATTACGAGTAGAGTGCAAAAATTGGGCTTTCGCGAGTGCAATATTTGCGCTCCACTAAGTATTAGCGGCGCACGCAAATGTTTCTTTTGCATTGCTTGAAAGCTTTAGCGCCTTTCTATAGGCTCCAATGGGAGCCTCATTCTGATTCCGACAGACATATCAAAGAACCTAGCGCAGCGCAGGGGGTAAGTCGCACTGCGTTGGGCAGCAAATGTAAAATATATATGTATATGAATACACATATACATATTTATGTGTTTATATGGGTAACTACACATATTAACACACAAATATATACAGTATCCCACAAAAGTGAGTACACCCCTCACATTTTTATAAATATTTTATTATATCTTTTCATGTGACAACACTGAAGAAATAACACTTTGCTACAATTTAAAGTAGTGAGTGTACAGCCTGTATAGCAGTGTAAATTTGCTGTCCCCTCAAAATAACTCAACACATAGCCATTAATGTCTAAACCATTGGCAACAAAAAATCTCCAAATTGGGCCAAAAGTGTCAATATTTTGTGTGGCCACTATTACTTTCCAGCACTGCCTTAACCCTCTTGGGCATGGAGTTCACCAGAGCTTCACAGGTTGCCACTGGAGTCCTCTTCCACTCCTCCAACACGGAGCTGGTGGATGTTTAAGACCTTGCGCTCCCCATTGTCCATTTGAGGATGCCCCACAGATGCTTAATAGGGTTTAGGTCTGGAGACATGCTTGGCCAGTTCATCACCTTTACCCTGGTCATCTTGGAGGTGTGTTTAGGGTCGTTATCATTTTGGAATACTGCCCTGCGGCCCAGGCTCCAAAGGGAGGGGATCATGCTCTGCTTCAGTATATCACAGTACATGTTGGCATTCATGGTTCCCTCAATGATCTGTAGCTCCCCAGTGCCGGCAGCACTCATGCAGGCCCAGACCATGACACTCTCACCACCATGCTTGACTGTAGGCAAGACACACTTATTTTTGTACTCCTCACCTGGTTGCCGCCACACACGCTTGACACCATCTGAACCAAATAAGTTTATCTTGGTCTCATCGGACTACAGGACATGGTTCCAGTAATCCATGTCCTTAGTCTGCTTGTCTTCAGAAAACTGTTTGCAGGCTTTCTTGTGCATCATCTTTTTTTTATATATATTTATTTATCAGTTTTTCCAACAATACAGAAAAAAACAAAACAAACAAAAAAAAAAAAGAAAAATGGTAAACACGAATTTGAACATAAGTTGTGGAGACGCAGCTCCAATTTATATTGTCACTTTCTTGGAGACGCAGCTCCACATCTATCTATCTATCATTGCTTATTTGAACTCATATTTAGTGTTTCCCTGTACACACAACAACAACAAAACACACACAGAAAAAAAAAGGAAGGGAAAAGACCCCTTGCCCTCCGCCTCCCACTCCCCACACCATCCTCAAGGAACACCCCAATTATTCATTATGCTTTACCCCTGCTCTCTCTCTCATTCTCTAGTTCTTCTCTTAATACTAAGAGTGAAAATGCTGTCGTTTTCTGTAGTGGGGCTATAAATTGGATCTGAGTTATAAGAGGCCATGTTAGAATAACTTTTAGCCACTTACCAAAATATAGTCTAAGATACTTTTCCTGCAATAATTTGTTATCCTGCATTTCTATTGTCATTTGCAATTTCATACTCTCCACAAATTCTGCGAGACTTGGTGCCCTTGTAGACTTCTATTCTCTGAAAATCAAGTTACATGCTACCAGGATGGCCATATTAATCAGCTGTTGATCTCCACCCCATATGGGATTGGAGAGTAGAAAAAATATATAATACAAGGACACCTCAAGGCTACGCTTAGTTATGTTTTTCAACCAAAAGATTACCTTGATCCAGTACTGTCCGATTTTAGGACAGTCCCACAAGCAATGCATCATCTTTAGGAGAGGCTTCCTTCTGGGATGACAGCCATGCAGACCAATTTGATGCAGTATGCAGCGTGTGGTCTGAGCACTAACAGGCTGACCCCCCAACCCTTCAACCTCTCCAGCAATGAGGCAGCACTCATACGTCTATTTCCCAAAGACAACCTCTGGATATGACGCTGAGCACTTGCACTCAACTTCTTTGATTGACCATGGTGAAGCCCATTCCGAGTGGAACCTGTCCTGTGAAACCGCTGTATGGTCTTGCCCACCGTGCTGCAGCTCAGTTTCAGGGTCTTGGCGACCTTCTTACAGCCTAGGCCATCTTTATGTAGATCAACAATTCTTTTTTTCAGATCCTCAGAGAGTTCTTTGCCATTAGGTGCCATGTTGAACTTCCAGTGACCAGTATAAGAGAGTGTGAGAGCGATAACACCACATTTAACACACCTGCTCCTCATTCACACCTGAGACCTTGTAACACTAACGTGTCACATGACACCGGGGAGGGAAAAATGGCTAATTGGGCCCAATTTGGACATTTCCACTTAGGGGTGTACTCATCTTTGTTGCCAGCAGTTTAGACATTATTGGCTGTGTGTTGAGTTATTTTGAGGGGACAGCAAATTTAAACTGTTATACAGGCTGTACATTTACTACATTGTAGCAAAGCGTCATTTCTTCAGTATTGTCACATGAAAAGACACAATAAAATATTTACAAAAATGTGAGCGGTGTACTCACTTTTGTGGGATACTGTATGCATATAAGAATATTTATATATATTTACAGGGAACACACAGTTCCCATAGGCCGCAATTTAAATGAACTTAAAACCCTAACTGTACACTTTATTTTGGGGGAAATTGGGGGAGATCTGATCTCTGGTTAATGAATTCTAGCGCAAAGTGCTACCGCAAGCTTGGCTGGTTATTTAACGTGTGTCCATAAACGGCAAATTTGCCCCTTCACAGGTGCACATTAAAATAGCGCTCCACTTGTACTCTAGCCCCTTATCTGTGATTAACCATATATTTGTGAGTTTAAAGGGACAGTGTACTGTAAAATAGCTCTTCCACCTAAAGTGAAATTTTCAATACAGCAGTAAGAGGTACAGAAAAGCTATGTAAACTGGAGCCAGGAGAAGAGGTTATACTCATAGTGAAGGGTGGGAGATATAAGTAATACAATGTTTATTTTCATTTGTTCTTTTAAAGCATTGGGCTTGTGTATACAGAGATAAGATGAACTTTGTGTTTATATAGATTGATAAGATAATGGTATTGGTTCTCCTTGCAAACGTTGCCCATTTTAATGGGCTGTGGTTTCAAAGATCATAAACTGATATCTCATATACAAAAATAATGCTATAGGACAAATTTCCCATACATTTAATATTCTGCAGCTGGTCATTTGTTGTTGGTTTAAAATGTTCCTGGCCTCCTGTGGCCAAATAGGAGCAGATGTAAATGAGCTCATGCTCTTTACTAACAAATCACTGTGTAGAAAGTTGCAGGCTCAGGTAAATTTACCCAAACCTAAGTATAATAGAGACACTCCAGCCTCTCTGAAAGGAGTGAAATAAGCACACATTTAGATATTGCAAAGGCAGGCAAAATAAATAATGATTGCATATCACAATGTTGTTTTATTTTCCTCAGCTAAGCATTTTATTTGAATATTTAATGTTGGTAATAAAGTCCTGTCAAGCATGTATATGCAATGAACTATTCCACAAGTTAGCTTGAACTTAACCCCCTAAATATACATAGCAATGTTCAAGTCGCTTAAAGGGAAATGAAAGTCAAAAATCAAACTTTCATTGTTCAGACAGAGAATGTTATTTTAAAAGACTTTAATTTACTTCTGTCAAATATATGTTGTTCTTTTGGTATCCTTTGTTGAAAAGCATACCTAGGTAGGTTTAAGAATAACAATGAACTACTGTAAGCTAGCTGGCATTAGTGACTATGCTTACATCCCCTTATCATTGGCTCAGCATTTATTAATAAAAATCCAATTACAACTGATCTTGATAGACAGAGAATACAGTTAATACAGGTTCAACAATTGTTTAATTGGAGGAAAATATCTTAGTTCAGTTAGTTGATCCTTTTGTAGATAACCACAGTCTCTGTAAATAGCTGTACAGCAGCTAGAGGGCAGTAGATATCAGCTTTATACACATACTTTCTCCCATCAGATGAGTTTTAGGAGAATACATTTTATATTACTGTACCTAACTTATTCTTGGAAATTCTGCGTCACCTTAATTTTATTTAACTGTAAAATAGATAGCATTGTATGTGCGTCTCACAAATTTGTATTGAATGTATCAGTATGTACTTTATGTAGGTAGGAGTAGTGCATGTCTGTGCATTAGTGTGTGTACATTTAATAATAGTTTTCTATCTGTGATCTGTGCCTGAGATTTAAGAAGCAGTGGTCGTAGGTGGTGGACTGAAAGGTATCAATCATCTCAACTATATAGGACCGGGATGATTGACACCCCCTGCTAGCGACCAATTGGCCGCCGGTGAGCAGGGGGTGGCATAGCACAGGCATTTCACTAGAAATGCTTGTGCAATGATAAATGCCGACAGCGTATGCTGTCGGCATTTAGCAATGTCGAGTGGACATGGTTTGCTATAGCAAATAATGTCCGCTAGCCATTTAATAAACTGACCCCAATGAGTGCTTGTATCTGTATGTGGATTGGTGCCTATGTGTCTATAGATGTCTATGCATCCCTGGTAGGAGGGAGAATTGGAAGGGGCGCATTTCCGAGATTTCGCCCTGGGAGCCAGATTCTCTAGAAACGGCCCTGGCATTGCATATTTACTTGTTTTTTTTATTTCATTGGAGAGTTGGTCTACTAATATATTTGTGAATGGTGCAAACATTTATTTAATTTTAATAAAAAATGATTAGCACTTCTCAACACTACACTGTATGGAATTTGTTGGTGCCATAAATAAAAATATTTTTCATAAAAAAAATAGGAATGAGATAATGTTACAACCTTTTCATTGGGGAAATATTAGTTACAGCAAAGGAACTAACATTGGTGCAGCGGTTAAAGTGTCACCTGGGCCCAAGTGATGAGGGAGGGCCCATTGCACCCAGTATATACATAGGCGTGTGCAGAACATGCACAATCTGAATGCAGGGGAGGATTTAATTAATGCAGGTTGCAGGTCTATCTATCTAGCTATCATCTATCTAACTATCTAGCCTCAAAATCATTATAGAGAGCAGCATTTATATTATTACTATTTCTTTCTATCGAGTTACCTTTGGGGGCCCCAAAAATAAGTTGCACCAGAGCCCTCTGTTATGGCATAAGTGTACTGTTCCCACATGTAAATACTGGCCTGTTGGTAAATGGGACATCATGTCTTCTGTCACATAATACCACTGCAGACAGAAATGCAAGGCAATTCAGTTATATTCAGGATGTAAGAGAACACCACATGCTATTATTAAGATTGTTTTATAATAGCCTAGTGCTAAAAGACAGACTGCTTTCATTCAAAAGGACTACAGTAACAATATAAAATACTGCAAACAGGTTGTTAGAACTAAGTCAAATTGTTGCAGGAGGTCAAAAGGTTATGACAATAGAAAAACTGTACCGTATTACTAGTATTAATATAGAGTGGGGCAAGAAAGATTTCACTATTGATAGCATTTGGCAAATTTGATTCTGCAGTTTACAGTTTTGTGATAATTTCACTTATATTACAAACTGATGACATGAATGTGAGTTATTTTTATAGCTGTATTAACAAGTAGAGAAATGAATCTATCTGCCACATTTCAGAGAATATGAAAACAAGTAGTCACCAGCACTGCTTAAAGGGACATAATACTCATATGCTAAATCACTTGAAACTGATGCAGTATAACTGTAAAAAGCTGACAGGAAAATGTCACCTGAGCATCTCTATGTAAAGAAGGAAGATATTTTACCTCACAATTTCCTCAGCTCAGCAGAGTAAGTTCTGTGTAAAAAGTTATACTCAGCTGCAGCCCAGCTGCAGGTAAAAAAAATAAAAAAAATGAAGAAATGAACAGCAGCCAATCAGCATCAACAGTGCTGAGGTCATGAACTCTTTTACTGTGATCTCATGAGATTTGACTTAACTCTCATGAGATTTCATTCTAAACTTCCTTACACTGAATAGGGAAATAACATGAAGGTGCACGAGGCTCATCTCTTCGGCTGTCCCGGGACAGACATACTGATATGCTGCTTAGAAGTCCTTTACAATGGGATGTGGCTACTGAGAAACTTTTGAGGTAAAATATCTTTTTTACATAGAGATGTTCAGGTGATTTTCTAATCAGCTTTTTACAGCTATACTGCATTACTTTCAAGTGTTTAACCATTTGGGTATTATGGCCCTTTAATAACGTATAAAGCTTTTATTAAAGATACATAAAAAAAAGTGACGTTTCGGGGCTTAACCCATTAGTCGTGCTAAAGATACATACTCATTATAACGATCTTTTAAACACAATTCTTGGCGCCAAAACTGTTCACTAAAGGTTGTGTTTAAAAGATCATTATAATGAGTATATATCTTTAGCATGACTAAGGGGTTAAGCCCCGAAACGTCACTTTTTTATGTATCTTTAATAAAAGCTTTATAAGTTATTAAGCAGTGCTGGTGACTACTTGTTTTCATATTTGACGCTTGGGGTATTTGCAGTTAACCCTTGTCACTCGGGCACACAGTGGTGCTGATTTCCCTAGGAATTGAACTTTTGCATATCAGGATAACTGCAGAGTTCGTGCACACTGTATAACTATAAATACGCAATTGGATAAGGATAAAACCTCTATGACAGATGGCAGCAAAATGTTTGTTTACAGAGATATGGATGCAGCTCGTATCACAGCACTCACTAAGGGTTCCCGTGATTTTCTAAGAACAGCTCCCTCGACCACCATTGCTAAGGAATATGAGACATTGAAGGTAAAACGAATAAAATGGGACTTGCATGCAACCACCCTAGCAGAATACTACAGGGAATCCCACGAGGCCTAAGAATGAACGCTTGTCCAACTTTGCTCAAAGAGAATAAGGAATACTGTGATAAATTTGAGGCCATCATAAACAAATGCTCATATGACCTAATGGTGTGTACAGTGGAATCCCCTCTCAAGGAAACAGAGACACAAACAGAGGTTGTTAAAAACAACAACAAGCAGATCTACTTACATCTTTAACATCTGAGGAATTCCAAGAATTGGAGAAAAAAATTGATGAAAGAATACTAACTGAACAGAAGGTGATCAAGGAAACCAAACAGACAAAGTTTCAAAGAGATGAGGAGGACTATCGGCTTGGTAAAGTTTATAGATGGAGATACAGTAACCAAGGTTACCAACCAACACATAGATTTCCAGCACGAAGAAGAGCCAATCAAAGAAGGAATCAACAATCACGTGACACGAGCGGATCGGATACGTCATCAGAAGATGTTACAACTTCCCCTTTAGATTTGAGTGGCAGCGACAGCGATACCGCCGGGGGGGGGGCGCAAACACCGCAAGATTGGATCCCAAAAAGAAGAACATAGTCGTAACCCCTCAACAGGGAGAGCCGAGGAAATTGCAATGCAGAACCTACAAGAAGTAAATTCATCTGATGATACGGTGGTAAATATATCACAATACACCCCTACACCTGATGAACTGAACATATTAAATAAGGGACTCTTTTTTTGCCCATACCAGGACACAAATTTTTTTGAATTAGCAAAGGATCTACAAAGATTCTATAGGAACATTAAGTTAAAAGTTTGGTTCAGTGGTGATCTTAATAACACTAAAGCTTGTACTGAGATGGTAAATATGGAAAAGAAGAATGTATTAACACTGTAGAATCTGGGGCTTAGGAAAAAAAGTTTATTTAACCCTAATTTAACCAACTATAGCGTTAACACTTTCATCAAATTGCATAACAAAGCTAAAAAAAATTATTGGGTTAAATCGAAAAATATAATGAAATTGATTTTTTTTTCCAAAAAAGATCATTTTGCATTAAAATCTTTAAAAAACAATGAGAATATAATTCTTAAAGGGGCAGGCAAGGGAGGGGCTACTATCATTATGGATAAGCAATACTATGTTAATGAAATAAAAGAATAACTCTATGACCCACAAACATACAGAATAATGTAATTTAATCCACTACAAAGGATACAAAAAGAGATTAAATACATTCTAAATCTATCTTTAGAATGCAGCATCATAGATAAAAAATTGGCCGAGTATTTATTCGTAGAGAATCCTAGAAATCCTATTTTTTATACTGTCCCAAAGGTCCACAAGTATCTATCTATTCCCCCAGGGAGACCCATTGTTTCCTGTGTAGATTCAGCCTATACCAACATTTCCATATATATAGACAAGTTATTACAACCAGAAGTGGCCAAAATGGCAAGTTACTTAAAAGATACAGGCCATTTTTTGACAAAAGCCAAACAGTTGGAGTTTCCCTCTAATAGGTACCTGCTATTCACCCTGGATGTCAAGAGCCTATACATGTCCATTAAACATGAGACAGGTATAGCAATTATAAACAAGGTTCTCATGGTGAGGGGCAGGTACACTAAAGCTCAGTGTCAATTTATTGAGAAATTATTAAGTTTAATTTTATACTGGAATTTCTTTCTCTTCCAGGGATAGTGGTTTGTTCAAGTCAAAGGAACGGCCATGGTTTCCAACGTTGCCCCATCATACGCCAATCTCTACATGAATGAATTTGAGGAGAAAATGGTTTATGAGAACATTCTGTTTAAAACATACGGCTCAGTGTGGTGGCGCTACATCAATGATGTGTTTGGCGTTTGGTGGGGCAGCGTTGGAACCCTTGAGGAGTTTGTTAAAGCTCTTAATTCTCAGGTGAGGGGTCTACAGTTTACTTTAACATACAGTGAGGAATCAATAACTTTCTTGGACACTAAGGCATCCAAGGGAGCTAATACATTACAAATAGATTTATACTCCAAGGAAACAGATAAAAACACTCTTTTAAAATATGATAGTTTTAACTCTAGGAGGCTAATAGAGTCTTTGCCCATGAATCAGTTGCTCAGGGTTCAAAGAATAGTCAGTGAAAAGACAAACAGGGAAATAAGACTTAAAGAGATGACTATGAAATTTCTAAAGAGGGGCTATCCTTTAAGTCTTATTAATAAAAGATAAAAGAGATTCAAAACTCCACCCTTAACGTGGATAGGAAGAATAAGAATGACAGATTAGTTTTTGTCTCGCAATATAATCCACACAGTAATACAATCACCAAAGTTATAAGGAAACAGTGGCATATACTCAGGGATTGTAACCAACATATTTAGTAAAATCCGATATAGGCCCAAGTAAAAGAGACACACAATCCTATATAGGTAGTAAGAGGAATGGCAGCTACCCTTGACTAGGCTGCATGAGTTGCAGTTCAATAATCAAAGGCCCTAATTTCTTTTATCCATATAGTGGGAGGCGATTTAATATTGAGGGGTTTTATACTTGTGATAGCACCTTTGTGATATACCTAATTACTTTTTTTACTTAGGGGAGACTACTCAAAAAGTCAGGGAGCAGTTGAGTCAACACCGCTCCAATATAAGGAGAAAAAATTTAGAGGCCCCTTTGTCAAAACATTTTTTGGAACATGGTCATGGCATAAGCCAACTGAGGTGGCAGATCATAGAGCAAATTAAGGTGCCTAGAAATGGAATGGATAGGGAAAAATTATTAAAACAGAAAGAAATGTGGTGGATCCACAAGTTAGAGACCCTCATATCTAAGGGTCTTAACAGAGACTTTGATCTGTCTTGTTTCTTTTGATTGGTACCTTTTCATTCATTACTCTTGACTTATGCCTTTGACTATTTATAATTAAAGTTTATATGTATTTTATATCTTAAATCCCAACTGTTTTGATCAAAATATTTGGAGCTCCTCACATGTAATACATGTAATTTACCTATGTATTTATTTATATTTTTTATCTTTAAAAGATAATAAAAGATGATAAAAGATGATAAAAGATGATAAAAGGAAAAAAGTTTATACAAAGTAGTTATTGAACAATTAAAATAACAGTGTATTCCATTACTGCCATATTGTATAGGTTGATACATTGTTTTTAGCAGCTACATACTCTTTGAAATACTTTGAAATAATACATGTATGAAATGACCACTAGATGGAGCCCAAAGTCCTTTAGTGGACAGTTTTGGCGCCAAGAATTGTGTTTAAAAGATCATTATAATGAGTGTGTATCTTTAGCTTGACTAAGGGGTTAAGCCCCGAAACATCGCTTTTTTTTTATATATATCTTTAATAAAAGCTTTATAAGTTATTAAGCAGTGCTGGTGACTACTTATTTTCATATTTGACGCTTGGGGTATTTGCAGTTAACCCTTGTCACTCGTGCACAGTGGTGCTGATATCCCTAGGAATTGAATTTACATTTCAGAGAATGTTAAACTGAAAAATAGTATTAATAGAAGAAAGTTAAAAAAAACACAACTATTATTTATTTATGGGGGAGGCATTTGGTCTGTATCCATGTTTACTGTTTTAGTTTAGTTTTTCTTCTCTTTCAGTTGTGCTATTTACTCATTTTGAAAATATTTGCTCTATGTCATTGTATTTACCTAATATATATATATTATTTGGCTGCAGTATTGGTGCAGTTAAGTCAAAATTAAACTTTCATGATTCAGATAGGCCATGCAATTTTAAACAACTTTCCAATTGAGTTTATTCATCAAATTTGCTTTATTCTCTTGGTATTCTTTGTTGAAAGTTAAACCTAGGTAGGCTTATATGCTAATTTCTAAGTCCTTAAAGGGACATAAAACCCCAAATTTTTGTTTCATAATTCAGATAGAGAATACAATTTAAAAAGTTTACAATTTACTTTTGATATCAAATTTGCTTTGTTCCCATGTTATTATTTTTTGAAATCATGTAGTACACATTTCTGGTGTACTACATGACAGGAAATAGCGCTGCCATCTATTGCTCTTGCTAATGTATAACACTGTTGCAAAACTGCTCCCATATAGTGTTGCAGATATGTGCACACTCTTGACTTTACCTTCCTGCTTTTCAACAAAGGATAACAAGAACATTTGATAGTGGAAGTACATTAGAAAGTTGTTTAAAATTGTATGTTCTATCTGAATCGTGAAAGAAAAAAAATGTGTTTTATGTCCCTTATCTCAGTGCATTTGGACAGTTTTTACAGCTAGATAATGCTAGTTCATGTGTGCCATACAGATAACATTGTGCTCACTTCCGTGCAGTTACCTAGGAGTCAGCACTGCAGAGGTTTAGATACAAGATAATCACAGAGGTAAAAAGTATATTAATATAACAGTGTTGGTTATGCAAAACTGGGGAATGGGTAATAAAGGGATTATCTACCTTCTTAACCGTTTAACGCCGTTATGCCGTTTTATTCCATCATAATTATGACGGAAAAGAACGTCATAGCCAACGGCTGTCCTGAAGCCTACTTCCTGGATTTGATCGTGGTCTGGAGGGCGTTTCTAGCGTTATAGGGACACCCCCAGACCCGATCCAATAATTGAAATCTTGCGATCATGTGTATGATCGTGTGATTTCAATTTGTCTACATCGGAACAGTTGTTCCGCTGTAGACACTTTAACCCAGATAGGAAAGGGTTACACAATACACATTCTGGAGTAGAATGTCCCTGTAAATATTGAAATGCACTAGAACATTTTATTATTGCACTATTCCTAGCATTTGCCTATGTGTTTCTAAACCAGCTGCAGATGGTTAATGCAGCAAATCAGACACTTCTGCTGTTCTGCTTACTGGCTAGGAATTCTCTGCTGTAACCTGGAGTCTCCCTCCTGCTCCAGATGAGGATGCTTCCAGTGATTGGAGCATACATGTGTATGCCTGCTTCTCATTTGCTATCCAGCTTGAACCTCAACTGGAGTGGTAAAGAGGCACGACTTTTACTATGCATTTGATTCCTTTACAGGGGTTAATAAGCACATAGTAAAATAAAGAAAACTGGTTAAAAATAAAATGCAAAACGCTCTAATGAAATAAATTCACAATAGACTGTCTCTTTAACATTTCCATAATCCAGTTTATGCTGTGAGAATAGAAAGAGGAAACAATTGAAAATGTATTTTTTTATTTATGTGTATCATTTGATGACTCTTGCTCTGTAACATGTTTACTAATTGTTTATTTGTATTATAAATGTGACTCTTAGGACAAGATTTATAATTGCTATCCTACTACAAATGTGCACACAAATAAATGCCCCTTTTTATCATTAAAAAAAGGGGCCTAAAATTGGGCAATTTCGACTTTAAAATTCTCCTGCTCTGTTCCCGTTCTCCTTGGTGTAAAGAAGCACAAAACAATGAAAATGTAGATCTATTTTCTTACATGGCAGTTTGTTGAAAAGGGGCGTTAACAAAGCTACTAGGAAGGCTGTATAAATATTTCTATTGGTTCATATACCACCTACATATAGTAGAATAGAATAGTTGCTTACTTTCATTGATAAATAAGGTGTAGATACTAATCCGACTGGAGAAATTTATCATTACATCTCCTCAGCATTTTTTTGTTAAATTTGAGTGCACAGATGCACTTCTCTAAAGGTGCTTAATAAATCTTGCTCTTAGAAATAAGAATGTACAGTATGTGTGTATAAATACTACCCTGTCTATGCTTCTATTTAGAGATATGTCCATAGATTAAATAGTTTTTCCAGGTTCATGTGCTTAGACTTTTTTTAGTGAGTTTTAATGAAACAGGTACAGCACAATTATCCAATTATTAACTCTAGAAACAATCTAATCAACAAGCAATGAATTACTCAAAGAGAAAAGAAGACATTATTAAACATGGTTGTTTCCTGGTTTAATAAAAAGATAAAAATAAAGCTTGGTAAACTTGTAAACTACCACATTTGTACAAAATAATTAAAATGTATTTATGATTTTAAATAACTGTTCAAAAGTTTTACAAATGTTAATTACAAAATTACACAAAAATCTTACTAAATTGTTATTAACACATCATGAGTTGATATAATTAGGTAATTAAAAAAATCTTCCCAAATTACGATCACCTTGTTTAATTTGTATTAGCTGAGTAGGTTTTGATCTGTGTGTGCTGAAAACTCCATATCCCACTCCTAAAAAGCCTGAAATAGACATACACCTAGATTTAGAGTTTTGCGTTAGAAGGGGTGCGTTAGCTACGCGTGTCTTTTTCCCCCCGCACCTTTTAAATAACGCTGGTATTTAGAGTTCTCTGAAGGGCTGCATTAGGCTCCAAAAAGGGAGCGTAGAGCATAATTTACCGCCACTGCAACTCTAAATACCAGCGTTGCTTACGGACGCGGCCAGCTTCAAAAACGTGTTCGTGCACGATTTCCCCATAGGAAACAATGGGGCAGTTTGAGCTGAAAAAAAAACTAACACCTGCAAAAAAGCAGCGTTCAGCTCCTAACGCAGCCCCATTGTTTCCTATGGGGAAACACTTCCTAAGTCTGCACCTAACACCCTAACATGTACCCCGAGTCTAAACACTCCTAACCTTACACTTATTAACCTCTAATCTGCCGCCCCCGATATCGCTGACCCCTGCATTTTTTTATTAACCCCTAATCTGCGGCTCCGTACACCGCCGCAACCTACATTATCCCTATGTACCCCTAATCTGCTGCCCCTAACATCGCCGACCCCTATATTATATTTATTACCCCCTAATCTGCCCCCCCCAACGTCGCCGCTACCTACCTACACTTATTAATCCCTAATCTGCCAACCGGACTTCGCCGCCACTATAATAAATGTATTAACCCCTAAACCACCTCACTCCCGCCTCAAAAACTCTATAATAAATAGTATTAACCCCTAATCTGCCCCCCCCAACGTCGCCGCTACCTACCTACACTTATTAATCCCTAATCTGCCAACCGGACTTCGCCGCCACTATAATAAATGTATTAACCCCTAAACCACCTCACTCCCGCCTCAAAAACTCTATAATAAATAGTATTAACCCCTAATCTGCTCTCCCTAACATCGCCGACACCTAACTTCAAGTATTAACCCCTAATCTGCTGACCGGACCTCGCCGCTACTATAATAAATGTATTAACCCCTAAAGCTAAGTCTAATCCTAACACTAACACCCCCCTAAATTAAATATAATTTTTATCTAACAAAATAAATGAACTCTTATTAAATAAATTAATCCTATTTAAAGCTAAATACTTACCTGTAAAATAAACCCTAATATAGCTACAATATAACTAATAATTATATTGTAGCTATTTTAGGATTTATATTTATTTTACAGGCAACTTTGTATTTATTTTAACTAGGTACAATAGCTATTAAATAGTTAATAACTATTTAATAGCTAACTAATTAAAATAAGTACAAAATTACCTGAAAAATAAATCCTAACCTAAGTTACAATTAAATCTAACACTACACTATCAATAAATTAATTAACTAAACTATCTACAATTATCTACAATTAAATCAACTAAACTAAATTACAAAAACAAACAAACACTAAATTACAAAAAATAAAAAAAGATTACAAGAATTTTAAACTATATACACCTACTCTAAGCCCCCTTAAAAAATAACAAAGCCCCCCAAAATAAAAAAATGCTCTACCCTATTCTAAAATAAAAAGTTAACAGCTCTTTTACCTTACCAGCCCTTAAAAGGGCCTTTTGCGGGGCATGCCCCAAAGTAAACAGCTCTTTTGCATTTAAATAAACATACAATACCCCCCCAACATTACAACCCACCACCCACATACCCCTAATCTAACCCACCCAAACACCCCTTAAAAAAACTTAACACTAAGCCCCTGAAGATCTCCATACCTTATCTTCACCACGCCGGGTATCACCGATCCGTCCAGAAGAGTGTCCGAAGTCTTCATCCTATCCGGCAAGAAGAGGTCCAGAAGAGGCTCCAAAGAGGATCCAATCAGCCAATCAGATAGAGCTCGCATTCTAGTGGCTGATCGGAACAGCCAATAGAATGCAAGCTTAATCTGATTGGCGTTAGCCCATAAATCTCTTAACTCCTGACTTTTTTCTGCGGCTGGAGTCTTGTCGGTAGAGTTCTAACGCTCACTTCAGCCAAGACTCTAAATACCAGCGTTAGAAAGATCCCATTGAAAAGATAGGATACGCAATTGACGTAAGGGGATCTGCGGTATGGAAAAGTCGCGGCTGGAAAGTGAGCGTTAGACCCTTTCCTGACTGACTCTAAATACCAGCGGGCGGTAAAGTCCAGCGTTAGGACCCCCTAACGCTGGCTTGGACGGCTAACGCAGAACTCTAAATCTAGGCGATAGTTTTTTGTATCATTACTAAAAGTAAAAAAACACAGATTTTCCTGTTATATTCATTATCTGTGCATTTCAGCTAATTAAAACTGTTCCACGCTTCTAATGGATTGGAATTGTGAAGGCCAAAGAAAAAGGGACAGTAAACAGTCTGAGTTTGTAATTGAAATTTTTAATTAATTGTTGAAAAACTACACAGCATTAATGTCAATTTACCACTGGCTTTAGAATAGGAGTAGAAAGGTCAAAATTGAAATGTGCATGGGTGCATTTAATATTTAAATAGAAGATTTTTTGCAAAATACTTCCTTTTTTAAAAATTATTATAGTAAAAGTTATGGCTATTTTTAAGTGCCATATGCACATATGCTGTGAGTGCCCCCTGCACCAGCATTCAGACACCGCACCTTCTCAGTGTCAGCAGTGGTTTGTGTAACACAAACAATATCTTCAATGATGCAATATACACCACGGCCAGCTCTCTTAACAGACATGGTGATCCTCTAGTCCAACTAAACATATGTACGTATGCCGCTTAAACACTAATACATTTACGAGAAGCATTGTTGGTAATGGTTATGGAAGTATACAGCAAAAATGCTTCTATTTAAAAAGGAAATGCATTCATGCACATTTCAATATTGACCTTCAAGCCTAACCCTGCACCACCATATATGTTCCTTTCTAATTTTAGCTGAGATGCAAACTAATGGCTTGCTGATTTTACCAGTATTTTACCTTTTAGCAATAAAATTCTCTGCTTTAAAAGATGTTGTCTTTCAAAAATATATACATGAAAAAAATTAACAGAAACTGTAACCATAGGAAACCCTGTTGTAGTTCCAGTAGCCTGTTTTTTATTTGTTGTTGTTTTTTTGTTTTTCAAAGATACGAACTTTAAAAATTAACCACAACATTTATTTCTTAAATCCCAGCAGAGGTCACAGGTAAATGTCAGATTAAATTGCAATGTTTAAATGTCATTAAGATAGTGGATTATTTTCAGGTTTAACATCAGCAGTGACTATTTTCCATATTCAATATTCTAGGTTTGGTACCAAATCACAGAAATATAACAGCATTGTATGATTAGAGTGACATCTCAGTACTGGTTTAGTTGCAAATGTGTACCAAGCACTTGGGTATTTGTTTTATTATATTCTTCTAATCTAGAGAATCTTAGGCACAAGTGTGCTGCATTAAATGAGAGATTACGCCCTTCTCTTATTTTATTGTCTGCCGTTTTCAGTGTCTGGTATGATGCAAGAATAATTGTTGCTTGATTATATGAATATATATCTATATATGTGTGTGTGTACTGTTGATTTTCTCAAAATTTGTTTTAAAAAGAAAAAACATGCTGAAAAGCAAATATTAATATATATAGTGAATAATAATAATTATAATAATAATAATATTCATAATATGAATAAACTTTTAAATTCAAATGCTACTATAAAAGCCCTTAAAGGGACACTAAAGTCAAAATTAAACTATCATGATTCAAATAGAGCATGCAAATTTAAGCAACTTTTTAATTTACTCCTATTATCAATTTTTCTTTGTTCACTTGGTATCTTTATTTGAATAAAAGAAATGTAAGCTAGAGAGTCGGCCCATTTTTGGTTCAGAACCTGTGTTGCACTTGGTAATTGGTGGCTAAATATAGCCATCCAATCACAAATGCTAGCCAGGGTTCTGAACCAAAAATAGGCCGGCTCCTTAGCTTACATTCCTACTTTTTTAAAGGGACATAATACTCATATGCTTAATCACTTGAAACTGCTGCAGTATAACTGTAAAAAGCTGACAGGAAAATATCACCTGAGAATCTCTATGTAAAAAAGGAAGATATTTTACCTCACAATCTCCTCAGCTCAGCAGCGTAAGTTCTGTGTAAAAAGTTATACTCAGCTGCAGCCCAGCTGCAGGTAAAAAAAAATAAAAAATGAAGAAATGAACTGCAGCCAATCAGCATCAGCAGTGCTGAGGTCATGAACTCCTTTACTGTGATCTCATGAGATTTCACTTGACTCTCATGAGATTTCATTGTAAACTTCCTTAAGCTGAATAGGGAAATAAGATGAGAGTGCACGTAAGCTCGCTCCTTCCGCTGTCCCGGGACAGACATACTAATTTGCTGCTTAGAAGTCCTTTACAATGGGATGTGGCTACTGAGAAACTTTTGAGGTAAAATATCTTTCTTTTTTACATAGAGATGTTCAGGTGATATTTTCTAGTCAGCTTTTTATAGCTGTGCTGCATCACTTTCAAGTGTTTAAACATTTGGGTATTATGGCTCTTTAAATAAAGATACCAGGAGAACAAATAAAAATTGATAATAGGACTAAATTAGAAATCTGCTTAAAATTGCAAGCTCTATCTGAATCATGAAAGAAACAAATTTGGGTTTACTATCCCTTTAACTTCCTTAGCCAAACATTTAGAATGCTGTCATATCAGTTGCTATTTATATATAGCTCTCAGGCAGAGCTAGGCTCATTTCAACTGTCAGTTTAACTACTTAATTTGTGCTCAGCTTTATCTTTCAATTATAGTGCAACTAGTGTGTTACAATTACATGTTTACTAATGACTATACTGGATAGGTAGATGGATAGATAGATAGATAGATAGATAGATAGATAGACAGATGGTAGGTAGATAGATACAGACACACAGCTAGGTAAGGTCAAGTCAGCTTTAGAACATACATCTTTATTACCCAACTGTACAGTTCCTAAGGTAGTCATGAGGTCACATAGTTACACAGTATAGGTAATGCAGAGCCAATGCTCACACCTCTGAGTGGTTAAAATTGAGCTTTATTGCACATTTCTATTTATGGCTGCAGTCTGCCAATTTTTCTCTCACAACATTAAAGTGATTGTAAACTTACACTATTATCTCAACAATATATGTAATAAAAATTAAATGATGGGCAGTTTCATTGATTAAAATCATTGTAGATGCTACCCTTTATTTTTTATTTTTTTCCCAAAATAATTTTTTATTTAAATAAATGAAATTACAGCAATTTGTGAAAACATAGGGCAAACACAAGCATTTTTGCAGTTATCTTCTTAGGATTGAATTAACACAGTGGGCAGGTTAATGTCCTTCTCAGTGTCTCGAGTTCAACAATTTGAAATATTAAGACATACAATCCAACATGTTCTATGAAATCTTTGGCAATTTCTACTGGTGATTGATCAACAATGACATGCTACATAATTAACTTATTGGGCTTAATTCTCATAAACAGTATAAACAAGACTGAGAGATTATATAAACTGCAGTAAACAATAAGAACAGGTAACAATGACCTAAAGGCAACAAATTAGATCAACTCCAAAATAATAAGCTCCAGGCTACTATTCCAGGTGGGGTAAAGGGAATTTAGAGAAAAGAGAGGTGGGGGAGGGGAGCAGAGATAAGTGCATGTTAAAATAAGTTGGATATAGAGGTGGGTATGATATCTGTTTCACCTTTCAGAGGAAGAGATAGTGGTTAGTGTAGGGTGCATTCTACCTGTGACTTCTCGGTAATGAAACCAGGGTTCCCATATAGCCCAATACAGATCCTCTTTGTCCAGGTTGGAATAAAAATGGGAGTTGCAGCTTGTTTAAGAATGTGATTATGGATTGCATTGAAGATTCAGAGTCCAGCATAGAGGGCTTAAGATTATAGAGTTTAGATTAATATTCAGCGAACGCCTCCCCTATATCCTTAGGGGAATTGACCAATTTATCACCTCGAATTATAGCTAGAATTATAGCTGCAGCTGTCCTTCCTCACAATTTATGGGCTAATAAGGTGGAAGCCTTATTTCCCCGATAATACATCAGTTGTTTGAATTGAGAATATGCATCTTGCACTCTTTCTAATTCCCTTTCAGCTAGTTGTGTTCTTAATACTTTGATTTCTTCCGCCAATTGTGTAGAGGGTGAGGATTTATTTAAAAGTTCTTTAGTTCGCAGTGAGGCAACCAAGAGACCTAGCGGGGCACTGAGTAGGGACCGAACAGAAGCCTGTTTCCGAATACAAATGCCTCTGATATAGGCATTGAGAGAGGCCCATACTGTTTGATGTGGCATCTGAGGATCTTCGTTTATCTCAATATAAACTCCGCTATAGAAGTTTGGAGAGAAGCCCTGAATTCTTGATTATTGAATAGCTGCTTTGGGAATTTCCAGCCAGGTCTGGATGTTTTAGTCATATCAGTGGTGAGGGTAAAAAGTTGTTTATCATGGTCAGACCATGAGCAGATCCGTACGTGGGATTTACATACCCTATTGAGGGTCCAAGAGTCAGTGAAAAAGTTATCCAGTCGAGAGTAAGTGTTGTGTGGTCTAGAAAAGTAAGTGTAGTCTTTTGTCGTTTGGGTGCAGGACTCGCCATATATCATATAAATTATATTGCGTTATATGCCATCAGAATTTGGCAGCAGTGTTTATAGTGTAAGTGTCAATTTCTTTGCCTGTCTGGACCTTATTGTCTACTGTTGGATCCCATATCATATTACAGTCTCCCCCCAGGATCATGGTACCTGATTTGACTGGCTCAACCTTGGAAAGTATATCCATTAGAAATCTAGGTTGGGATTGGTTAGGGACATATACGTTCACCAACTTGAATAAGGAGCCGTTTAATTTAAAAATTAGTATTAGGTATCTGCTCGACTTCTCTTTGAAAGATGAGAGGAGTATGGTAGGATACTCAGAGGATCTGTATGGGTCCGGGCATGAGGCAAGCCAATGGGTCTCTTTTAGAAACACAATCTAAGCTTTCAAATCTTTCATTGAGTTGGTTAATAAACTTCGTTTAGTAGGTGAGTTTAGGCCTTTTGCATTTCGGGTAGCAAATGTGATAGTTTTGCGTGAGTTCTCCATTTTAACTGCTTAGGTGTGGGTGTAAGGGGAAATAGGAGAGAAAAGGGATAGAGCAGAGGGAGTAGGCAGAGCATAGGGTTTTAGGAGGGGCAGAGGGTACTTAACCCACCTGGATTTGCCTTAAGTTCTGGAATCTTTCAATGAGCTGCAGTTGCAGCAAAAGTTAGGTAGTGGCAGGTAAATAATCATCTAGACAAGATAATCTGAGAAATATAAAAACAGTCTATTATGTACTAATAGATAAGTAATGACGATAAAAAAAATGAATCAACAGTTAATACTTGGTTCAACAAAGCTGTTATGAGAGGCACTCTAACTAGTCAATTGCCTATTTTCAAAGTAAGATTATGTTTGTGTTACATATAGGGTGGTGTGAGATTCCACCAATGGAAGAGGTTTACCTATTAGAAGGATTGACCTCTTTGGTCCCCATAGAAGGGAAGAATACAGACAGTATTCATGTGGAGAGGGGGTTATGTGCTACATACTATCTAACTAAGAAGGTGTAACGACACCTTGGAGGGGGAAATGAACTGTGTAGAAATAGTTTGATATCTTAGTACAGTGCTCAGTGTATCAGGTTAGGCGTAGGTTTCCCTGTTTGGATTGATGGGAGGGATGTAAGATGAGTTAGCTGTGACCCAACTCTCTTAACTACTATCTTAAAATTAAAGATGTACTAGGAATATGTTCCCCCTATAGGTCTGCCTATAGGCATTTCCAGATCAAATCTAGGAGGGGGGACATAGTAATTTGTAAGTAAACCTACTAATATAGTTATAGGTAAGCTGGTAAGCTTATGAACTGGAAATACATGTAGTATGAGAACAAGTTAACCATTAACTAGACTAAACATAATAAATGGTAAAACTGACAAACTTAACAATACAATACTAGATCATGGTTATACTAAATGAACTGTGTAGAAATAGTTTTATATCTTAAATGTTAGTGCAGTGTCCAGTTGTTAGGTGTCCCCCCCAGGGGGTAAGTGTCAGTGCAGGCCAAAGCTTGGGGCCTAGTGTACCACCCGAGGCATATGTAGATTATCTGATAAGGGCCCCTTAGAATGACTCAGACCACGCAGAATTATGATCGAAAGCCAATTCTGTTTATTGCACAGTGCAAACCTTTCTTATAGTGACATACAGGGTTAAGGGGATGACACGTTAGGACCGCATCATCTTACACAGTTATACAGAGCAAAGTACAAGGAAAAACTGGAACATGAGTTTCTCATAACAATACTTACAGAGTCATAACAAACTACCATCTGCGGAGACAACAAGGTTTCTGAACCCTCTTGTTTACATTATCTTATTCTATCTTATTTCTGGGCGTCGGGCCAGGGTACATTGGCAAGGCCGAACAGCTAAGGAAACTATCATAATATGCATATAGTTCTCACTGCATAATACCCCAGTATAATAAAGTCTATTCATTACAAAATGGCTGCGAAGAACAAGATGGCTGCCATCAGGTTCATATTGTATCAGGTTGGGCGTAGGTTTACCTGTTTGGATTGACAGAGGGGATGTGAGGTGAGTTAGTTATGGCCCAGCATTCTGAACTACTGTCCTAACACCAAAGAGTTACTAGGAATATATTTCCCTTATTGTTCAGCCTATAGGCAACTTCAAATCAAATCTAGGAAGCGAGATATAACTATTAGAAGTAAAACTAGTAATATAATTATAGATAATCTGGTAAGCTTATGAACTGGAAATACATGTGGTATGAGAACAGGATAACCATTAACTAAACTAAATGTAATAAATGGTAAAACTGATACACTCATCAATCCAATACTAGATCAAAGTTATACTGAAGTCATCAAGTAGTCGACCTCTGCGGCGTGGGGCACCACTCAGGAGCTGTAGGATGTAGCTTGTAAGCCAAGGGTTCTCTTGCAGCCAGACCTGAAGAGGGGGTAATCCCCCATTCTTTGAAGAGCTGAAATCATTCTTGTGGGGTGACAATGGTGTGAGTAGCCCCATCTCTTGTTACTATTAATTTGGTGGGATAACCCCAGCGTTATCGAATGTTCTCTGTTCTTAGGGTCTGTGTAATGGATCAGAATGTCCGCCTTTTTAGAAGAGTGTAGCTTGAGATGTCAGGGAAGACCGCCACTTGCTGGAATTTTTGAGGAAGTCTTTGTTTATTGGCCAATTCGCGGAGTATCCTTTCTTTGTGAGTAAAGAAGTGGACTCTGGTGAGGACATCTCTAGGTTTGCCCTGAGAAACTGTTTGCGGTCTTGCAACTCGATGCACTCTGTCAAGGATTAGACCAGGAGGGTCCAGTTTAGGCAGGAGGCATTTGCATAGTTCCAGTATGTAAGGCCCTAGGTCTGCAGGGCCGATTTTCTTTGAGATCCCTCTGAACCTTAGATTATTCTGCCTGGATCTGTCCTCCATATCGGCTAGCTTTAGTTCCAAATCTGAAATTTGAACAGATACATTTTGAGAGTAGGAAAGGAGGTTCGCGTGATCTATAGCTAAATCCTCATGTTTTTGCTCAAGGGTCTCAGTACGTTCACCAAGAGCAGCTATATCTCTACAAAGCTTGGCTGTAGAGCCTTTGATCTCCTTGGTAAGGGTATCTTGTAATATATTCAGGTGTCGGGTCAGGACTTCCACAATACTGGAGGTCATGGTATCAGCTGTGGGTGACTGATAATCCATACTGCTCTCTGAGTAGCTCATGTCTAAAGCCGAATTTGTATCTCTGGCTGTTGGTACCTTTGGAGGAGGTTGTTCTTTGAAGTGATCTGCTACTGTTTTTTTAGGGTGAGGTGTTGACTTGTTTCTGTTTAGCAGCTTGCAACATAATATAAAAATAGCAGAGATGTCTAAAATAGCCACAGAGGATAGAGATGAGCACAGTACCTTCTTATTTTTTGAACATATGAAGATATAAAAAGAGTAAAGACAAAGTCCCCTTGGTGTCAGATGAGCTTTTACCCCATCATCATTAGTGACTAAGTCCCAGACACAGAATTAAAGCAGATGAGCTGCAGACACCATTGTAGAATATTCTGTATAGTGGCTATGCTTTGTATCAGGGTGGGTCTAAGTAACGGCAAACAGCGAACTGCAGTGAGACTTTTGTCTAACCATAAAGACCAGGGACACCTCTGTGTATAAAACTGACTTGGTGGTCTGCCTAGTGGTATGGCTGGTCAGGGAACAATAGGTAGTAACACAATAAGTGCTCTTTGTGAAGGGTCCCAGCAAAAGTTGTTTTATAGTAGAAATTATCTGAACTACTCAAGTATATATGAGGAATATACTATATGAGGGAGACACTGTACTCACTTAATATGAGAGGAAGGTTATACTGCAGTCAGACAGTCTAATCCAAAATGCAGGCCAGAGATGTAGTAGGGAAAACCTAGGGCCTAAAAGAGTGGGCCAAGTGTTGCGCAGTTGCAGAGGCCTCTTGTGGAATAGCACCTTCAATGTGATGTGGAAACCTGTTTCTGGAGCGTTCTTACTACCTTAGATAATGGATCTCACTCTCCCTTTATGGGGGTCCCCTTGTGCTGTCAGGAAGTGGATATGTTGTGATTCCCACGCTCTGCAATGTCGACTTGAGGCCAGCAAAAATGGCGGACTTTCGCACCACTTTATGTCGGGCCATTCCAGCTGCTAATCTGTTGCAATGTCTCTTACCCCCGATATCCGCCACTCCTCTGTAGCACCTCAGGATCTTACTTGGGCACAGGTAGCTCAGTAAGTGGGGTCCTTGTCAGCTGATATCAACTGGAGCACTCCACAGTAGAGGCTGCCGGGTTTCCCTCGGCCTCAGTAGTTTCCGTCCTCTGGCTGCTAGGTGATGACAGGTTTAGTGCAGCTGTAGTAGCAGACGCTGCCCTGACCCTCCGGAGCACTGGGCAGATTCAAAGGTTTGAAGTATAGGCTGTTGGTGTAGGGTAGTGTCCCTCTGTATATAGTCTGGTTCCCACCTATGCGTCCTGGAATCAGGGTGGGGATGACCAGTGCCCAGGTTACCAGCTCTCGGCAGTGTCCAGGAATATTAGCTATATGATTGAGGCTATTTAACACCTCAGAACAGGTCAATAAAGGTAGTTTTATATCGTAAAAAGCTCAGACCTTCTTAAAACTGCGTCTCCTTAGCTTGTCGGTTAGCTCCGCCCCTCCCTACCCTTTAATTTTATTACAAGGACAGAGACTACTATTTTGCATAAGCCTTATCCTTCATTCAAAGAACAATAAACACTTTAAATATTTAACATAGAAAGCACAGAAATGAATATGTTAACCAATGAAAAACAACCCTGGATGGTGTCATCTAAAGCAGACTAATCAGAAAAGTTAATTCTGTTATAAATCGTCCAAATAGTATCCCAACTGCCTCTTTTCACTTTGCTGCTCTCAAAGAGATAATTATCAATTGTTATATTATTGTCTTTTTTATTTTATTTTTCTGAGTAAAGTTTTTATTTTCTGAGTTTTTATTTAATATTTTGTATTTGCTTTATATTAACGTTATTTATTTATTTTTAATTACTGTTAAAATATTTACTTTTGTTTCATTTCATTTTTCTTTTTATTTAATTTCATTTTTTCTAAAATTTATTGTCTTCTCTTTCATATTTTGTTTTTACTGTCACTGATCTTGTCTTTAAGGAGTTATTCCCATTTGAACAAAAAATCTTAGCTTTATGTTAATATTTTCTATGTCCGTTTCTTGTTTGTTATCTAATGTTCTCGTCATCATTACCGTAGTCGTTTAGGAGCTTTTATCCCTCTCCTCTTATTGGGCTTTTTTGTTGTCTCTCTGTGTTCGTATCTTCTTTCTGCTTCCATTTTCTTTCTGTTCCGCTTAAGTCACGCCCCCGGTGGTGACGCTTCCATTTTCTTCTCTGCTGTGACGTAGCTCTCTTTCCTGCCCTCTCCTTTCAGTCAGTCCGTTCACCTCAGAGGAAACATTGTTACATTTATTACTTCTCTGACTGACTTTATACAGTTGTTGCCGTTTTATCTACTCTACCCTGACTGTTATTTTCCTGACAGCTGTTCATATACTTTAGTTACTTACAGTTTTACATAGCTTAAGTTAGCTTAATATTTTGTGGGTTAATTTCATAATTTTTTGATATTATTATTAGTTTATTTCAGTCTAATTTATATACATTGTATTTAAATAAATATGTTTGCTGATGAATCTGGCTCCTTCTCTGAGGAGTCTATTCCAGACAGGATTGATAATTCTATTAAAGTGAAACAAAGTACAGAGGCGCCAATGGTGCAGATCAATGATGGTATAAGGCACAATAACACCCCAGTATGCACAGGATACTCACATGTAGTGAAGGCAATCAATCTTGCCCATAGAGACAGGCTGGATTTCACAGCAGTCCAGCTAGCTGTTCCAAGGTGTGGTAGCAGATGGGTGGGTATTAGAGTATTGGTACTCTATAGTAGCATAGCAGCAGGAAGTGGTAGTTATAACACTTAGAGTGGGTTTGATAAAAAGTAAATTTATTTAAAAAGTATAAAATATATATATATATAACAATACCACTCATCTCAGTGTTAAAACATATATCTTATACATAAGGATTACATGCGACGCGTTTCTCAGATATACTGTTTCCTCAGGCATGTTATTACACAATTCTTAACCTCCTTATATAGGGCTATGCTACTATGAATACACCCACATCCCACCCCCACCAATTATTCAAATTGTAACCAATCAAGAGCCATCATTTAGCAATGACGCCGCCCTTATTACAATATACTGCATAAATTCTATATGTATATTCAAGTAGCCTTTCAAACAAGTGAATAAGCTGAATGCTTCTAAATTGGTATTCTTATATATATTTGTATTGTCCAAATACCTAATATTTTGTAATCGAAAATTTGTAATCTATGCTGTTCGTAATTTCTAAAATCTCATAGGATGGCTAGGTTGTCAATCACTCTATGGTCAGATGACTTGCAAGATGGACCCGTTGATTTGTCTATATAGCTGTCACTCAAATCGAGCATTCGCGCTTAAATTCCTATTTTTGTTCTTACCTATTTCTATACTGTCATTCTGGGTGCGCATGTCCAATCAGAGCACTGACTGGAGACGCGCCTCCATTACCACTGCGTGACGTAATGTACCGTGATTGGCGTGCACTGAAGTTTAGCAGTGTATCATGCCAATTCACGGACGAAGGTAAACAGAGTCTCCCATTGGTCTAACCTGCAATCACATGGTAGAGATACTCGTATCTCCACCACTGGTATTGCAGGCTGTCAATATGACTTAGGGAAGTGCAATGGTTGGCAGCGGCCAACCATAAAGGCAAAATTCCCATTGGTCCTGCCTATGTTCTTATCGGATGGACTGTGACTATTGGTCCGTGGGGGGAAAATAATCAAAACCAGGATATGTGCTATAGTGAGAGCCGATTGCTCTCTAAACTATTGTTCTACTATGTTGCTTAATTATGTTTATATAAACCAGCCACACAGTGAAGCACCCACTTGAGAGGAGTACCAATTCCCATGCCAACAAATAGGTTATTTGACTTATTGACATGTGTCAAATGTACATGTCAGGAGTAAGTCAGATATAATAAATAAATGTTTATATATATCTCTCTCTCTCTCTCGTTGCCTATATGTGTTCTTAGATACACGCAATGGCAAATGTAATAAATTCAAATACCATGCATAATAGAATAAGTGTGTCTGTATAATATTAAAGTGCAATTCTAAATCACTGTCTCCAAAAATTACAAAAAGTGCTAGATAGTAGTTAGTATACTCTAGTGGCTGTAAATTCAATAGTGAATGTTATGTTCTCTCTATATAAGGGGAATGTGCCTAAATTACATAACATAATAATGCTGTACAATGACTCCCTTGTGCAGAACGTGAGATTGTGTACAAAAATTATAATGACCCCCTTGTCGGGAGTGTCAGTGTGGATGAAAGCTATTAAAAGGACATATAAATAACGAGTGAAATGAATCTAGGTGTATAGTGTTATGATATTACAATATTATACATTTACTCCCTATGAAGGGATATGAATGTGTGCCTAGAATAAAAAATTAAAATTAAAATTTGACAAATCAATATATTGACAGGAGACCAATGTCCCCTAGTCTAAAGTGTTAATGTGAATGGAAACTGATAGTGATACCTAAAAAGGGGGAAGTGATGTGAATTCTAGTGGCAGGGTTATGTTTTAATATAATGATAAATATATTACATTGAAAATGAGCTGTGTTCATCTAGGGACAGTGGCATATGAAGTACAACCTAATAGACAGATTCCACTGTACGTAATAGTGACCAAATGCTAAGATCCTTACTAATGAGGAGCAATGATCGATTGTTGAGAATGGATGGGGCAGAAATGCAACTAAGCAAATGCTATGGAGTCAATGACTTCATTAAGCCCCGTGGGAAACAATGTTTGGAATTTAAATATCCAGTATGTTTCCCTTTGTCTCAAACGGGTGAATCTGTTATAGTGATGGCTGATTGGAATACTTTCTAGTGGCGTAATGCTGAATGAGCATCCACCTTGTATGGTTTTGGTGCACTTGTGCCTAGAGACACTATGTTTGATCAAATTTTTAATTATATTTCTTTTATGCTCTCCCCATCTCAGTCTCACCTTCCTAGAGGTACGTCCAATATACTGGACCCCACACGCACATGTAAGTGCATATACGACGTAACTAAAATTACATGTAAGGTGTTCAATGATTTGGTATTCTTCTCCTGTCGTGTGAGCTATTATTGATTTCTTTCCGTGTGTAATAAATTTGCACATGTGGCATCTTCTATGTCCACATCTGTATGTCCCAATGTTGTTATCAGTCCTACCCATCCTATACTCAGGATTCCTAGACCCATTCTTGTTATATTTAGTATGTTTTTTAGTCATAACCACCTTACTTGGTGCCAACTTTTGTTTCAAGGTTGGTGCCCTCCTGTACACTATCTTGGGACGGGGGGCCAAAACCTTCTTTAAGATGGGATCCCTAAGCAAGATGGACCAGTGTTTTTTTATGATTCTATTCACTGCCCTAAAGTTGGAATTGTATTGGGTGACAAATAGGGGTTGACTCTGGCGGACAGAATTTTCTGTCTCTCTTTTGGATTTTTCCCCACCAGATAACAAGTTGTTTCTGTCTACTGATCTTGCTCGATTATAGCCATGTTCTATAATACTTTTGGGGTAACCTTTTTCTCTAAACCTATCCTTTAGTATGAGGGATTGTTCATCATATTTGTTAATGGAACTGCAGTTTCGCCTAATCCGGCAAAATTGGCTGTAAGGGATATTAATTTTCCAGTTATTATAATGATTACTAGAGTAATCTAGAAAATTATTACAGTCTACTGACTTGAAATACGTGGAGGTACAGATGTTTCCACTCTCCCCCCATGTCAACACTAAATCTAAAAATTCAATTGAGTGTGTCTGAATGTTAGATGTAAATTCTATACCCATATTGTTATTATTGAGGGAATCTACAAAAATCTGTGCCTCCTCACAGGATCCCTCAAACACAAATAATAAATCATCTATGTAACGGCCATAGAACACCAGATTGCCCCTCCACTTTGTGTTGTAAATGTAAGTTTCTTCAAAGAACCCCATGAAGAGGTTAGCAAAGCTGGGGGCAAATCTGGTGCCCATGGCCGTTCCCTTGGTCTGTAGATAAAACTGATCCAAAAATTGGAAATAATTGTGTTTGAGGATAAATTCTATGAGAGTGATCAAATATTCTTTTTGTTTTTCAGGCATATATATTGCCCCCAGCTTTGCTAACCTCTTCATGGGGTTCTTTGAAGAAACTTACATTTACAACACAAAGTGGAGGGGCAATCTGGTGTTCTATGGCCGTTACATAGATGATTTATTATTTGTGTTTGAGGGATCCTGTGATGAGGCACAGATTTTTGTAGATTCCCTCAATAATAACAATATGGGTATAGAATTTACATCTAACATTCAGACACACTCAATTGAATTTTTAGATTTAGTGTTGACATGGGGGGAGAGTGGAAACATCTGTACCTCCACGTATTTCAAGTCAGTAGACTGTAATAATTTTCTAGATTACTCTAGTAATCATTATAATAACTGGAAAATTAATATCCCTTACAGCCAATTTTGCTGGATTAGGCGAAACTGCAGTTCCATTAACAAATATGATGAGCAATCCCTCATACTAAAGGATAGGTTTAGAGAAAAAGGTTACCCCAAAAGTATTATAGAACATGGCTATAATCGAGCAAGATCAGTAGACAGAAACAACTTGTTATCTGGTGGGGAAAAATCCAAAAGAGAGACAGAAAATTCTGTCCGCCAGAGTCAACCCCTATTTGTCACCCAATACAATTCCAACTTTAGGGCAGTGAATAGAATCATAAAAAAACACTGGTCCATCTTGCTTAGGGATCCCATCTTAAAGAAGGTTTTGGCCCCCCGTCCCAAGATAGTGTACAGGAGGGCACCAACCTTGAAACAAAAGTTGGCACCAAGTAAGGTGGTTATGACTAAAAAACATACTAAATATAACAAGAATGGGTCTAGGAATCCTGAGTATAGGATGGGTAGGACTGATAACAACATTGGGACATACAGATGTGGACATAGAAGATGCCACATGTGCAAATTTATTACACACGGAAAGAAATCAATAATAGCTCACACGACAGGAGAAGAATACCAAATCATTGAACACCTTACATGTAATTTTAGTTACGTCGTATATGCACTTACATGTGCGTGTGGGGTCCAGTATATTGGACGTACCTCTAGGAAGGTGAGACTGAGATGGGGAGAGCATAAAAGAAATATAATTAAAAATTCGATCAAACATAGTGTCTCTAGGCACAAGTGCACCAAAACCATACAAGGTGGATGCTCATTCAGCATTACGCCACTAGAAAGTATTCCAATCAGCCATCACTATAACAGATTCACCCGTTTGAGACAAAGGGAAACATACTGGATATTTAAATTCCAAACATTGTTTCCCACGGGGCTTAATGAAGTCATTGACTCCATAGCATTTGCTTAGTTGCATTTCTGCCCCATCCATTCTCAACAATCGATCATTGCTCCTCATTAGTAAGGATCTTAGCATTTGGTCACTATTACGTACAGTGGAATCTGTCTATTAGGTTGTACTTCATATGCCACTGTCCCTAGATGAACACAGCTCATTTTCAATGTAATATATTTATCATTATATTAAAACATAACCCTGCCACTAGAATTCACATCACTTCCCCCTTTTTAGGTATCACTATCAGTTTCCATTCACATTAACACTTTAGACTAGGGGACATTGGTCTCCTGTCAATATATTGATTTGTCAAATTTTAATTTTAATTTTTTATTCTAGGCACACATTCATATCCCTTCATAGGGAGTAAATGTATAATATTGTAATATCATAACACTATACACCTAGATTCATTTCACTCGTTATTTATATGTCCTTTTAATAGCTTTCATCCACACTGACACTCCCGACAAGGGGGGTCATTATAATTTTTGTACACAATCTCACGTTCTGCACAAGGGAGTCATTGTACAGCATTATTATGTTATGTAATTTAGGCACATTCCCCTTATATAGAGAGAACATAACATTCACTATTGAATGTACAGCCACTAGAGTATACTAACTACTATCTAGCACTTTTTGTAATTTTTGGAGACAGTGATTTAGAATTGCACTTTAATATTATACAGACACACTTATTCTATTATGCATGGTATTTGAATTTATTACATTTGCCATTGCGTGTATCTAAGAACACATATAGGCAACGAGAGAGAGAGAGATATATATAAACATTTATTTATTATATCTGACTTACTCCTGACATGTACATTTGACACATGTCAATAAGTCAAATAACCTATTTGTTGGCATGGGAATTGGTACTCCTCTCAAGTGGGTGCTTCACTGTGTGGCTGGTTTATATAAACATAATTAAGCAACATAGTAGAACAATAGTTTAGAGAGCAATCGGCTCTCACTATAGCACATATCCTGGTTTTGATTATTTTCCCCCCACGGACCAATAGTCACAGTCCATCCGATAAGAACATAGGCAGGACCAATGGGAGTTTTGCCTTTATGGTTGGCCGCTGCCAACCATTGCACTTCCCTAAGTCATATTGACAGCCTGCAATACCAGTGGTGGAGATACGAGTATCTCTACCATGTGATTGCAGGTTAGACCAATGGGAGACTCTGTTTAACTTCGTCCATGAATTGGCATGATACACTGCTAAACTTCAGTGCACGCCAATCACGGTACATTACGTCACGCAGTGGTAATGGAGGCGCGTCTCCAGTCAGTGCTCTGATTGGACATGCGCACCCAGAATGACAGTATAGAAATAGGTAAGAACAAAAATAGGAATTTAAGCGCGAATGCTCGATTTGAGTGACAGCTATATAGACAAATCAACGGGTCCATCTTGCAAGTCATCTGACCATAGAGTGATTGACAACCTAGCCATCCTATGAGATTTTAGAAATTACGAACAGCATAGATTACAAATTTTCGATTACAAAATGTTAGGTATTTGGACAATACAAATATATATAAAAATACCAATTTAGAAACATTCAGCTTATTCACTTGTTTGAAAGGCTACTTGAATATACATATAGAATTTATGCAGTATATTGTAATAAGGGCGGCGTCATTGCTAAATGATGGCTCTTGATTGGTTACAATTTGAATAATTGGTGGGGGTGGGATGTGGGTGTATTCATAGTAGCATAGCCCTATATAAGGAGGTTAAGAATTGTGTAATAACATGCCTGAGGAAACAGTATATCTGAGAAACGCGTCGCATGTAATCCTTATGTATAAGATATATGTTTTAACACTGAGATGAGTGGTATTGTTATATATATATATTTTTTATACTTTTTAAATAAATTTACTTTTTATCAAACCCACTCTAAGTGTTATAACTACCACTTCCTGCTGCTATGCTACTATAGAGTACCAATACTCTAATACCCACCCATCTGCTACCACACCTTGGAACAGCTAGCTGGACTGCTGTGAAATCCAGCCTGTCTCTATGGGCAAGATTGATTGCCTTCACTACATGTGAGTATCCTGTGCATACTGGGGTGTTATTGTGCCTTATACCATCATTGATCTGCACCATTGGCGCCTCTGTACTTTGTTTCACTTCTTTAGCTTGTCTCTGTTTGGATACTGATAGAGAGCTGCCTACTTGTTCAGCCAGCTGGATTGCTGCCAAAATCCAGCCCGTCTCTACTGGCATAATTGAATGCCCTCATCTATTGTGAGTACCCTGTTATCATTGTACACTGGTACATCTTCAGAAACCCCCATTGATCTGCACCATTGGCGCCCCTTCCGTGTTGTTCTTTCTTTTTTGATAATTCTATTAAAGACTACATAAATATATTTAAGACAGCTTCTGAATCTGTCATTGAGAATGCATATTCTCCTAAAAAAGCAAAAGAAAAGAAAAAACATTTAACTAAAACATATAAGAATTTATTATTAAAAAAGAATCCATACATCAAAGTTAATTCTCATTTTAAAAAGAATAAAATTGTCTCTTCTGATTCAGATTCGGATGACACAGCTCCTACTAAAATAGCAGCCAAGAGGAAAGTAGGCTTAGTCTCTACATCTGAGTTTTCGGACTCCTGTATAAATAATGATGATTATTCTTGGCAATCCATATATATGCAAGAACTTTTTTGACAGTTCTTCATCAGATTAAATTCCCAAAAAGAAAAAATACAAAAAATCTATTAAAAAAAAACAAAAAAGAGATTAATTGACAATGAAGGTCAAGAATATTTAGATCCTGAAGATCTACAGCATCCTCGCTCCTCTAATTGGAGACCTTTTAAGAGGGTTGCTAGATTTCTGGATCACTATTTAAGAAAATCTCTCTCAGTGAAAGCCAGGTCTACTCTCAGGGCAGAATGCCCTAGGCTAGATTTGCCTCATAAATCTTCTGTTATGCCAGAAGTGGATGCAAATATTGTTAAATTTGTAAGTACAAAAAAATTTAATATTAAAAAAGGGCCAGATAAATTTTTAAAAGCATGTCAAGATAAATTTTTAGACACCTTAGGTCCTATTACTAAGATGTTTGAATTGACAAAGGAGGCTATAGTCAATAAATCTATGCGAGATCCTTATATTATGAGACAATGGATTCAAAGGTCCATTTATTTGATGGGAGATGCTAATACAGCCTTATCTACTCAGCGTAGAAGAATCATATTACGCAAAATTGGCCCTAAAATTTCTGACTTTGCCCCTACAGAGATGGGTCCTCATTCTAAAGGGTTTATTGTTTGGGGATTTAGGTTTAAAGGAATTAAACTCTTATGTCAATACGTTTAATTCATTGAATAAAGTCAAAACTACAAAAAAGATTTGTTATCCTCCACCTAACCATGTTTTTTAATGGGCCGGGAAATGAAGAGGCCATTTTCCCAGTCATCCAATCCTTTCCTCCACCAAATCCCTCCCTCACAAACTTCTTTACCTCAAGAACTCGTCCATGGAATCCAAGATTTGCCAGAACAAGATCCCGTCCAAGACCTTTCTCAGGTAAGTCCCCTTTCTTTACACAACACAATTTTTTTTCCCCACAGGGTTGGGGGAAGATTATCCCTTTTTATAAAAAATTGGAACTTTATAACATCAGATGTTTGGGTTATTCAGACTGTTTTAGGTCTTCTCCTAGATTTTATATCTCCTCCTTTCCAAAATTATCCTCCAAATCCAATTGTTTTTTCAAAAACAGACTCAAATCTTTTAGATCAAGAGATAACAGATCTTCATTTAAAACAAGCCAAACTAGCTCCAAACAACAGAAATTCTTTTCTCAGCAACATGTTTTTTTGTGAGAAAGAAAGAAGGATCTTTACATCCGGTGATAAATCTGAGGAATCTGAGGGCTAGATTTATTAAGCCCCTACGGCAGCAAGTTCTCTCAAGAACTTGCTCGCCGGGATTTATCAAGCAGCGGTCACCAGACCGCTGCTTCCCTAACATCTACGCCACCTCTATTGTGGCGAAATTCAATCTCCTCGGTCGAGTCCGACCGAGGAGATTGACAGCTCCTGCCCAAGCGTGCTTGGCTGTGCGCGAGCAGGGGGCGGGATTGCACGCGAGCGCAAAATTGCGCTCGTGTGCAATGTTAATTACCTGCGGGTAATTTCGCCCCAACATAGGCGAGCTGAGGCGTACAGGGGCGCGTATACGCTCCCCTGTATGCCTCAGCGTTGATAAATCTAGCCCTGAATGCCTTTCTCTCTTACAATCATTTCAAGATGGAAGGAATTCATCTTCTGAGAGATTGTCTTATGGACAAAGACTGGTTAGTAAGACTAGATTTAACAGACGCTTACTTGACAGTTCCTATTCATCCTTCCCATCCCAATTTTCTCTGTTTTATTTGGAGAAATCGGATTTGTCAGTTTACTTGTCTCCCTTTTGGTCTATCATCAGCTACTTGGGTTGTCACAAAAATTTTAAAACCTGTAGTAGCTTGGTTGAGATTAAGACAAGAGGTATTCGTCTAATCATTTATTTGGACGATATACTTCTTATGATCCTTCCCTTCTTCTTTCTCATTTGGAATTAACTCTGGATATTTTGAAGAACCTAACACCTAGATTACGAGTTTTGCGTTAGAAGCTGTGCGGTGCTAACGAGCAGTTTAAGCTCACCGCTCACTTACAGACAGCACTGGTATTACGTGTTTTTCCGGCGTTATCCGCAAAAAAGTGAGCGAAGAGCAAAATTTAGCTCCACATCTCACCTGACCTCAATACCAGTGCTGCTTACGTTAGCGGTGAGCTGCTAAAACGTGCTCGTGCACGATTTCCCTATAGGAATCAATGGGGGAGAGCCGGCTGAAAAAAACCTAACACTTGCAAAAAAGCAGTGTAAAGCTCCTAACGCAGCCCCATTGATTCCTATGGGGAAACAAAAGTTATGTCTACACCTAACACCCTAACATGAACCCGAGTTCAATACCAGTGCTGCTTACGTTAGCGGTGAGCTGCTAAAACGTGCTCGTGCACGATTTCCCTATAGGAATCAATGGGGGAGAGCCGGCTGAAAAAAACCTAACACTTGCAAAAAAGCAGTGTAAAGCTCCTAACGCAGCCCCATTGATTCCTATGGGGAAACAAAAGTTATGTCTACACCTAACACCCTAACATGAACCCGAGTCTAAACACCCCTAATATTACACTTATTAACCCCTATTCTGCCGCCCCCGACATCACCAACACCTGCATTATATTATTAACCCCTAATCTGCTGCTAAAGTACAGAGAAAAAAAACAACTAAATTACAGAAAATAATAAAATAATTACAAGATTTTTTAAACTAATTACACCTACTCTAATCCCCCTAACAAAATAAAAAAGCCCCCCAAAATAAAAAAAAAAGCCCTACCCTACACTAAATTACAAATAGCCCTTAAAAGGGCCTTTTGCAGGGCATTGCCCCAAAGTAATCAGCTCTTTTACCTGTAAAAAAAAAAAAGTAAAAATACCCCCCCAACATTAAAACCCACCACCCACACAACCAACCCTACTCTAAAACCCACCCAATCCCCCATTAAGAAAACCTAACCTAACCCCTTGAAGATCACCCTACCGTGAGACGTCTTCACCCAACCGGGCAGAAGTGGACCTCCAGATGGGCAGAAGTCTTCACCCAACCAGGCAGAAGTGTACCTCCAGACGGGCAGAAGTCTTCATCCAGACGGCATCTTCTATCTTCATCCATCCGGTGCGGAGCGGGTCCATCTTCAAGACATCCGACACGGAGCATCCTCTTCTAATGACATTCGACGACTGAATGAAGGTTCCTTTAAATTACGTCATCCAAGATGGCGTCCCTTCAATTCCGATTGGCTGATATAATTCTATGAGCCAATCGGAAATTAAGGTAGAAAAAATCCTATTGGCTGATGCAATTAGCCAATAGGATTTAACTGGCATTCTATTGGCTGATTGTAACAGCAAATAGAATGCCAGCTCAATCCTATTGGCTGATTGGATCAGCCAATAGGATTGAACTTCAATCCTATTGGCTGATTGCATCAGCCAATAGGATTTTTTTCTACCTTAATTCCGATTGGTTGATAGAATTCCATCAGCCAATCGGAATTGAAGGGACGCCATCTTGGATGACGTCATTTAAAGGAACCTTCATTCAGTTGTCGGATGTCATTAGAAGACGATGCTCGGCGTCGGATGTCTTGAAGATGGACCCGCTTCGCGTCGGATGGATGAAGATAGAAGATGACGTCTGGATGAAGACTTCTGCCCATCTGGAGGTCCACTTCTGCCCGGTTGGGTGAAGACTTCTGCCCGTCTGGAGGTCCACTTCTGCCCGGTTGGGTGAAGACGTCTCACGGTAGGGTGATCTTCACGGGGTTAGTGTTAGGTTTTTTTAAGGGGGGATTGGGTGGGTTAAAATAAATACAAAGTTGCCTGTAAAATAAAAATAAACCCTAAGCTAGCTACAATGTAACTATTAGTTATATTATAGCTAGCTAAGGGTTTATTTTATAGGTAAGTATTTAGTTTTAAATAGGAATAATTTAGGTAATTGTAGTAATTTTATTTAGATTTATTTAAATTATATTTAAGTTAGGGGGTGTTAGGGTTAGACTTAGGTTTAGGGGTTAATAACTTTATTATAGTGGCGGCGATGTTGGGGGCGGCAGATTAGGGGTTAATAAATGTAGGTAGGTGTCGGCAATGTTAGGGCCGGCAGATTAGAGATTAATAATATTTAAATAGTGTTTGCGATGCGGGAGTGCAGCGGTTTAGGGGTTAATATATTTATTATAGTGGCGGCGATGTCCAGTTCGGCAGATTAGGGGTTAAAATATTTATTTTATTGTTTGCGACGTGGGGGGCCTCGGTTTAGGGGTTAACAAGTAGTTTATGGGTGTTAGTGTACTTTTTAGCACTTTAGTTAAGAGTTTTATTCTACGGCGTTGTAGTGTAAAACTCTTAACTACTGACTTTAATATGCGGTATCAGTCTTGACAGGAGAGGCTGTACCGCTCACTTTTGGTCAGACTCGTAATACCGGCACTATGCACGTCCCATTGAAAAAAGAGGATACGCAATTGACGTAATTGGATTTGCGGTATTTCCGAGTCTGGCCAAAAATGTGAGCGGTACACCTGTACCTGCAAGGCTCGTAATACCAGCGGGCATTAAAAAGCAGCGTTAGGACCTCTTAACGCTGCTTTTTAACCTTAACGCACAACTCGTAATATAGCCGGAGGTTTCCTTCTTAATTACAAAAAATCAGTTCTTCTTCCTTCACAGAAACTGACTTTTCAAGGTTTTCTAATAGATACATATTTATCTACTTTGAGTCTTCCCTTGGAGAAAGTAAACAAAATAGAGTTAGACATTTCTCATTTATTAAAGAAAAAGTTTTTTCCAATCAGGACTCTTGCAATAATTGTGGGTCTTCTTTCTGCCTCAATTCAAGCAATTTTTCCAGCTCCATTACATTACAGAGATTCATTTTTTTATTTATTTAGGGAAGGGTTTCTCTTATTCTCAGAGGATTTCTTTGTCAGAAGAAGCCAGGACTGAATTGATCTGGTGGCTTTCCAATATAGAAGCGTGGAATGGCAAAGCTATATTCAGAAAAGTTCCAGATGTTATAATGGAATTGGATGCAAGCAATTCAGGCTGGGGTGCCAGATGTGGTTCTCAAATAACTGGAGGCAAATGGTCAATTTCGGAACACAAATTGCATATAAATTGTCTGGAATTGATCGCAGGTTCTTTTGCAATAAAGAGCTTTATACACCCCACATACATCAGTGACTTAAATACCCACTCACCTTAAACACCAAAGTGCACTACAGTAGGCGCCCATTACGGAGCACACGTCATCAGGCGGCGCCCGTATCCAAACAACCTACTGTAAATAACTACCATGTAGCTATGTGTATTAGATACAATCAATTTAAAAACAAAGTAACTAAATCGTAAATAGCGCAACCAAATAGGCAATAAATCTATGCATCTATAATTAAACTGCAATAACTAGAAGAGCAATACAGAGCCTACGCTGCTATTATCAGCTACAACAGCACATAATAGACATGAAAATCTTAATCATTGTCCACTGCGATCAACCAGCCTTACATACCAAAAATAACAAGCATAAAGTCCAGAAAACACCAAAAAAAATAAAAACAAAACAAATAAGGATTAAAAAATGAACAAAAATCACTTAAACAAGTAACAAAATAAACCTCAAAACCAAACCAAAAATACATACATAAAAATAGAAGTAAAAAATAAATGAAACAGATAAACCAAACTAAATAAAAATAAATAAAATAAAATACAAATAAATAAATAAAAACAAATGAAAATAAATATAAAGGGGACCAACAACAATAAACAAACATAAATGTTCTCAGGGATAGATGCTATGCTTTCCAGATCTACTAGGGGGCCAAGTTTAAAAAAACTATGCATTTGAGCTTGGTGTTTAACCCTTTAGGGATTATGGTTTCTAGTTCGAAGGTCCATCTAGTTTCCCTCTGAAGGAGAAGTCTTTTTCTGTCACCACCTCTGCTCAGTTCAGGGATGTGGTCTATGACCGTGTAGCGGAGATCTGCTACACTATGTCCATGTTCTTTAAAATGTCTGGCCACTGGTTGGTTTGACTCACCTTTTTTTATAGCTTGTCTAATTGCGCTCCTATGATTGGCCGTCCTTACTCTCAGGTTGTCACATGTCTTGCCAACATAGAAAAGGCTGCACGGACAGTGCAAAAGGTACACTATATAGGGGGTAGTGCATGTCATCCTATGTCTATGGAAGTATTTTTTACTGTGTCTTGGATGATTGAAGTAATTCCCGGTAGACATCCCGTTACACGTAGTGCACCCACTGCACTTAAAACAACCAGGTTTTAATTTTTGCTTGTTAAGACAGTTTTTGGAGTAGCAATGTGCCGGGTCTGTCAGTTGTAAATTATCCTTCAGCTATCTTTCTGTCTTATATCCTATGCGCGGTGCCTCCATATCCTTAAATGGTAATGTCTCATCACTCTGGAGGATTTCCAATTGCGCCTTAGAATTCGATTAAAATAATTTTTATCGGCTGTGTAAACGGTAGTAAAGGTTAGTCTCTTCTTTTTATCCATAATCCTCTTTGTCTTATCATCAGCATACACCGATTCCATCTTATCGTTGAGGGACTTCTTATTGTAACCCCGTTCAATGAAGCATTGTTTCATTTTCTTCAGTTGAATTCTTGCATTGTCCTCTCGGGTATTATTCCTTTTGACACGCACCAGCTGTGATTTAGGTAATGCTTTCTTTAATGCTGGAGGGTGACAGCTGGAGGTCTCTAGTAACAAATTCCTGTCTGTTGGTTTCTTATACAGAGTAATCTGTAGGGTGTGATCTTCCTTAAAGATCTTTAGGTCCAGAAACTCAATCGACTCTTTACTCCAGTTCATCTTAAACTTCAGAGACTGATGTAGTTGATTAAGACATTCAAACCACTCTGTAGTGCTGTTGGACCCCCTCTCCATATAATGAAGAGGTTGTCTATATACCTCCTGTATATTATTATGTTCGGGTCTTGAAAGATGTACCCATTACTTCGCTCAAACTCGTCCATAAAGAGATTCGCATATGATGGGGCCACATTCGACCCCATCGCTGTCCCTGTTAGCTGTAGGTAATACTTTTTCTCAAAGCGGAAGAAGTTCATCTTCAAGCAACATTCTAAGAGATCCATTATGAATAATCCAGGTGGTCCCACGTATGGGTGCCATTGCAGATGTCTCCTAATGGATGCCATACCCTCTGCATGTGGTATGACTGTATATAAGCTTGTCACGTCCAAAGTGACAAGCAAATCATCATCTTCCACATGTCCTATATCCTTCAGTAGTATAATGACATCCCCTGAGTCTCTCAGGTAGCTAGCCATTTGTGGCATTATAGGCTGCAGTATGTCATCAACGTACACAGCTAACAGTTGTAAGAAGGAGTCAGTTGCTGCCACAATCGGGCATCCTGGTGGCTCCCTAAGGTTTTTGTGCACCTTCGGGAGTTTATAAAAGACTGGGACCTTAAGGTAATCAACTGTGAGATATTTGAGTATCCATTTGTCTATCCACTCCATTTCAGAAGCTTCATTGAGTAGTCTGTCAATCTGCCCTTTAAACTGTATGGTTGGATTACCTGGTAATGTCCGATATGTGCTTGTGTCACTGAGTTGCTGTAATATCTCTTCTTATGGCAATAGACTCATCCTTGGTTAAGCTTTTCAGTGCCTCCCTCTCTCTCTTGGTGAGGTTGCACCTAACATGTTGTTGTTGGTTCTGTGCAGATTCTAAAAGTTATTTTTCCAATTTCTTTGTGAAGGTCATAATGGTGCTATTGTGGGTTTTTGGATCAAATGTGCTTTTACCCTTAAATCTGCTGTACTCGCCTGTACTTGGGCCGTAGAATTTGTGCAGTTTGAGAACCCGTTGAAAACGTAAAATGTCTATATGCAGATCAAATTTATCCGTTAAACCGGGAGGCACAAATGAAAACCCTTTTTGCAGCAGTCTATCCTCTTCAGCTGCCAATACCCTACTGCTAATATTGATAACACGATTGTTCACCTTCTCCTCTGGCATGGTGGTCTTCCTCTTATTTTTTCTTCTCCACGGGTGTGGACACCTCCCCCGTTTTTTGAACGGGTAATAACCCCTCTCTCCTCAAATGTGGTGCTGGTGTGTTGTATATTTTGTGGGTTATCAGTCAGAACCCGATCCTGAGGTATCTATCGTTGTCAGATTCTGTGGTCTTCGAGCCCTAAAGCGTCTAGGGTGATGATTTCTCCACCTCTGCCTTTCTCACAATAGTCCTCAAGCACAGCCTCATACTTCCTATTTTTGAACTCTGTAAGTTCCTTTTGGTACTGCTCTATCTGGGTTTTTATTTCATTTTCCCAATCACTCTCACCTTTTTCTATCAGTATCGGTATGTGTTCCTCTTTATATTTATCAATTTCAGCTTTGCTTAGTGCTAACAACCTCCTTACTTCTTGTATCACCAGCAAGATAATGTCCAGGGAGCACTTATTTAAGATTTTACACCATTCCTCACAAAAAAGCGGTTTATTTTTACCAATTGTTGGTACATTTCTTACCCTGAAACCCTTTGGTATATACCGTTTTCGATAGTATTCAGAGAGGTATTTCCCATGCAGTTCAAGGTCCTTATCTTTCCTTTTTAGCTTCAATAGATGTAGGAGGATGTGCGTGGCAGGTTTATCAAAAGGTCCTGTAGTTAATGACTCAAATAAGAAATGTACCAACAATTGGTAAAAATAACACGCTTTTTTGTGAGAAATGGTGTAACATTGTAAATAAGTGCTCCCTGGACCTTATCTTGCTGGTTATACAAGAAGTAAGGAGGTTGTTAGCACTAAGCAAAGCTGACATTGATAAATATAAAGAGGAACACATACCGTGCTTGAGGACTATCGTTAGAAGAGGGTCTATAAGTGGTTACTTAAACCAGAGGAAAGGCAGAGGTGGAGAGATTATCGCCCTAGACGCTTTAGGGCTTGAAGACCACAGAATCTGACAATGATAGATACCTCAGGGTCGGGTTCTGACTCAGATAACCCACAAAATATACAACACACCAGCACCACATTTGAGGAGAGAGGGGTTATTACACGTTCAAAAAGGAGGGAAGTGTCCACACCCGAGGAGAAGTAAACATAAGAAGAAGACCACCACGTCAGAGGAGAAGGGGAGCAATCTTGTTATCAATATTAGCAGTAGGGTTTTGACAGCTGAAGAGGATAGACTGCTGCAAAAAGTGTTTTCATTTGTGCCTACCAGTTTAACGGATAAATTTGATCTGCATATAGACATTTTACGATTTCAACGGGTTCTCAAACTGCACGAATTCTACGGCCCAAGTACAGGCGAATACAGCAGATTTAAGGGTAAAAGCACATTTGATCCGAATAGCCACAATAGCACCATTATGACCTTCACAAAGAAATTGGAAAAAGAACTTTTAGAATCTGCACAGAACCAACAACAACATGTTAGGTTCAACCTCACCAAGAGAGAGAGGGAGGCACTGAAAAGCTTAACCAAGGATTGAGTCTATTGCCATAAGAAGAGCGGATAAAGGCGGGGCAGTGGTTATAATGGACTATGAATTTTACCACAATGAGATATTACAGCAACTCAGTAACACAAGCACCTATCAGACATTACCAGGTAATCCAACCCTACAGTATAAAGGGCAGACTGACAGACTACTCGATGAAGCTTCTGAAATGGAGTGGATAGACAAACAGATACTCAAATATCTCACAGTTGATTACCCTAAGGTCCCAGTCTTTTATACACTCCCAAAGGTGTGCAAAAATCTTAGGGAGCCACCAGGACGCCCAATTGTGGCAGCAACTGACTCCCTCTTACAACCGTTAGCTGTGTATGTTGATGACATACTGCAGCCTATAGTGCAACAAATGGCTAGCTACCTGAGAAACTCAGGGGATGTCATTATACTACTGAAGGATATAGGACATGTGGAAGATGATGATTTGCTTGTCAATTTGGACGTGACAAGCTTATATAAGGTCATATTGGACGCAGAGGGTATGGCATTCATTAGGAGACATCTGCAATGGCACCCATACGCGGGACAACCTGGAGAATTTATAATGGATCTCTTAGAATGTTGCTTGAAGATGAACTTCTTCCGCTTCGAGAACAAGTATTACCTACAGCTAACAGGGACAGCAATGGGGTCGAATGTGGCCCCATCATATGCGAATCATACAATAAGTTGCTAAATAAATTATACCTTATTCATATTTCAAACATCCAAAACAATGTTATATCACAATATAAATTGATATATTAATCAAATTCATGCTGAGGGTATTAAAATTCTTTTGAATCCCCTCATAATAAAAATTTAACTTTGAATGCATCTCTTGAAATATTATAAATAGAATTGTATGGAAGTATACATCAGATATATTGTATAGATGTAAGGTTATGCATAGACCTGGTATACGAATGTATGGGAAGTCTATATATATATTTGTAGAGATATTATAAGTGGAATATACTCATATTTAGTCTTGAAATACTCAGATTAAATGATATCATATGATTCCATATAGGTAGAACATATAGTTTATTAATACAAGAAATTATAGTATATTGAATAAACATTTTAAGGTGAGATATTTAAACTGCAGTAGTATTGATGGTGAGACTGCATTTCTGGTTATCTGCTGCTCCCTAGTGGATTGGAACTGATATGACAGCCAAACGAATTGACTGTTTATAACATATGCCAAACCAAGTAAGCCAATAAGAGATGTTCAGCTCCGGAGGGCCTATCACAGACAGCACCGTGGTGCGTATCCAAACATTCACCAATGATTACAAAACAGAGGCGGGTCCTATCACTTGAAAAGCTAATTCGAAAAGATAGAAGTGGTCTCTGCTTGCTAAAGTTTTTGACTGATAACCTTGATGCCATTTTGGGACACAGTCACTATAAGCAAAATTGGGCTACCTTTTCTTATCAATATTGCAAAATACCTCTTATTTTATGAGGTGAATTAGACTTATCTGAGAAAGTTGAAACACTCAATTGGTTTATGTTGTAACGTATGGCTGTTCTATATGTTTAATATTTTAAACAAGGGTATTCTAAGGCTATAGTTAAATTGCAGCTGGTAATTTAAAGAACATATTTGGTGTTTTAAGTTATATCTATAGCCCTGTGTAAATTAGAACCACTCATATTCAATGCTAAGTAATTTGTTTGCTAGACAGGGTTTTGCACTCCAGATTTATAGGTCAGTCATTATAGTGAACTCTTTCAAAACTGTACATAAATGGGTTAATGTGATTAAATTCCTGGTAGTTATTAATTAAGCATTGTTAAGCTAATAGTCCATATTCTGATATTTGGAGTGAAATAAACTGGATAATTATAGACTGTGCTGGTATTTTCATGTGTGGTGTTTCTTGTAAGTAAGGTTAATTTTAGAGATATATTTTTTATGATCTGTGGTATAGAATATTATAACGGAATAAACGTGTATAGTTGATCCATAATCTATTCTAGTTTCTTTATAAATAGATTTCAATGTGTTATTAAAATTGTTTCGTATATACATTTTAATTAGAGGTGATTTTAAAGAATAATAACAAGTAAATTGTATTATAACCCTGGTATATACTGACAATCCTTATTTTTCGGATTATCCTTCTTTGTGTGTTGTTCTTTGTTTTAAAGAATATGAGAAACGTACTTTATCTTTTAGAAATTTTAATCTCTTTTTCTCCTCCTCACCTTCCTGTTTCTTCTACTTCCATTAGTAGATGGATTAAATGGGTAATGTGTGAAGCAGGTATTGATAAGTTGTTTTCTTCTCATTCCATAAGAGGAGCTGCCGCTTCTAAAGCTTTTTGTAAATCAGCTTCTCTTCAGGAAATTTTAAATGCCGCTGATTGGTCTTCTGACTCAGTTTTTAGACAGTTTTATTTTAAACCAATCAATTCTTTACCTCAATGCTTATAAGATTAAGTTTGTTTAGCTTTAAACTTGCAAAATAGGAGTCTCTGTCCTTGTAATAAAATTCTGATTATCCTAGCTTTATGAAGGAATAATCTAGATTTTATTAGAGACAGAGACAAGTATTTTCCCTCCCTTTTCCCTTACCCTATTGGTATTTATATATATTTCATTATTGATAAGTAATTTATATTTATTTATTTCAGCTCCTGGTCCCTCTACTGCAGGATTCTAAACTTCTGTGTAAGGCAAAAGATGATCTTCACGGTCAAGTCTATATATATATTTGTAGAGATATTATAAGTGGAATATACTCATATTTAGTCTTGAAATACTCAGATTAAATGATATCATATGATTCCATATAGGAAGAACATATAGTTTATTAATACAAGAAATTATAGTATTAATATTAGCTTAGCTGGGTTGTAGTTTGGGGTGGTGTGAGTGTCAATATACTGATGAGAAGGGAAATTCTTATGTCTTAATCTGATTCATTTTCTATACCTTTGTGAAGCATTGTGTTAGTGTAACAATTTTGCACTAGCACAATGAACAGCTATCACAAAATTATTGTGATGGACAAACATAAATATATAACCAACTACTTGTAATTTGAGCACAAAAATGTAAGTGGTATTGATTTATGCTTCACGTGTTTTCTGGCCCCTAGTTAGCCATAGCCACTAGCCTAAAACCATATGCTTTTATTACAATGTTGCTTGAAAGAGCATCTCTACAACAGTGCCTTTTATAGCACAGATGTGCAAACTGCATAATGTACAATTTATGCAGTGAGTATGTGTTTATACAGTTTGAGCCAGTTCAATTTCCTAACACATGGGGTCTACAAATCAATGTTTTAGAAGCCTTAAGGGCCGCATATAAATCTATAATCATTTAAAAAAAAATATATATATATATATTTCCTAAAATGTCCTGTGGCACTGGGACTGATATAGGTAAGGTTGCAGGGTATCCTCTGTCTGCAGCTCTTCTATAAATAGGACTCTTTTGAGTTGTGGTCAACCCAAAATGCACATGTTTAGTACACAAAAATAGTGTTTAGGCCACAAAAACAATGGCACACAGGGTGGTGCTTGTCCACGCCGGGACCATTTAGGAGTTCAAGTGCACCATGGGGTGGAGTCTCTGGCAAGCCCAGAGGCCAACACCGAAAACACAAGGAGTGGTGGCACCTTTTCCAGAAGCACTTATCAACAGGCGCTTACTCCTTATGGCCACCATGCTAGAAATGCAGCTGAAGATATTTCCAGAGGCCTTTTGAGCTGCACCTCTTGTAATAAGTGATTCATTGCTCTATGCAGTATTGTGGACTGAACTGCCGTCTTTCTGAAGTACCCGGTCCACCTTGGGGTATGATTTCTAAAGATATGCCAACTTTTATATGAGAATTTATTGCAGCATATTCAGTTGTGTATAACACTTTGGATCCCATTTATCAAAGGTCCGCACTGTCGGATCAGGTCCGCAAGACCTCGCTGAATGCGGAGAGCAATACGCTCTCCATATTCAGCATTGCACCAGCAGCTCACAAGAGCTGCTGGTGCAACGCCGCCCCCTGCAGACTCGCGGCCAGTAGGGGGGTGTCAATCAACCCGATTGTACTCGATCGGGTTGATTTCCGGCGATTCCTATCCGCCTTATCAGATCTAGAGGCCCATTTATCAAATGTCTGTCGGACCTGATCTGACAGTGCGGATCAGGTCCGACAGACATCGCTGAATGCGGAGAGCAATACGCTCTCCGTATTCAGCATTGCACAAGAGCTGCTGGTGCCAATCAACCCGTTCAAGTACGATTCCGGCGATGTCTGTCCGCCTCATCAGAGCAGGCGGACAGGGTTATGGAGCAGCGACCTTTAGACCGCTGCTTCATAACTGGTGTTTCTGGCGAGCCTGAAGACTCGCCAGAAACACGGGCCCACAAGCTCCGTTCGGAGCTTGATAAATGGGCCCCTATGTGTGTTTTCTTTATAATGAACACAACATTGTACCTAAACAGTTAAATTCCACATCAATTTAAACTGAAGAATCATTGGTTACCAGACAATTAGTTATGTTGGCAGAAACTGTGCTTTATTGAGTGCTACAAAAGCCTATACATATTACAAAAGAATTGAAGAGCTGTGCAATGTTATTAGATCACTGTATATATAGCAAGTTTCTGCACTGTTCTTGTGGCTCATTATACTTTAATCCTACAGTGACTTTTTGTGTATACCTAAACAGAGGCGTAACTAGAAACCACAGGGCCCAGGTGCAAGAATTTAAAAAGCCCCCCCCCCACCCCCATGAATTTAATATATAGGTTTTTTTTGTTTTGTTTTTTAAACATTTAACACACTAAAAAAAAAAAATTAAGTTGTTTGGAATGTTGGTATTGTTATTTTGACAGCATGTACTACATTTGCTAAAGGTGTCTGTGTAACAATGAAAAATGTCAAAATTAATAAAGCGCTAACGCTAATTCACATGTCCCATATAAATAATAGTGAGTCTGCACTGATTGGCTAAAATGCAAGTCTGTCAAAACAACTGAAATAAGGGGGCAATCAGCAGAGGATTAGATAGAATGTAATCACAGAGGTATTAAGGAGCACAAGGTTTCACGGAAGTGTAGTTTGGCCCATCTGGTCTAGGCAAGCCCGTGGATAGAATAGACTCCATTCCTGCAAGCACAGAACCCAACCCCTCATGGCCTGTCCTGTGTCCTTATATGAAAATATTGTGTGATATGCTAAGAAGAGTTATCACTTTTTCAAATTAGGATTAGAAATAAAGCTCTGGGTTTTAACACTCTCTTGCATACAATTTTTACTGTGATAACAAGCTCCTCCTACTTTCTCTAAAATCCTATTTTTTTAAATAAGAAACAGATTTTATAACATGCTGTTTTATACATTCACATAGATGTCATAGCTATATTAAATATATTTCACACAAAAAAACACCAGCAGTACAAGTGTTATAAAATACAGTGCTGCTTTAAATATAAGTCTGAACTTTCCCTAAAGAGATGTAAACTAACCCTGGTCAGTTTTGAAGGCCACTAATAGCATATTACAATAAATAACTAATAACCATTTCTCCCTGACTGCTCCACAGCATTCTGTAGACAAGAGCTGAATATTTCACAAACGGCTCTGTGAAATATGATCCTGAGATAATTTTACAGAGCTGTGAGTGAAATTCAGCTCATGTCTGCAGAATGCCGTAGTGAGAACAGAGGGGGGAGTGTGAGACCCCTGCAAAGTTGAACACTCAGTTTAATTCACTAGAACAGTTTGCAGACCTAGCAGTGTTAGACAACGTTCTAGAAAATATATCCAACTCTGAGGTATTAACAACATGGTAAACAAGGTTAGGACAGGAGACAGAAGTCCTATAGCTGAAAGCAGAACAGTGTAGTGGAGACCCAGTCACAACCCTCCCACGTCCCAACTCACAAAACACAAGCTTATCAAACACTTCTGACTGCAGCCAGCCACCTTTACTTCATAGTTCTCCTTCTGTGGTTACATGCAGCGTGTGGATGCCTTGCTACAGCGCTGCCTGCCTGCTCTGTCATATGCACTCCCAGTGCTTTTAGATCCTGGCCCCACATGGTTATATAATATATTTATTTTATGGTCTCTTATAGATACAAACACAAATTTAAATATATAAATAGATGCTGTGGAGCTTTTAACACTATGCAGCGTGTGGATGCCCTGCTATAGCGCTGCCTGTTCTCTGTCACACGCACTTCTGGTGATTTTGATTATTTTTTTTTAAGACAAATTCTATAGATTTGTATATAGAAGTATATACGGGAGTGCATGTGACAGAGAACAGGCAGCGCTATAGCAGGGCATCCACACGCTGCATAGTGTTAAAAGCTCCACTGCATCTATTAATCTATTTAAATTTGTGTTCCTATCTATAATTATTAGAGACCATAAAATAAATTTGTTATATAACCATGTGGGGCCAGGATCTAACAATATGTATGGATGAGCTCTTCTTGCCGTTCAAGTTATATATAATCTAAAAGGAGAAAAATTACTTTTAACACCCACAACAGAACATGCAGCTGACTGACCTGTACTCTGCATTACTGGCTACATTCTGACATCTCCTGCCTTGCAGCCTCCTTCTTTCCTTCCCGCTCAGCAGGCAGCAAATGTTTCAGAGCGTTGCCATGGTAACCTGCGGCAACGCTCTGATTTAAAACTATTACAACGCAGGCACGCAGACGCTGAAAAAAATACTGAAAAAAAAGTTTGTTGAAAAAAAAAAGCAAAAGGTTTGTTGAAAAAAGTTTTGTTGTGCTGTCGGGCCCGGTCGCAACTGCGATCTCTGCACCACCGGTAGTTCCGCCCCTGTGTAACCTAAATAATTTTATTACATAATGGCCTATAAGAAACTTTCTAAAGTAGAGCAAAGCATTAAAGGGACAGTCAACACCAAAATTGTTATTGTTTAAAAAAATAGATAACACCTTTACTACCCATTCCCACAGCATTGCACAACCAACACTGTTATATTAATATACTTTATAACATTGAAACCTCTAAATTTTATCACATGCTTTATATTAGCTTTTCACAAGAGACTGCTAATCCATGTGTGCCAGATAGATAACATTGTGCTCACATCCATGGGTTGTGGATGACACTGCACTAATTAGCTAAAATGCAAGTCAATAGATAATAAATACATAATCATGTGATCAGGGGGCTGTCAAAAGGGGCTTAGATACAAGGTAATCACAGAGGTTAAAAGTATATCAATATAATCATGTTGGGTGTATGGGTAATAGAGGGATTATCTATCTTTTTAAACAATAACGGCTAGATTTAGAGTTTTGTCGGGAAAGACCCGCGTATCTAACGCTGGCTTTTTTCCCCCCGCACCTTTTAAATACCGCTGGTATTTAGAGTTCACAGAAGGGCTGCGTTAGGCTCCAAAAAGGGAGCGTATAGCATATTTACCGCCACTGCAACTCTCAATACCAGCAGTGCTTACGGACGCGGCCAGCTTCAAAAACGTGCTTGTGCACGATTCCCCCATAGGAAACAATGGGGCAGTTTGAGCTGAAAAAAACAGCAAAAAAAGCAGCGTTCAGCTCCTAACGCAGCCCCATTGTTTCCTATGGGAAACACTTCCTATGTCTGCACCTAACACCCTAACATGTACCCCGAGTCTAAACACCCCTAACCTTACACTTATTAACCCCTAATCTGCCGACCCCGCTATCGCTGACACCTGCATATTTTTTTTAACCCCTAATCTGCCGCTCCGTACACTGCCGCAACCTACGTTATCCCTATGTACCCCTAATCTGCTGCCCCTAACACTGCCGACCCCTATATTATATTTATTAACCCCTAATCTGCCGCCCCCATTGTCGCCTCCACCTACCTACACTTATTAACCCCTAATCTGCCGACCGGACCTCACCGCTACTATAATAAATGTATTAACCCCTAATCCGCCTCACTCCCGCCTCAATAACCCTATAATAAATAGTATTAACCCCTAATCTGCCCTCCCTAACATTGCCGACACCTAACTTCAAGTATTAACCCCTAATCTGCCGACCGGACCTCATCGCTACTCTAATAAATGTATTAACTCCTAAAGCTAAGTCTAACCCTAACCCTAACACCCCCCTAAATTAAATATAATTTAAATCTAACGAAATAAATTAACTCTTATTAAATAAATGATTCCTATTTAAAGCTAAATACTTACCTGTAAAATAAACCCTAATATAGCTACAATATAAATTATAATTATATTGTAGCTATCTTAGGATTTATTTTTATTTTACAGGCAAATTTCAATTTATTTTAACTAGGTACAATAGCTATTAAATAGTTATTAACTATTTAATAGCTACTTAGCTAAAATAAAGAGAAATTTACCTGTAAAATAAAAACTAACCTAAGTTACAATTACACCTAACACTACACTATACTTTATTAAATTATTCCTATTTAAAACTAAATACTTACCTGTAAAATAAACCCTAAGATAGCTACAATGTAATTAATAATTACATTGTAGCTATTTTAGGATTTAGATTTATTTTACAGGTAACTTTGTATTTATTTTAGCTAGTTAGAATAGTTATTAAATAGTTATTAACTATTTACTAACTACCTAGCTAAAAGAAATACAAAATTACCTGTAAAATAAATCCTAACCTAAGTTACAATTAAACCTAACACTACACTATCATTAAATTAATTAAATAAATTAACTACAAATAACTACAATTAAATACAATTACATAAACTAACTAAAGTACAAAAAATAAAAAAAGCTAAGTTACAAAAAATAAAAAAAATAAGTTACAAACATTTAAAAAATATTACAACAATTTTAAGCTAATTACACCTAATCTAAGCCCCCTAATAAAATAAAAAAGCCCCCCAAAATAAAACAATGCCCTACCCTATTCTAAATTAAAAAAGTTCAAAGCTCTTTTACCTTACCAGCCCTTAAAAGGGCCTTTTGCGGGGCATGCCCCAAAGAAAACTGCTCTTTTACCTGTAAAAGAAAAATACAACCCCCCCAACATTAAAACCCACCACCCACATACCCCTAATCTAACCCAAACCCCCCTTAAATAAACCTAACACTACCCCCCTGAAGATCATCCTACCTTGAGTTGTCTTCAGCCAGCCGACCACCGATGGAACCGAAGAGGAGATCCGGAGTGGCAGAAGTGACCCTCCAAGGGGCGCTGAAGAAGTCTTCCATCCGATGAAGTGATCCTCCAGGCGGCACTGAAGAAGTCTTTTATCTGGGCGATGTCATCTTCCAAGCAGGCGCTGTAGAAGTCTTCCATCCCGGCGATGTCATCTTCCAAGCGGGGTCTTCAATCTTCTTCTTCAGGATCCATCTTCATTCCGCCGACGCGGAACATCCTTCTTCCCCGATGGACTACCGACGAATGAAGACTCCTTTAAGGGACATCATCCAAGATGGCGTCCCTCGAATTCCGATTGGCTGATAGGATTCTATCAGCCAATCGGAATTAAGGTAGGAAAATTCTGATTGGCTGATGGAATCAGCCAATCAGATTCAAGTTCAATCAGATTGGCTGATCCAATCAGCCAATCAGATTGAGCTCGCATTCTATTGGCTGTTCCGATCAGAATTTTCCTACCTTAATTCCGATTGGCTGATAGAATCCTATCAGCCAATAGGAATTCGAGGGACGCCATCTTGGATGACGTCTCTTAAAGGAGCCTTCATTCGTCGGTAGTCCGTCGGGGAAGAAGGATGTTCCGCGTCGGCGAAATGAAGATGGATCCTGAAGAAGAAGATTGAAGACCCCGCTTGGAAGATGACATCGCCGGGATGGAAGACTTCTTCAGTGCCGCTTGGAAGATGACATCGCCCGGATGAAAGACTTATTCAGCGCCGCCTGGAGGATAACTTCATCGGATGGAAGACTTCTTCAGCGCCCCTTGGAGGATCACTTCTGCCGCTCCGGATCTCCTCTTCGGTTCTATCGGTGGTCGGCTGGCTGAAGACAACTCAAGGTAGGATGATCTTCAGGGGGGTAGTGTTAGGTTTATTTAAGGGGGGTTTGGGTTAGATTAGGGGTATGTGGGTGGTGGGTTTTAATGTTGGGGGGGTTGTATTTGTAGTGTCAAAATAGCTACAATGTAATTATTAATTACATTGTAGCTATCTTAGGGTTTATTTTACAGGTAAGTATTTAGTTTTAAATAGGAATAATTTAATAAAGTATAGTGTAGTGTTAGGTGTAATTGTAACTTAGGTTAGTTTTTATTTTACAGGTAAATTTCTCTTTATTTTAGCTAGGTAGCTATTAAATAGTTAATAACTATTTAATAGCTATTGTACCTAGTTAAAATAAATTGAAATTTGCCTGTAAAATAAAAATAAATCCTAAGATAGCTACAATATACTTATAATTTATATTGTAGCTATATTAGGGTTTATTTTACAGGTAAGTATTTAGCTTTAAATAGGAATAATTTATTTAATAAGAGTTAATTTATTTCGTTAGATTTAAATTATATTTAATTTAGGGGGGTTTAGGGTTAGGGTTAGACTTAGCTTTAGGGGTTAATACATTTATTAGAGTAGCGGCGAGGTCCGGTCGGCAGATTAGGGGTTAATACTTGAAGTTAGGTGTCGGCGATGTTAGGGAGGGCAGATTAGGGGTTAATACTATTTATTATAGGGTTATTGAGGTGGGAGTGAGGCGGATTAGGGGTTAATACATTTATTATAGTAGCGGTGAGGTCCGGTCGGCAGATTAGGGGTTAATAAGTGTAGGTAGGTGGAGCGACGTTGGGTGGCGGCAGATTAGGGGTTAATAAATATAATATAGGGGTCGGCGGTGTTAGGGGCAGCAGATTAGAGGTTCATAGGGATAACGTAGGTTGCGGCGGTGTACGGAGCGGCAGATTAGGGGTTAAAAATGTTTAATAGAGTGGCGGCGATGTGGGGGGGCCTCAGTTTAGGGGTACATAGGTAGTTTATGGGTGTTAGTGTACTTTAGAGCACAGTAGTTAAGAGCTTTATGAACCGGCGTTAGCCCATAAAGCTCTTAACTCCTGACTTGTTTCTGCGGCTGGAGTTTTGTCGTTAGATTTCTAACGCTCACTTCAGCCACGACTCTAAATACCGGCGTTAGAAAGATCCCATTAAAAAGATAGGATACGCAAATGGTGTAGGGGTTCTGCGGTATGGAAAAGTCGCGGCTGCAAAGTGAGCGTTAGACCCTTACCTACAAGACTCTAAATACCAGCGGTAGCCCAAAACCAGCGTTAGGAGCCTCTAACGCTGGTTTTGACGGCTAACGCCAAACTCTAAATCCAGCCGTAAATGTTTTAGAGTTGACTGTATGCTTCTTGTGTCAAGCAGTCTCAGTAAGCTATTTTTTTTGTATGCATCAGACATCTCCCCCCCCCCCCCCCGTGAAACTTTGTCTTCTTGCTCTACTGATCAACCTACTTAACAACTATCTGAATTGTAATGTAGATATCTCTCCTGTACCTCAGAACCCTGATTAGTGAGATCAAATTTACATTTCAAAATTTCTTTCTAGGACCTAACTTTACTGACAAGACTTCTAGATCATCTCACTGGAGTGGAGAGATTTTTTTGAAGAAAAGGAGTGAAATGTCAATTTTGATGAATTAAAGTGCCCTTGTTTTTAATAGGATTATAAAAAAAACGGGCACTAATTCATCCTAATTGACCTTCACTTTAAGGGATTGCTGTAAAGGCAATTTTACCTTGAGAACTGTGAACCTCATTAAAATGACTTCCAATTTTCTTGTGAAGGAGAAACACTTAAATTACAATATAATGCTTAAAAGAAGCTAATGATTTCTCTCCTTGACATTGAGTTTTTGCGAATCAGGCCCATAATGATTGTACTGATCCAGAACATGGTCTGGAGACCTGTCTGTCTGGCTGAATGTAACCTGGATTTTCTGAGTTTGTTAAAGGGATAGAAAGCTCAAAACTGAAAAGTGCATGAGTGCATTTCATTTTTTTTTTTTGTAAATCATCTTTTATTGTCTTTCATATCATACTATGCAAGTTTGCAGTGATATAGCATTAGCATCACAGTCATAATTACAGGTTGTTGTTAGTGCATTGATATACAAGTATTGACCTGGTGCTAAAACAGATGATTTTTCTATAACACAAACAGAATGACAATAGGCAAAACATCCAAATCCACATCTGAATAACTTTGGATTGAATCCTGTTCACATTATATTCAATTAAAATAAACTAAAATAAACTTAACTAAACTAAATGGCAGCCGCTTGGAATTAGATCTGTATGTTGGAGTCGCTGCTAAAATACTATGTTTTACTTCACTTCCCCTTTCCTTTTGTGAAAAAATGTGATTCATAATACTTCCCCCTCTGTAGCTCAACGGGTCCCATCTGATATCCATATATCTGCTCTGTCCCGAATCCTTTTGAATCAGTTTGCGTTCCATCCGTGTTTGGGTAATAGATATGTAAGCAGAGACATCATGGACGGCTTAAGACATGCTTCAGTAAGAGGGTGAAAGAAGGAAAAGACAGGGCAGTGAGAAACTATATGCTGTCAGTCGTTAGTCCTGGAATTGTCATTCGTGGAACCCGATCCCAGGCGCACCAGGCATTCCTCCCATAGGAATCTCATGTCAGCAAGGAAGTTTATTACTTTCCTTTTGGAGCAACCATATTCCTCTAGCATTAACAAGTCTGCTACTTTGTCCGTCCAATGGGTTATAGTCGGGTAATCTGTGTTTTCCAGTGCAGGGCTATCAATGCTTTAGCTCCCGTCAGTCTTATCTGTAGTAGAGTAAGCCTAAGTTTACAGGGGAGTTTTGGTGGGTCATTCAGTAATGTTATTCTAGGCGTTAGGGAAAAGTCTCTGGACAGAAGAGATTGAAAACACTGTTCCACTGCCCTCCAGAAAGGTAGAACCTTGGGGCAGTCCCACCACATATGGAGGTAGTTTCCCCTACCGTCACACCCTCGCCAACACTTCCCTTATGTCTTGGGATAGATAGATTGCAACCTAACGGGGGTAAGGTACCATCGCATTAGGACCTTAAAGTTAAGTTCTAATGATTGGGGGGGATGTCGATGCTCTCTTTGTCTGTAAGAATATTTTCTGCCAATCTTCCTTTCAACTCCTAATTCATTCTACCAATTGAGTGTGTAGGAGGGGGGCTGGTCTGCATGTTCCATTTGTTTCATTTTACTTGCTATTGACAGTGAGTGTCTCGTTTCTCCCTGATTGGCGCAATAGTTCTTAAATGGAGTGAGCTCTCTCATGTAATCATGTCTGAAAGGGGAAGTGTGAATAAAGTGAGCTAATTGAGAATATTTCAGCCAACATATCTACCTCACTTGTGTGGAAAACTCCCTTAATGAGGTAGTGTAGTCCCATTCCGTCAGTCTCCTTTGGCCCCTATCTAAACCTCCTATCAGTTCTGCATTCCTGGGTATTGGGAACATGGGCGAGAGTGCGCTGGATATATGTGTCCTTCGCTGTACGATCGAGTCCCAGGACTCAAACACACAGTGATGTATCTCCAATTGTGCGCATTGGGGTGGTCTGAGGTCTTTAAAGATCCAACAGGGAGCCCCTATGTCTGGGGCCTTAAGTATGTGGGAGTCTATTGCCACCCAAACCTTTGAGTCTTTGCAAGGTTATTGCGTCTAGGTAATCTGCAATGCACGGTACACTGAGTCCCCCATTTCCGTATGTTCTGTACAAACTGTCTCTACGTACCCTGGGCTATCTATCTGTATTCTATGGGAGAGTGTCAGGTAATTTTCATTGAAAAGTTGTGAGGTGTTAGGTGAAAGTTGGATACCGAGGTACTTAAGAGATTTCTCTTGAAGGTTTAAAGGGCAAATATCTTTTATGGATTGGAAGGAGGTTACCGGGAGGGATAGGTTTAGAATTTCTGACTTTTGTTTGTTAATCAGGAAATTTGAAAATCTGCCAAAGCCATCTATTTGCTCAAGTACTTTTGGGATGGAGGAAAGGGGGTTTGTAATTGTGAACAGGATGTCATCTGCGTACATGGCTATCTTGAAATTGTGCGGACCAATGGGGATTCCCTCTATGTCTGGGTCTTGTCTGACATGTGCTGCTAAGACTTCCATGGTAAGAATAAACAGTATGGGCAAAAGAGGGCAGCCCTGCCTTGTGCTTTTGCGAATACAAAAGGGGTCTGACAACATTCCATTTGCTTTAACTTTTGCTGTGGGGTGTGTATATAGACTAAATATATGGGTTATCATTTTGGGGCCAAATCCCTGGGATATTAATATTTCCATCAGGAATTTCCAGTTAATGCGTTCGAATGCCTTTTCGGCATCCTGCGCTATGAGGACAGATGGGATCTTGTTATATATTTTTAAGGTCCTGTCTAACCTTTAGTAGTTGGGTGTATACTATGATGTCTGTTGGTGTGTTTTTATGTGTAAGTTCCAGGTTTCTTAATAGCGTGGTTAGGGTTCCTATTTTTTCGTTGTATGTTTTTTTCCAAAACGCAGAGTATTTTATGCACTCCCCCCTCAAGACAGCCTTATGGGCCTCCCATATAATATTTGGGTCCATACCTGGGGTGGCGTTAATTTGGAAATAGTCATGTAAGGAGGATTTTGTCAGAGCTTCTATAGCCGATGGGTCGTGGAGAAGCGAGTCATCCATTCTCCATATGTATGGCGTGATGGGGTGGTTAGGCCATTTCAGATCAATGCTTATCTAGGAATGGTCAGATCAGGGGGTCAGTTAGATATCTGAGTCTGTGGCCAAAAAGAGGTAGTTTCTGTCAATTAACAAGTAGTCTATTCTTGTGTACACTAACCAGGGGTGAGAGTAAAAGATGTAATTTCTGTAGGTGCTATATTGTACTCTCCAGATATCAATCAGTCCCAACTATGACAGACAGTTGTATATCGCAATGGGGGGTCTCGTCTGAGTTAGGGGGTTGCCTGTGGAAGAATCCAGTTTGGGGTCTAGGGAAGCGTTTAAGTCCCCTCCCAAAATCCGGGTCCCTTTCCTATTATCCGCCACTAATTTAAATAGCTGGTTAAAGAATTTATGTTTATTACTGTTAGGGGCGTACACGTTCACTAGAGTCACTCGGTTATTAAACAAGGTACCTATCAGGATGAGTACTCTACCGTATCCATCAATTATTTTGTTCAGCAACTGAAAATGGATATTTTTATGCAGTAGGATGACTAACGCATTTTTCTTTTTGTCTGAAAGAGAGTTAAAAAAAACTCACGGGTGGGATTTAGATGAAAGTCTGGGCTCCGCGGTCCTTAAGAAGTGGGTCTCCTGAAAATTATTGAGTCTTTATGTCTGGCAAAACATCGGAGAGCTACCGAGCACTTCGTGGGTGAGTTGAGCCCCTTCACGTTCTGTGATATTACAGTAAGCGTCGTATCACTCAAGAGTAGTTGTGGGGGTGTACCTGTGGTGTGTAAAGGAAAGATCTTACCCATAGAAAACGGTCATAGAGGAACTGAGCGTGTCTACCAGAGGAAGTTTGGAGAAGTACATGAGGATAGAGAGAAGGACAAGAGGATAGAGAGGACAAGAGGTCAGTGGTGCGACAATACCATCTTTGTTAAAGCGGAGCTGACAAACAAAAAAGCAAAGTTAACATCATAACTCAATGTAAATAACAAAATTTTCAGGGTAATTACATCAAATATTGCTTGACAAGTATGATTTTGTGTTATAAAACGTAGTAATGTCGGGGGCATAGCGTGCGGGCGTACTGAATGGCCGCACCACACTAGAGCTCCTGTATTGGCAGTGACGGAGCCCTCTCGCAGGCTTGAAAAACGTGACTTGGATGGCTTGATTGTGCAGCAGATGTGTCCAGGACCGACACAGGACTTAGCAGCCACTTTAGTTATGCTCTAATTTGCAATTTAACACCGGGATACGATTTGCGGTGTAGGCCGCACCTGGGCACTCCTCGATTGCAGCCTTTGCACGGCAAGGCAAGAAGGCCTTTACTCACAGAGCCCAGAAGAGCACAGGTAAGACAAGTCCCTGTGAAAAACAAGAGAACAGGAGCGCAACTCCATGCACCAAACAGTACACGGATAATCTAAGTGTAGATTAAAAGCAATTTATTTGTAGACACAAAATGCCAAACATCCAAACATCAAATGAAACACTCACATCGATGTCCTCAAACATATGAGGTATGTGCATGCAATAAATGTAATTTAGTCGGAGCTTCTCTCCACTGGTCTCCTCCTCTCTCCCTTTAGTGATAGTCGATAGCCAGCGGGTAAGTCCTTGCATGAATCTTTGGGACCCTCTCTGCTCCGTTCTGACAAACACTGCTCTGTAAAAAAGCCGGCTCCAGTGCAGATGCTGTCTTACACGTCAGAGTACGTCCAAGCGTATCGTCAAGTGGGCGTGGCCTTACGCGTTTCGCAAGGCTCCTCCTCGCTTCGTCAGAGGCGATGCCCACATTGCTTGTCAAAGCCCTTTTTATTCCATTCACGTTTCTCTATCTTCCCTATTATAGGCTGCTTATACACCTTGTGATTTAAAAGCCCGCAAAAAGAGCACAGGTAGACAGCAGATTACAATCTAGAGGCCCCCCGCTTTATGGGAAAAGCCGATCTGCAAACCAGAGACTGCCTGTCGGGATGAGATTGGTAACATGACACACCTTTTTATTTTTGTAGAACGCCATCTTGGGGTAAGAGAGTATGCTGAATTTGCTGATCCCACACAAAGCATCTTTCCCATAAAAATGCAAACAGACTTTAGAGTACAGCTGCAGCTCATGTTATGTTAATGATCTACCTCACAATAGCATTTATTAGAAGCCGCTTTAACGCTAATGAATACTCCTAACCCCTAATGGTTTTTTATGCTGCAATTTCATATACAGTCTGATCAAGCTCTGACCAGAGCCTTCTGCTTTGGGACTCACTATATGCCCACTTGACCTCCCAATGCTCACACCCAGCAGAGCTCCCCAATGCTCTAACTTCTGAAATCTGGGGGAAATAAAATAAAGTAAAGAAGGAGGAAAAGAGGGTGGGTTTGCTTCTATCCTGAAGTTTTCAAGCATATTGCGCTGTTATGTGCATAAGATGTGTTCCTCATTCAGATCTTTTACCTGGCTGCAATAGCATCTATACTGAGCTACATAAAGCTTTCCTTCCGTCTTTAACCACATTTTTAGGGCTACTTTGAAGCCCTGCAGCTCTCTGCCCTCACAGCCGGCCCTAGCCCATTGCCATAACTATTTTTTAAATCAACGCCTGTTGGAATACTCAGGCCACGGCCATTGAAATGGTGATGCGTAGTCTGGTAATACAGCTAACACCGTAAACAGCTTTTTTAAGAGTGCAGACCGACCAAAGAGAGCGGAGGTTTCTCAAGTAGGAAGTGATGATGAATCTACACCTGATAGCCTAGATGCTTCTCAGGCACCCTCACCCTCGCCTTCAGCGGAAGAACCGTTGACCTTAAAAGCATTGGAAGCCGTTATAAATCAAGTACAGTCATGCATCAAATCTGAATGTGCTGACTTGAAGAAAGATATAAATGAGCTGGGTCACCGTGTGGAGGTCTTAGAAGTAGACAGAGAGGAGTTAACCAAAGAAATGGCAGATATGTCCCACTCCATTGAAACGCAACAAGCTCAGATTGCAGATCTGGAGAATAAGCTGGACGATATAGAAAATAGAGCGCGAAGAAACAACTTCAGATTCCGTGGGGTGCCTGAGACTGTAGGCAGAGAGGATATACCTGATCATCTACAGAACCTGTTCCAGTCTTTGGCTATCGCTAACCAGAGGGTAATTGAGGAGATACCCCTTGAAAAAGCCCACCGCGCTCTACGACCAAAGCCCAAAGACAACCAACCTCCTAGAGACATCATTGTATGCTTCCAAAGCTACAGAGACAGGGAAAGATCCTTCAATTAGCCAGAGCACAACCAGCTGTCTCTTTTATGGGCGCTAAAATCCAAATATTTCAGGACCTCTCGGTATGAACTTTGCAGCTCAGGAGAGAATTTGCCTTCTTTACCAGTAAAAAGATTCCATACAGATGGGGTTTTCCTGTGTCCTTACAAGTCATTAAAGATGGAAAATGTCATGAGTGTCACAACCCCCGCCAGCATTCCTGGCTTTTGCAAACAGCTCGACCTTCCTCTTCCTGAGATGCCTGAGCCTTCTCAGCTAAAAGCTACATCACTACCTACAGGGCCGCAGAGAAAGCTTTGGTCCGAGATTGCTAGCAAGCAAGCTAGAAAGAGACAAAGTCCTGATCCGTCTAACCTAATGGACGCCCCCTGACACATAACAAGGTGAACTGTGTTCCCCAGGATATAGTAAATATCAAAGACAGGGTACTTTTACCCGGTAAATTGCACTATTCACACTGAAATTGACTCTCACTCTAAGAAATGGTCACTCATATTTGCCCATTAACTCTGGGACTAACTGCTTTACTGACCATTGAGATAAATGTGTAGTTAGCAAGCACTTATAGTTTTAACACATGTTAAGTTGTTTAAGTTTCGTTTACTCGCAATAAGCTGTAGATTTATGCTGTCTAAATGTAAAAAGGGGTTCACTTAACTTGCGCCAGGTCTTCTCTGGAACTTCTACCATGTCCTATTTGTGGTCTAGAGAGTAGACTTGAAGGCATTAACTCTGTGCCCCACGCTGTTGATATGTTATTGTTATTTTTGCACATTTTAGGTTGCAGGTATTCCAGGTGTTTTTGATTGTTTTGTTGAAATATTATGATTTTGAATGTTCGATTTCATTTCCCCTCAGCAACGTTCCAGCATTCAAGTGTCAATTAATTATTTGTTCTGTTTGTATGCCTGTAAGGGGGGGCTCCGTTGGGCCACACTTCCCCTTCTGTCTTATCTCTTTACTTGTCTAATACTTTTTCATCCCTTTGTTGAATTCTTCTTTGTTATCTCACCTAACCCCTATTTTTCTTGAATTCTTCCCTCTACTTTTCCCTTTTCCTTTAGTTTCCATTCTTGATTGTTCTTTTGACTCTGTGTTTATTTTCAGTACAGAGTATATCTCAATAGCAGCAGTAACAGCTTCCTCCAGCCACAAACGAATAGCAGTAGTAGCAGCCTTCTCCAGCCACAAACGATTCGCACTTCATATCTAACACTTACTACCTCACATACGGCTAGATTTGGAGTTCGGCGGTAGATGGGTTGCTAACGCCACGCGTGTTTTATGTCTAACACACGGCATTGTTTGACTCCGGTATTTAGAGTTCAAAACAGACCATCTAACGATGCTCCTAACGCGTGTATGTCACACTCGTAATACTGCCCGCGTAAGACAGTCTCCCATAGAGATCAATGGGAAAGCAAAAAAATAGCTTTTTTCACCTAACACTCGATCTCGCGAGAAATACGCACAGCTCGGTCATATGACGCATACCACATCATGCACAACAATAACACGCCGCAAATGTCACAACAACAATCAATCAACAAAGCACACAAGCATTACACATTCACAAGCGGGGGGATTTAAAATAAAATTTAATACGGGGAATACGCATATACTTTAAGATGCGGAAATTCGCAAAATAACAACAAGGAATAAAAAATATATACATACACTAGAAAAATAATCGCATTCAATATAACTATATATTAGGAAAAACATACATATACAACACTTCACTAATAACACACCATCGCAAATTCACATTTAAAAAGAATACTATTGGACAATGTTAGAGAAAACGACCACTATGACATCATCGCATTCTACACATTCCACAAATACTAACTGCAAATGAGCATGCGCAAATTCACACAACTAATACACATTGCACTAATATTAATTGCTAATAAAGCACACCTGAACACAATTTACAACGGAAATTGGTACATCATTAAACATTTACACAGGGTATATAAGCACCACACAAGCAGGGCTTCTTTGACTGTGTTGCTGGTGGGTCTTTGGAGATTGGAGGTTTAAGATTAGAGAGTTGGTGCATTATTGTGAGTGAGTTAGTGTTAGCGTGAGAGAGTCAGTTGTTAGTGTTATCGTGAGTGAGTTAGTGGGAGTTAGTGGGAGTGGGAGAGAGTCTGTTAGTGGGAGCGTGAGTGAGTTAGTGGGAGTGGGAGTTGTTAGTGAGAGTTGTTAGTGGGAGCGTAAGTTAGTGGTAGTTAGTGAGAGTTAGTGGGAGTGTTTGTTAGTGAGAATTAGTAGTAGTGTGTTAGTGAGAATTAGTAGTAGTGTGAGTTAGCGAGCGAGTGATTTTTCTGTACACGTAACACATTTACACGCAAACACATTCAATACATACATACACTTATCAATAACACTACATACACTCCATACCCCCTACCCCCTCATACTACACTCCATACCCCATTCCCTGTAGTCCCATTCCCTTTCATCCCATTTACTCTTATCCCATACCCCATACCCATCCCCTAGTTACATTTAGTTTACATATCCTCCTTTTAGTCTTCTTCTTCTTTTGGTTTATTTAAATACTCCTTACCCTCTTTGTTTTTTTACATTCCTCTCACACTTTCAGCACTTTTTTTGTCTTTTTAGTTCTTTATTTTGACCCCCTTTCATTTCATCACACTCACTTTTTGTTTGATTATTTGGGGTTTAGTTTAGGGAACAGATGGAGGCCAGGCAGGGGAGAGGTAGAGGGGGGAGGAGAGGGAGGGGGAGAGGAACAGGGCAGGAAGGGGGGCAGGAAGGGGGGCAGGAAGCGGGGGTGGAAGCGGTGGGTGGACCCAGCCACTTGGTTCAAGATGAACAAGTGGCTGGGCCCAGTGGCGGACAGAGTAGGGCTTCACAGTCCGGGAAACAGAGGGCATCGTCACAGGGGAAGGCCAAGGCGACTAGGGAGGCGAGGTTTTCGATGGAGGAGAAGTAGGCCCTCGTCGAGGCCTATATGGCCAGGTATAGGAGGCTGCAGCACCAGAAGACTACCCCGACTGACAAGAGGAGGCTCTGGAATGAGATAAGAAATGCAGTCAATGCAGTGGGTGGCCGGAACAGAGATCTTGATTCGATAAAACATCGCTACCGGGACTGTAAGATGGATCTCAAGAAAAAGTTAAGCCTGGAGGCCCGACATGCCGCAGGAACCGGTGGCGGACCTGCCCTGGAAATAGAGTACTGCCGATGGGAGGAAATGTTGCGGCCCAGCATCTCCGAGGTGGAAATAGTCGGTATCGGAGGAATTGATACCGGGAACCTGCCACTCTCATCTGACGGTAAGCTCATTGAACAATAATTTCACATACGAATGTATTTCAAGGGACACTATACGCAAACCTTTACTTTCATGATTGAGGTAGCGAATACAATTTGACAAAACATTCAAATGTACTTATATTACCTAATTTGAATCATTCTTGAGATATATTTTAATGAAGAAATAGCCATGCACACGGTGAAACAATCACAGGAGGCAGCTATATTCAGCTAACAATCAGCATCTTATAAGCATATTTAGATATGCTTTTCAGCAAAGAATATCCAGAGAATTAAGCTAATTAGATAAGAAAAGTACATTAGAAAGTTGATAATAAATGTATGCTTCTAAATCATGAAAGATAAAACATTGGGTTTCATGTCCCTTTAAGGATCAGATTAATGCTATAACGTTGTTTACACGCATTCAATTACTTTGCGGTTACATCACTATCTAGGCTATAGGTTAGGTGTGCATTTAAACAGACTGAAAACAAACGCGAAAACATTCAGATTGACCAGAGATATCACAAACACGGTTTTGAAAAAGCGGAAATCGTATTGATTGTTTGTTAGATTTCAAAGTGGATTAATGATTCTGCATTTGTAATTGTATCGTAAGCTAAGTCATTTAAAGCTTGATTTGCAAATATGCTAATATATACATTTTTTTTTTTTTTTAATATACAGAGTCTGGGGAGGAAGCAGCACAAGAAACACAGCCTCATCTATCTCCCCGGGATGAGAGTGGTGGGGAGGAATTTCCACTTCGGAGGGAAGAGGCCCCCCGTGACGAAGAGCGCACGGAAGCTGATGAAGAGGCCCCGGAAGCAGAGGAGGAGCCCGCGGAACCAGAGGACCCTCAAGGACCCGCACCCCGCCGTGCACGGGTACCCCGCCAAGCACAACAAGAGGAAATAGCGGAGGTGCGGGTTCTACTGGACTACATAGACCAGATGCGTAACTCCCGGATACAAAATATCGAAGGCCGCACTCGAATTCTTGATGGACAAAATCAAATAATTGAAGGACAAAACCAAATAATAAGCATACTCAATAGAATCGAACAAGGCCAAAAAAGAATCTTTAATCTGCACCAAGAGATGTTCAATTTTTTCCGGGAGGCGCATGCTGGTCTACCTCCTGGTCCGCCTCCTGCTGCTGGGCCTCCTGCTGCTGGGCCTCTTGCTGCTGGGCCATCTCCTCCTGCCGGCCCATCTACTCCTGCCGGCCCATCTACTCCTGCCGGCCCATCTACTCCTGCCGGGCCATCTACTCCTGCCGGGCCATCTACTCCTCTTCAGCCATCTCCTCCTCTTCAGCCAGCTTCTCCTCCTCAGCCATCTTCTCCTCCTCAGCCATCTTCTCCTCCTCAGCCATCTTCTCCTCCTCACCTTGGTCATCCCAGTACTCTTCCTTCCACTCTTCCCACAACATCTCCAAGGAGAACTCTTCGGAGTCGGCAGTTGCCCCTCCCAGAGCCTCAGCCCCGTGGGAAGAGGGGAAGGAAGAGGAAGTAAGTATTTATTTTCATCTTTAATGTTTTTTTTATTTAATGTGTAATGGATAGGTATGTGATGATGTGGTTTTCATACATTTGTGGACCACACTCTGTATATAATCTACTTCTATGGGACCGGATCCATGGAGGAAGATTGTTTGCAGAGTGTGGGTTATAAGTGTGTGAAAACCACATCATCACATACCTATCCTTGTTCATGATATTGATTGGTTTCTGTGATGTGATGTCCAAACTGTTTCCCGAATCGCAAACAAAATTACCATTACAATTATCCATGATGGCATATTACTGTTTGAATGCCAATAACACAGCTTAAAGGGACAGTCAGAAAATTATTGATTACAAAGAAAACACTGTATTACGCATTATCAAGTTGGAAACAACAAAACATGGAGAAATACGTGTGACTTATGTGCTTAACCTTGTATCTATGACTATGAAAAATTACCACTTATTTGTTGTTCTGACATAACAACCTTTTAGATATCAATGATCAATACATGGTAAATAATATGCTGTATGAGCACAAGGTTTTACATATACAAATGCTATACAAATGCCCTCTAGTGGTCAAATTGTATAATGATTACATGCACTCTTCAAGCTCGAAGAAATGAGCACACGAACCTCATAGGTTTAGCTAGCAAATTTAAATAAACAAAGACAAATGATTAATTGGTGAGAAACCTTTGATATCATTGATATTACAAAATTGACTTTTAGAATAATGCAAAACATTATTTGTTTTCTAAACTGTCCCTTTAACAAAATTACATATGCTAACACATATTTGAAGCTTGTTGGTATATCTACATGTACTTGGGCAAAAATTAAATATTGAAATCAGATTTATATTGACATGTTAAATAAAGTATATTTTCTTAAAGAGACATTATTGTGTTAATTTTTTTAAGAAAGACATTTGTTTGAACAATGAATATGGTTTAAAGTCCTTTTAGGAGTGGGGGGTGAAAATATGCTAACAATAATATATTTGAAGATTAAACAATGTAGAACTCATACATGATACAAAAATCAACATTTGCATTAAAGGGACAGTATACTATATTTTTAACAGAACTGTATGTAATAGACACTACTACAAACAACAAGATTAACATATACTGATATCAATATTACAAAGCTTCAAACACTTTCAAAGAAAATCGGGTTAGCTCTATTGAAAATATAGATGAACCCCCATTACAACCGTAAAACAAGACAATACCCCATCATTAAAATATGAAAAGACCCTTTACGCAAACAGGAGAAAGCTGGAGATGGTACTCACATGAAACTCAGAGGCTGGGCGAGGAGTCTGAAAATTAATTACATTTTCTTTGAACAGAAGCAAAATTAAACGTGTATTTGTTAAACAATGGACTATCTAACTAGAGACAAAATAAAAAGTTTTGATTTATAATGTGAGTGTCTAATGAACCTTTAATAAAATATACAACGAAATTACATTTAGAAGAAGTCGGCATCATATATTTAGCATATGATAAAGCTAAATGCATATTGATTACTTTATTCTAACACAATAGCGCATATTTATTAATTAGATATCTTTAACATTAAAAACAACAGTCATTTTTATGAAAAAGGAACATATTGTTGAGAAACATATTAAACAACATGGACTATAGAGATTTGCACTTGCCTCGAAATATCATATGCATGAAAACATTTTGCTTTCGTTCGTTTATTCAATCAGACATCCAGCAAAAGAGAATGTGGTGGTCTTTATCAGCTACGGGTCAACAATGTAACATGATGCAAATAATACATATTCGCAAGGTTTTTAAAATTGGCTGCAGTCACAAACGTGTTTAACGTGCACAAACAAATATTGCGGGACTACGTAATCCAATCATACGTTTTTTTAACTTTGCATGTGACGTCTTAACATGGCGCTTCCTTGATCACGTAAGAACGCCATCCAATAAAAGGCACATTCTTGATCACGTAAGAACGCCCAAAAAAAAAGGCGCATCCTTGATCGCGTCAAAACGCCATCCAATAAAAGGCACATTCTTGATCACGTAAGAACATCAGTCAATACAAGGAATCATTGGACAGCCTGGCAGGTGACGTTTTAAGCAACATGGCGCATCCGAGATAGCTGAAAAACCGCAGCCAATACAAGGACTCAGTTGACAGCTTGGCATATCACTAAAAAACGTATTTATATTTTAGGAACTAGTATGTGTCTAGATTGCTATCTAGGAATGTCACCAAATCATGAATCATCTTTTCGGACTTGACTGTCCCTTGAACTATAGCTATGGTGTATATCTTTAACATTTAAAAGATACACATGAGAAATACATATGCCATTGATGTTTTAAGATATGTTTTGATTGTTTTGGAATAAAAAGTTTTGATTTATAATGTGAGTGTCTAATGAACCTTTAATAAAATATACAACGAAATTACATTTAGAAGAAGTCGGCATCATATATTTAGCATATGATAAAGCTAAATGCATATTGATTACTTTATTCTAACACAATAGCGCATATTTATTAATTAGATATCTTTAACATTAAAAACAACAGTCATTTTTATGAAAAAGGAACATATTGTTGAGAAACATATTAAACAACATGGACTATAGAGATTTGCACTTGCCTCGAAATATCATATGCATGAAAACATTTTGCTTTCGTTCGTTTATTCAATCAGACATCCAGCAAAAGAGAATGTGGTGGTCTTTATCAGCTACGGGTCAACAATGTAACATGATGCAAATAATACATATTCGCAAGGTTTTTAAAATTGGCTGCAGTCACAAACGTGTTTAACGTGCACAAACAAATATTGCGGGACTACGTAATCCAATCATACGTTTTTTTAACTTTGCATGTGACGTCTTAACATGGCGCTTCCTTGATCACGTAAGAACGCCATCCAATAAAAGGCACATTCTTGATCACGTAAGAACGCCCAAAAAAAAAGGCGCATCCTTGATCGCGTCAAAACGCCATCCAATAAAAGGCACATTCTTGATCACGTAAGAACATCAGTCAATACAAGGAATCATTGGACAGCCTGGCAGGTGACGTTTTAAGCAACATGGCGCATCCGAGATAGCTGAAAAACCGCAGCCAATACAAGGACTCAGTTGACAGCTTGGCATATCACTAAAAAACGTATTTATATTTTAGGAACTAGTATGTGTCTAGATTGCTATCTAGGAATGTCACCAAATCATGAATCATATTTTCGGACTTGACTGTCCCTTGAACTATAGCTATGGTGTATATCTTTAACATTTAAAAGATACACATGAGAAATACATATGCCATTGATGTTTTAAGATATGTTTTGATTGTTTTGGAATAACAATAATGATACATGGATTGATTAAATGTGTCATTTATTCAAGTTTAAATATGGTCAGCCTACCTATAGCCATATATGGGAGTAGAATTATTTTGTTAACATATTTTTTAAAAAATATTCATCATCTAAAATATTTGCATTACACACAGAGATTTATTTGGTTACACTTTTACAATAAGATAGAATAGAAAATGAAATACATGTGCTGTCAACATTACAATAAGATTGTTTATTAATAAGATTATATGTCCTTGTTCATGTAAAAAGGACAAAAACGCTTTAGAAATGGAAATACATTCATTAACAATTGTGCTCACCATCCCTTAAAGGGACATTATTTTGTTTTTAAAAAGAGGATACACATAGACAATACTATTTCAATAAAATTAACACTTTACAGGGATTATATCATTGTATCAATCCTCAGATCATTTGTTAAAGGTGCATCAATTCATGCTGAGTTTCTAAATACACACATGGATGTGAAAATTGAAATATACATATATACACAAATAACAATCTATATATACATATATAAAACAATTACTATGCTAATCATAATCATGCAATGATAAAGCTAAGATAAAAATATATAAAGACAAATAATAAGATTACATTGGAGATGTTAATCTTAAAGTCATTTACAATTGTCTTACATATATGATTTTTTATAAAAAAATATTTTTGGTAGGTCCCTTTAAGGATCAACAAGATAAACTAGAGCTTTCAAAAAATAACATGAAGAATGAGGACAAAGAATCGTGCAATTACATGTCTTTTATTAGTATGTAAGGAAACATCAACAACGTTTAGAAATAATCTTTTAAAAATAAGGAATATTTGAGCCATATGACAAGGTAACAGTGTGCATCACAGTCCAGGAAGAGAGTTGCCAAGGGCCACCATAGCCCCATTGGAGACATATGACAAGGTAACACAGTGCATCACAGTCCATGAAGAGAGTTACCAAGGGCCACCATAGCCCCATTGGAGACATATGACAAGGTAACACAGTGCATCACAGTCCATGAAGAGAGTTGCCAAGGTCCACCATAGCCCCATTGGAGACATATGACAAGGTAAAAGAGTGCATCACAGTCCATGAAGAGAGTTGCCAAGGGCCACCATAGCCCCATTGGAGACATATGACAAGGTAAAAGAGTGCATCACAGTCCATGAAGAGAGTTACCAAGGGCCACCATAGCCCCATTGGAGACATATGACAAGGTAACACAGTGCATCACAGTCCATGAAGAGAGTTACCAAGGGCCACCATAGCCCCATTGGAGACATATGACAAGGTAACACAGTGCATCACAGTCCATGAAGAGAGTTACCAAGGGCCACCATAGCCCCATTGGAGACATATGACAAGGTAACACAGTGCATCACAGTCCATGAAGAGAGTTGCCAAGGGCCACCATAGCCCCATTGGAGACATATGACAAGGTAAAAGAGTGCATCACAGTCCATGAAGAGAGTTGCCAAGGGCCACCATAGCCCCATTGGAGACATATGAAAAGGTAAAAGAGTGCATCACAGTCCATGAAGAGAGTTACCAAGGGCCACCATAGCCCCATTGGAGACATATGACAAGGTAACACAGTGCATCACAGTCCATGAAGAGAGTTACCAAGGGCCACCATAGCCCCATTGGAGACATATGACAAGGTAACACAGTGCATCACAGTCCATGAAGAGAGTTGCCAAGGGCCACCATAGCCCCATTGGAGACATATGACAAGGTAAAAGAGTGCATCACAGTCCATGAAGAGAGTTACCAAGGGCCACCATAGCCCCATTGGAGACATATGACAAGGTAACACAGTGAATCACAGTCCATGAAGAGAGTTGCCAAGGGCCACCATAGCCCCATTGGAGACATATGACAAGGTAAAAGAGTGCATCACAGTCCATGAAGAGAGTTGCCAAGGGCCACCATAGCCCCATTGGAGACATATGACAAGGTAAAAGAGTGCATCACAGTCCATGAAGAGAGTTACCAAGGGCCACCATAGCCCCATTGGAGACATATGACAAGGTAACACAGTGCATCACAGTCCATGAAGAGAGTTACCAAGGGCCACCATAGCCCCATTGGAGACATATGACAAGGTAACACAGTGCATCACAGTCCATGAAGAGAGTTGCCAAGGGCCACCATAGCCCCATTGGAGACATATGACAAGGTAAAAGAGTGCATCACAGTCCATGAAGAGAGTTGCCAAGGGCCACCATAGCCCCATTGGAGACATATGACAAGGTAAAAGAGTGCATCACAGTCCATGAAGAGAGTTACCAAGGGCCACCATAGCCCCATTGGAGACATATGACAAGGTAACACAGTGCATCACAGTCCATGAAGAGAGTTGCCAAGGGCCACCATAGCCCCATTGGAGACATATGACAAGGTAACACAGTGCATCACAGTCCATGAAGAGAGTTGCCAAGGGCCACCATAGCCCCATTGGAGACATATGACAAGGTAAAAGAGTGCATCACAGTCCATGAAGAGAGTTGCCAAGGGCCACCATAGCCCCATTGGAAATATATGACAAGGTAAAAGAGTGCATCACAGTCCATGAAGAGAGTTACCAAGGGCCACCATAGCCCCATTGGAGACATATGACAAGGTAACACAGTGCATCACAGTCCATGAAGAGAGTTGTCAAGGGCCACCATAGCCCCATTGGAGACATATGACAAGGTAAAAGAGTGCAACAGGCACAACAATAAACTTTTAAAAAGGCCAAATGGCAACAATAAAAAAAAACATCAACATGTGGATGGAGGATTCTTATCTGCCACCTTGGAGCATCTCCAGATCCTCCACTTACTGGTCATCCTCTTCATCGTCCTGTGCATGTCCAGCTCCAGATTCAGGCCTTGAACTTAATCGCATAATTTCACGCAGAGTCAAGTCCTGAACCCGGAGCTGGGCCTGCATGGTGTCGTTCATCCCTCTCAGGACAGCTGCGTTCCTCAACACGGCCTGCTCTACTCTTGCTATACCTTCTAGCATGAGCCATGCTGAGTCACAGCCTAAAATAAAGAATAAATTAAATATTAATGATAATTACACAACAGACGAAAAAAATAGAAAAGATACATTGTCATCATAAAGACAAATCATTCTTTACATCAATTAGTTTAAATTTATTCTTTACACATGAATTATGTTATTCAGACAGACCGAAATCATTAAAGGGACAGTTTACTCAAACATGTTGTCCCCTTTAATTGGTTTTAGATGATCCACTTATACAGCTTGAGTGTATAAAATCTTGTTAAAGGATTTACATTGTACTTACATTAGCAATTTAAATATTTTAATTATACTGTGGTAGGCACACCTATCCTTAAACATTTTGGCATTGAGGACAAGCTGTGTAAACATAGCAACCTGAAGAAATTACATTCCCACTGGGTTAGACAAGAGATAATGTATAAACATTTGTACATTAATTGTTGGATCCAAGTAGTGGTGATTGGTATATGTAGTGATATCCAATTAAAGGGACACTGAACCTAAATATTTAATTGACTGATTCAGATAGAGCATGACATTACAAATATTTAAAAATTACACATATTCTTTAAATGTTTGAATTCTATAGCTAGATTTTGAATGCAAGAATGTCGGTTTTTAGGGCAGGCCATATTTTTTTATCAACTTTGTTTGTCCCTGCTGGTTGATGGATACATTCATCCAACAATAAAGAAATGATGTCCACAATTATTTTATTTTTTAAAATAATTATAGGCATTTCTTTGTTTCAATAAAGATATCAAGAGAATGAAGAATAATTCATAAGAGTAGTAAATTATAAATTTGATTAACATTGCATGCTCTATTTGAATCACAATAGAAAATATTTTCCTTCAGTGTACCTTTAAGTATCTTATAATGTTGATTTTGAATGATACTTACAGCTGTGCCTGGGAAGGACAATCCGACACTCAGGACAATGAAGGTTGAGACAGGGGGGAGGGATGGGATTGGGTTGGGGAGGGATGGGATTGGGTTGGGGAGGGATGGGATTGGCTTGGGGAGGGATGAGCTGATGCTCCAGGGTAGGCCGTACAGCTGGGGAGTGGGGAGCTGGGGTCTGGGCAGCTGTACGGGCCATAATACGGGGAGAGCGGCGAAGGGGGTTGTAGGGGCATTTTTTGGGAGGGGCAGGCAATGATAAATGGGAAGGGCCGGCAGGGGTCTGGGCATGGGCAGGAGTCTGGGCATGGGCAGTGGTCTGGGCATGGGCAGGGGTCTGGGCATGGGCAGGGGTCTGGGCATGGGCAGGGGTCTGTGACTGGTCAGGGGACTGGGCAGGGGCGGAAACCAGATGACCAGAAGTGGTGGATCCATCTGAAAATTTAATAAATATATATTAACATCTCATACATCATGAAATCAAATCAACGCATTTCAAATTGATTATGTTTTCAATATACTTAGAAGTGTGTTTGAATTTCTAAACAATTATGAAATGAGGATATGGTATACATATAGGCACTCAGATGAATATCAATTACTGTCTGTACAATTATAACATTATTATTGTGTTTTGGCCTGGAATATGCATGTGACATAATGATGGCATGAATTATACATTTAAAAAAAAAAAAAAATTTCATGCTGCCTGATATAGAAAGGGGGCAGTAGTGTATTTGAACAGACAAATAATATTCCTTTTTAAAGTGCAAAAGCTGTAGACTTTGAATGTCTTCAATGAAATGATTTCAAATAAAGCAACATGTTGGCAACATGATAGATATATTTCACATACCATTAGACTCCAAGGCAGCCTCTTCCTCCTCCGTCACATATGTTAAATCAATCTCTGTAAAACATAACATGTTGTGTACACGTTAAGAACAGATATTATAACATATGTTACTGTTGTTCAAAGACACACATCAATGTTGCATTAAAGATATACACACCCAAAGTTATGATTTACATCATTTTGATGGAGCATACAAATTACATTAGATTTGTTATTCTCAATGATTCATATTTTCGATGTATTGTTTGTATTAATTTAAAAATCATAAAAGAATAGTACATAGAACATTTAAGATTTCTCATGTGTGTATCACTTGATGACTGTTGTCAAAAATGAACATGGAAACAAACATATGCTATACATCTTCTGAATAACAAATGTGTAGACTAATAAAGTTTTAATTATTAATCTTTCAATATTAAAAGAAAATTAATATATAATCAGAAGAGAAAATTATATGTTTGTTTCAAATGTTATGCTTCATCAGAATCATGCTCATAATATTGATTACCAATACACCTTCAATGACATATAAATGAGTCAATGGACTTACCAGGAGACCGCAAAGTGGCTCTATGTCACTGCTGGATTCCTGTGGGCTCACCACACCAACTCTCTCTATGAATGATATAGATATATATTAGGAAACACATTTGGGATATCACTAAATCACATCTGTATCGAATTTTAAGATTAATCAACTTGAAAATGTGAAGAATAGAGCAGTCATTAAACCAGAAAATGCTTGATTGAATCAAGGGGATTCTGTTAAAAATGATGTATTGAACATATGTTTAATTTCAGACTATATTAGACATCAAACTCATCTCATACGATGCTATTGCATATCTAAATATACCCATTGATCAATGTTCTTAAAAGAATACACACAAACCACATTTTGAAGAGCAGCTGTTGACAAATCTAAACAAACACATGTGGCACATCAAGCCATTTGTGCAATGTACAGTAATCTTGTTTAGGACACAACACATATTTATCACAATACAAAACCAAATTGATTAGTACAAATATGTAATCATGGTGCTGTTAGAGTATGCTGATATCTATAAAGTAACTCCAACAGTGAATATGTGAATTATATATCAATATTGTTTAATCCAAAGAATGTAAAGATGAATGAATCTATTGTTTATTAAAGGGACACTGACATGATTAATTTAAATCATTGATTTCTCTGTTCAAACTGTTCAAAATGATTTAACATTGACTCCTATTATAATTTGAATGTTGCTACATTTTAATCTTAAAGGCAGATAAGCAATATTGTATTCAATAAATATTGTTTGTTGAAGGTATCCACCAATCATCAATAAAAACCCAGGTTGTTCAACCAAAATTGAGATGCAGATAAACGTACATTCTTGATTTTAAAATACATTTAGCAATAGAATATTTCACATATGATGATAGTATTATATTTAAATGTTTATTAATATTGCATACTCTATCTGAATGACAACATTAATAATTGTAGATCAGTATCCCTTTAATATAAAATTATATTGATTTGACAATGTTGGTGTTAATGAATTCTCTACTCCATATGTTGATGTAATGAATGGGATTGAGCATGCAATTCAAATCTAAGATGTTATTTAAGGATATCCGAAGAATTATTTAATTTTCATCTATTAAAGGGACATTACATATAAATATTGAACAATGTGGATTTAGTATGTAATGTTCTGTCCATGTTTCTAAGACAAATGTCAATTAAAATGAGACATACCATACTGTGACAAGCCCTGCCTTAAGGATCCAGCAGCAACATCCATATCTGTAATATATTAAATGAGGATTGCATATCATTAATACAAATCATGCCATGTTTAAAATCTTTACATTATTAGCAAATCAATTTAAAACTATTAATCCTTTGGTAGTCCCATGAGTTAATTGTTTCCTCAATTCAATTCATGATAAATATATCCTGTACTCTTATTTTCAATCAGTTGTGTTGTTTACTGTAGCTTTAATTATTTTTTGGTGTTATTTCATTCTCATCAATTGATGTGCATATGTTATAATTTATTTGGATTCTTCTTTTTTTATTATGTATAATATTGAAAATAAGAATACTGTATTCTTCACATATATAATAATTCACATTTCATTTTGACCAACATGTATAAAGCAATGCCACTTACAGCAAAGCCATGTTAACGTGTATGCGCAATTCCATTTTCGCGATCATTGCGCAATGATTCAAAGCGGAATTACGCATCCGTCATTTGACCAACATGTATAAAGCAATGCCACTTACAGCAAAGCCATGTTAACGTGTATGCGCAATTCCATTTTCGCGATCATTGCGCAATGATTCAAAGCGGAATTACGCATCCGTCATTTGACCAACATGTATAAAGCAATGCCACTTACAGCAAAGCCATGTTAACGTGTATGCGCAATTCCATTTTCGCGATCATTGCGCAATGATTCAAAGCGGAATTACGCATCCGTCATTTGACCAACATGTATAAAGCAATGCCACTTACAGCAAAGCCATGTTAACGTGTATGCGCAATTCCATTTTCGCGATCATTGCGCAATGATTCAAAGCGGAATTACGCATCCGTCATTTGACCAACATGTATAAAGCAATGCCACTTACAGCAAAGCCATGTTAACGTGTATGCGCAATTCCATTTTCGCGATCATTGTGCAATGATTCAAAGCGGAATTACGCATCCGTCATTTGACCAACATGTATAAAGCAATGCCACTTACAGCAAAGCCATGTTAACGTGTATGCGCAATTCCATTTTCGCGATCATTGCGCAATGATTCAAAGCGGAATTACGCATCCGTCATTTGACCAACATGTATAAAGCAATGCCACTTACAGCAAAGCCATGTTAACGTGTATGCGCAATTCCATTTACGCTCTGTGACGCATATTCTGTAGAGCGCAAGACACATCATTCCTATTTCATGTGTCACTAATCTAAAATCAGATATCTAAACATCATATGTAGTGTATGTTGTGAGATCTGTATAGGTTTAGTATCTGACTATATACACATTTATTGATTAAAAAAAATAAAATAAGATATTATATGAAGTTGGATAATTACCTGGTTCAGATTCTCCATCTCCTCCCAGGCCACCGGACGGAGAAGCAGCTGCCCTGGCCCCCGCGTCAGGACTTTCAGATCCCGCAGCTGGGAGGGAAGAAGAGGAGGCCGAGGATGGCGAGGATCTGAATCTTTTGGGGACCCGGAGATTGAGGAGCTCGCATAAAGTCACCTCATAAGGGAGTAGGTACAGTTTCCGCGGGGCCTCTCTTTTGCCACCTCTTTTACGGGCTTGTACCCAGTCCCTTATGAGGTTGGCTTTTTTGGTTAACCGCAACCTCATATCTCCGAATCTCCTCATGATCTGATCCTGGGTCCTCTGGACGTCACACACCAATCTAACCGCATTGGTGATAGACTCCCAGAGGGCCTTCTTAACAGGCGCATCTGTCAACCTCCTCTTGCTCCCAAACAGCTGGGGATAAAAGTCCTTGACGGCGTGGACCAGTGCAGCGCTCTCCTCCTTTGTGAACCTGGGAGCTGACATGCCTGCTCGGTTTGCTAATATAATATATAAATATATAAATATATATACTGCCTGCAGGCATTAGAGAACTGACAAAGATGGCAACGTGTAATGGACTTTTATATGGTGAAGTAAACATGAGATGCACCATGGGACAAGTTATCTGTACATCTGATTGGATAAAAGTTTGAAATATTGTTCGAATGTCTGTGAGACCATCCTGACTCAAGTTGTGTTTGTTTGATGAACTCTGATTGGCCGTTCCTTAATGTTTCATATCTTAGTAACTTCCTTACACATACCTCATGGTGGTGCTGTAACTTCATTTTTCATGTAGACTTATTTGTAACTCATGGGCCTGTCATGCGGATATGTGTGACGCAGATTTAATATCCGTGATCCGTTAAATATTAATGATTAAATTCTATTTAACATCTAATACTGTCACATTATTAATGTTGTAGACATTTCTCGGTTTAATAACGGTCTGTTTCTTTAATACAAATACACATTTAATATTGTATGTCTTTATTGTTCATAAAATCCATTTATTGACTTATTGTGAAGTATTGATATTGCTCTATTAAATGTATTTCATAATGCACATTGATTGTGTGCTATTGCATGACATTAGACTTTAATGTTTAAAGATGCTAATCTGGTGTTTCAAGATGCGTTTCCCACGCAATATTTCTGAATGTTCAAATTCAGGTTATAAGGTCAGTAACTTGGATAATCTGTTTATAAATGTTAAACTACAGGTTTGTTTGTTATTAGTAAATAAACCTCGAGCTTGTATTTGTCTGAAGTGCTCATATATGTTATTGTGCAATGGCGTCTTTATTTTTAAATAGACATTACAAACAAACAATTGTATCAAATGATCTGTAGAGATAGAAGATTGTTTAGACTTTAAAATGTAAATCAATTTATCTTAGTATTTAGATATCCTCAACAGAAGAAATTTAAATGCACATGGTTGAGACAATCACATAAGGCATCTATGTGCATCCACCAATCTTCATCTACTGAGCCTATCTCGATATGCTTTTCAAGCAAAGTATGTCAAGATAGGAAGAGAAGTAAATACACTCTTTAAATCTCTTAAAGGGACACTGTCCAAACAAATTTAGCGTTGGTGATTCAGATTGAGCATGAAATGTTAATCAACGTTATAATTTAATCCGATTCTCAAATGTTAACAATTATCTTGTTATCTTTCTTTGCAAATCAATAATGATATTTGAGATTACGGACAATTGTTTCAAAAAACCTGGGTTGTCCTTGATGATTGTTGGATAAATTAATCCACCACAAAAAACCAAGTTCAGTCCAGAGTACTGAAGCTAATAAATTATCTATTTAATGCCTTATTTTTAAAGTAATGATAGCAACATCACAAGGAGCATTCATAATATGAGACAATTTTTAAAGTTGCTTAAAATAGAATACTCATTCAGAATGTATAAATCATTAATTTTTTAACTGTCTCCCTTTAAGTATATTTTTAAGTTCATGTCCCTTTAAATAAACATTTCACAATAATGCTTGAAATATCAGAAACCTAGGCACCTTCCTTTTGATAAATTAGTATAACATATGAGTATATAAAATTTAGATTAACTTCTGGATTGTTTTACACACTGACTGAAATATATATTGTAAAGGAGGTATTTCAGAGTCTTCAGCTTAGAGGGACATTAAGCTATATGTTATGTATGCATTTTGGATAAGATTATAATATTTGAACAACTTAATATGTTTTGGTATTCAATCATTAGATTGTAATTATATATATTTTTGGATTAAATACATATCTACATAGGCTATTTTGATGCTGATTGTTGGTTGCACATAGATACCTTATGTAATTGACTAAGATATGTGCATTGATTTTTTTAAAAAAAAGTATATTTAAAGACTGAATGTAATTCTATAGTACTTTCTAAATATGTTTAAATTCTTTTATGAATTATTTAAAAATCAATACACAATATACTTTGTGAATGTCCCTTTAAGGACCAAAACATTTGTAATGTTGATTTAACATTGTCAAAATAAACTAAAGGGGAATGAAAATTATATATAGATATGTGATGTCTAACCCAAGAGGTAAGATTTTAAAAACTACATAATATTATTAACTATAGTTAAATGACTCCACTAGAAAATAAAATCGATTAACCTGCCATCCAATAACTAGCTTGTGAAAAATATAAAGTTAAATGACCTACCATTTATAAATGTAAAAATTAAAATAATGTAGCAAATAATGTTTTGAGATACCTAAGGAAGATACAAGATCTTATAAAATTAATTTTACATTCAACAACACTGTCACTTTAATGTAATTGAACCACTTCCCCTTCTTAAAAGTGAAAAAAATTAATTTTTGTGAAATTGACTACATATCCAAAATTATTTTAACATCTAAGAATTTCAAAAGAAAAGCATTGATGGATCTCACTCCCCAATGAATGTTAAAAAAGATAGTTTAATGTAATATTCTCTGAATCAGTGGATTTTCCACAATTAATGCATTATTTGATCTTATGCATGTGCTTGTCAAATAGACAACTACCAGTCATGGGAGTCAAATTGATTTTTATTGACAGATTATATGGATATTTATTATAATCTGTTCCAAAGAGTGTATTTAATACTAAAATGTTTATTATTACCATTTTAAAATTTAATAGTTTCTGAACCAAAAATAAAAAAATATTCCTGGAAGTCCTGGAAGTCATCAGATGCCAAACAAAAGTTAATACACACGTAGTCAAAGATTCATAAAATACATTTACAATCATCTTGTGTCTATGCTCTAACTTTGTTCGACATTTTTTAAAGATATTTATTAATTATATTTAAAAAAAATATATATTGTGTAATAAAATAAAAAAAAATTAAAAAATCTGATTTTCGAATTATACATAAAAATGTATATCACATTTCAATAATATATATGTTGAACATAAATGTCATATTTCATGTCCATTCAAATACCTCTATATCAACTATAATATGTATTCCTTTTTATGATTGTGATCCCTAAATATCTAATGATGAAATATGTATGACTAATGTATGTAAGCTACCAATAATCAACATTCTTCCTGTGATTCTTAACTAGCATGCATTGGTACACCAACCTGGATAATGCATGGTCTTTGAAAGTCAATTCAGGGGTAAACAGTTGATCTTCAATAGGTGTCTTATTCATCATTTCAAAAATAGAGGACTGAAATCCCATCTAAAAATTAGAAATTCATCTAAGTGTCTGATTGTGATCCCTAAATATCTAATTAAGAACTAAATATGACTAATGTATGTAAGCTACTAATATTCAACATTCTTCCTGTGATTCTTAACTAGCATGCATTGGTACACCAACCTGGATAATGCATGGTCTTTGAAAGTCAATTCAGGGGTAAAAAGTTGATCTTCAATAGGTGTCTTATTCATCATTTCAAAAATAGAGGACTGTGAAATACCATCTAAAAATTTTAAAATCATCTAAGTGTCTCCAATAGGATGCCTCAACAGCCTTATTCTATTAAATAGTTGGCACTTACCATGTGAACATGTCTTTGTATGCTTTTCAAGGTCAGCAGATTTGAAAGATAATGCCAGACATGATCCCATTGGTATACTTCAATTTCAATCTTGGCTTTTTCCACTGTCAGTCTGGGCAATCTTCATTGTCAGGCTTATAATTCTTCACTTTCAGTCTTTAGATTAAGTCAGCTCCCTAATGGCATAAAAGGTTTATTCAAAATTACTACAAGTGTGTGAATCATTTCTCTAGCCCTCTCCCACCCACCATTTCATAAGAAATTTCTGTCACTAGCTTACTGTGTAGCATCTTGTGTTATGTTCTATCAAGTGTAAAGATGAGTCATATTGAGCAGAACAAACCTCTAATGTGTGACATTGAACCATAGTCATGCTAGAGGATCCCTTTCTGAGTATTTTCATTTTAAGTAATGTGTAAACTAAATACTAGTTTAGAAAATGTATGCCATATGATGTATTTGTGTACAATTCATGCCAGCAACAGTCCAGACATTTATACTTACCAGCTGATGTCCTCTTTAAAAACCAGGTGGCAAAGACTTGCTACAGGACCCAATGGCCAGAGCATCACCTATATTAATAAATGAAACACATTTTTAGCATTTGATGAACAATCCTAACATGTTTGCACAATTCTCTACTTGTCATTTCCCTACAGTTCACATCTATTGATAATACTCCAGTCTAACTTCTATTCTTTACCGTCTAAAGTTGCGGTTGATGATGTCTGCTCTGACATTGAGCCCCTCGTCCCGGAATGGCCCCTCTAGAACAGGATCATCCTCCTCATCTCTGAGGAGGTTTCTGTCCGGCCGGACGGCCTGCAGCATCCCAGCCCGCTGTGCAATATTATGCAGGACGCTACAGGCTACAAAGATCTTAGCCACCTTCTTTGGGTTGTACTGGAGGGCTCCTCCCGACCTGTCCAGGCAAGTGAACCTCATCTTCAGGAGCCCGAACATCCGTTCAACCACCGCCCTGGTTCTCTTATGAGCCCTATTGTAGCGCTCCTCAGACACATCAGTCGGGCTACGCAAGGGGGTAATGAGCCAAGGCCGGCTCATGTACCCAGAATCACCTATAAATTATGAACAGAACATAATTCAAACAGAATCCTCAAAATAGTATTTGTAGTACAATAAAAAGTTTTGTACACGATAATCCATTAACAAATGTTTATTTTAACTTTAAAATATCTAGTTCAATATTATTCTCTATCTTCCCATTTCAGCTAAGACATGCTACATATGCGTATTTCTCCTAAATCAAGCCTTGTGTAAAATGCTAACTACATGGTTACATTACATTCTCTATCTGAGCATTTAAGGTAAGACATGCTACATATCTGCATTGAACTATAAGATATTTGCGGAAAGAGACAATGACATGGTTAAATTGCATTAGCTAATATCTTCCCATTTCAGCTAAGACATGCTACATATGCGTATTTCTCCTAAATCAAGCCTTGTGTAAAATGCTAACTACATGGTTACATTACATTCTCTATCTGAGCATTTAAGGTAAGACATGCTACATATCTGCATTGAACTAAAAGACATTTGCGGAAAGAGACAATGACATGGTTAAATTGCATTAGCTAATATCTTCACATTTCAGCTAAGACATGCTACATATGCGTATTTCTCCTAAATCAAGCCTTGTGTAAAATGCTAACTACATGGTTACATTACATTCTCTATCTGAGCATTTAAGGTAAGACATGCTACATATCTGCATTGAACTAAAAGACATTTGCGGAAAGAGACAATGACATGGTTAAATTGCATTAGCTAATATCTTCACATTTCAGCTAAGACATGCTACATATGCGTATTTCTCCTAAATCAAGCCTTGTGTAAAATGCTAACTACATGGTTACATTACATTCTCTATCTGAGCATTTAAGGTAAGACATGCTACATATCTGCATTGAACTAAAAGACATTTGCGGAAAGAGACAATGACATGGTTAAATTGCATTAGCTAATATCTTCCCATTTCAGCTAAGACATGCTACATATGCGTATTTCTCCTAAATCAAGCCTTGTGTAAAATGCTAACTACATGGTTACATTACCTTCTCTATCTGAGCATTTAAGGTAAGACATGCTACATATCTGCATTGAACTAAAAGTAGACATTAGCGGGGGGAAAATATATGGTTAAATTGCATCCTATAGCTGAACATTACGCTAACATTTTAAAACTACAGTGGCAATTGTCAAAATAATTAACCATGTTGTGCACAAATACTCACCAACGAGATAACCAGGGGGCATTTGTCTTTCCTCAAACTGTCTCCACAGGGACGACAGAGAGAGGATGCGGGCATCATGACAAGCTCCTCCAAAATTCGCACACACATGCATAATCCTCATCTGTGCGTCACAAACATACTGCACGTTGAGGCTATGAAAATGTTTGCGATTTCTGAAGGGCGAGTCATCAATTGGAGCACGCAGCGCAATGTGGGTACAATCTATGGCTCCCAAGACATTGGGCATTTGAGCAATATCAAAGAATTCCCGCTTCAGGCGCCTCCAATCACCATCATTCTGTGGGTATCCTATGTATTGCTTACTGATACGTACCATGGCGTCCAGAAAGTTATCAAACACCCCAGAGAATGTACCTTGAGCCAGGCCATGCATGTACAGTTCTCCGGATTGAAAACTCCCGGAGGCCAGGACGTATAGACAGCTTAGCATCCTACTCATGGTGGGAACAGCAGTCCTTATTCTTATACGTGGCTCCAAATGAGGTTTAAGAAGATCGTAAAGGCCAATGAGCTGTTCGCGATCGAGCCGATACTTATCAAAAACCTCAAAGTCGCTCATGTTTTCCAAGGTGGGTCTCACCCTGTAGACACGAGGACCTCGAACCAGATGACCCCTTCGTCTCAGTCTGAGCCGCCGAGGCTGCCTGATTCGACCAACAGCTAGTTCGCCAATAGCAGCACCAGCAGCGTCTACCATGTCATCGTCATCCATCTTTCAAAACAGCGTAACAAGGTATGCACTTGATCTGATGTGGATCACAAGTGATGCTTTGGCCATGTTGTTTGGGGGATTTATAGTACAATTAGTCCAATGGTAGTGAGTTTGTAATGATTGCTAATTGTATTCACTTGTTTGTATGTGAGCGGCGCGAATGCTTTCACAGTGGGCGTTTATTTGTTGTTTGCTGAAATGTTGTTTTCCAACAATGAATCTCAATGTGAAAGTGTAAAATATCACACATACAGTGCATGTTTGTAATGTTTGTTCATATGCGTAATCAATATTTCTTAAACGCGATCTTATAGTAACAAGCACACGTCCAGGCTAACATGAATGAAAGTGCATAGTTGTGTATAATGTGCATCGAATGTGATCGATCAATGTTGCTGCAATATTGTTTGTAAATGATAAAGTAACATCTGCCATCTGTAGGATTGTATATATAAGTGATTGCCGAGCTGTCAATATTGTATGCGTCCCTTTAAAATCGCACTAATGCTGAATAACTTCCGGCTGTCATCTGTAGTATTGTATATATAAGTGATTGCCGAGATGTGAATATTGTACGCGTCCCTTTAAAATCGCAATAATAATTCCGAACTTCCCGTCTGCCATCTGTAGTATTGTATATATAAGTGATTGCCGAGATGTCAATATTGTACGCGTCCCTTTAAAATCGCAATAATAATTCCGAACTTCCCGTCTGCCATCTGTAGTATTGTATGTATAAGTGATTGCCGAGATGTCAATATTGTATGCGTCCCTTTCAAATCGCACTAATACTGAATAACTTCCGGCTGTCATCTGTAGTATTGTATATATAAGTGATTGCCGAGCTGTCAATATTGTATGCGTCCCTTTCAAATCGCACTAATACTGAATAACTTCCGGCTGTCATCTGTAGTATTGCATATATAAGTGATTGCCGAGATGTCAATATTGTATGCGTCCCATTCAAATGGCACTAATACTGAATAACTTCCGGCTGTCATCTGTAGTATTATATATATAAGTGATTTGCGATCTGACAATATTTATTAATTGTCCCATTGAAATCGCCTTAATAATGCTGTTCCAAACTGTTGTTTACGTATATGTTGTATTGTAGTATTGAGTGTTAAAGTTCCGAAAGGGGCGGTACAGTCGTGAATCTATGATGTGTATGGTTGAATCTTCTAATGACGTCATGATATTATTAACCTGCCTATGTAGTTCTGAAATCCTCATTGTGTTGTTGTATTGTGCTACATTGTTATTGTGTGCTGAATAAAATCTAAATATGTGCTTTGTGGTTGCGTGATGGGTGATGCGTGTTATGTACATGTACGTATATATTGTGATTGTGTCCCACATATGCTGACTTCTATATAGCGGTCTGGCATTGTTGTTCCTTCCCATAAAGTGACATCTGTAATCTGGTGTAATGATGTTCTTGTACGTAATTCCTAATGGTTTCTGGTGATGGAATCATGATGTTAAAAGTACAGTAAAATCCATATGTTGTGTTTTGTGATTCCTCTAGAGAATGTAATGTGTTTTTCCCCCATCATTTGAATGCACATGTATGAGTGAATGTTAAAAGTAATGTACGTGCATCCATGAGTGATCATGTGTTAAGCCTATGTAGATATGCTGTTGCTGCAAGCATATGAGTTGAATAACTGAAATGCAATAATAAAGGTAAATGAGAATTGTTTCCCATTGTGTAGTGTTTGTGAATCCTGAAAAGTTGACATTATTTTTGTGTCCGTTTAAATGTAATATTTTTAAAACAAAAATGTTGTTACTAGTGATGTTGATTTGTAGTTGATGTAATATAAAAGTCTGAAAGAATTTAATGGTGTTGTGAATATTCAAACAGTAAAATCCATAAATCCACCATAGGGAAATAGTCATTTCTTGATCTATTTATCATAGCTGGGTCTAACGCATGAAATCATGTCTTTTCTAGCGCTGGTATTTGGAGTTTTTCTGTCTACGCTATTTGCGTGCATTAGGGAAATGAGGGTTTCGCGTGCACAAGCACGTCTTCCCAATAGAAGTCAATGGAGGCTCTAAAATTTGTTCTTGTTTTTTTTCTAAGACTGGTTTTCCTCGTAAAGTGAGTGACGTCATGAGCTTGTGTGAAAAAGTAACTAAATCGTGTTCTTTTTGTGATAAATAAATATTTTGTGTATGTCATGTGGTGTATATTGTTTGTATGCATCGATGAGTGTATGTTTGTGATAATGTTATTAGTTAGATGTAGGTATATGAGGGTCTTTTCCCGTGTGTCAATGTAAGTCAATGGGAAAATGGATTTGTGTTGTTTTTTTTCTAACACCCGAGATCTCGCAACTTTAATCCTTTGTATTTTGATGAAAAATTATTAAATATGAAAAATAAACATAGTGTAGTGTTTGTATGACTGTAAGTGTAGTTTGTGTAATATTTTTTATTTGATTTGTGGATCTTTTTTTGTCGGTATATGTTTACTACTGGGTCTGAGTTGTCGGTAGAAATGTGAGCGTTAGGTTTTTTTTGAGTGTTGGTAACTGAACTCTAAATACCGGAGTCCGTAAGAAACCCGCGTTAGGAGCCTCTAACGCTGGTTTTCACGGCTAACGCCGAACTCCAAATCTAGGCCATAGATATCAATGACACATCACCCCATAGTAAATCAATTTAAGATCGCCTCACAGCATGTTAAGGGCTTTTTATCCCCACAGAAACGTTCCATAGCGTTCCATGATTTCTTTAAAAAGCAAATAGATATTGTGATGATCCAAGAGACACATTTTAAAAGAACCAATGAGCCCACCCTCTCACATCTATACTATGATCAATACTTCCTAAATTCTGGGCCGTCAAAGCACAACGGAGTGGGAATCACTTTTAGAAGGGGTTCCCCCTTTGTTCTCCTACACAAATACCAAGACCAGGAAGGTAGAATTTTAATCCTAGTTGGATTATATTATGGCAGACCCCTAACGTTGGCCAACATTTATGCTGCCAATCGCCCTTCCCCTCCTTTTCTCTTGTTAAGTGTCTCCAGTCCACGGATCATCCATTACAACAGGAAGTTGCAAGAGTCCACCCACAGCAAAGCTGCTATATAGCTCCTCCCCTAACTGCCATATTCAGTCATTCTCTTGCAAGCCTCAACATAGATAGGAGGTTGTGAGAGTCTGTGGTGATTTATACTTAGTTTATTCTTCAATCAAAAGTTTGTTATTTTTAAATGGCACCGGAGTGTGCTGTTTTTTTTTAAGGAAGTATTTGGAAGAAGAATCTGCCTGCGTTTTTCTATGATCTTAGCAGACGTAACTAAGATCCATTTGCTGTTCTCACACATTCTGAGGAGTGAGGTACTTCAGAGGGGGAATGGCGTGCAGGTTTTCCTGCAGAAAAGGTATGTGCAGTAAAATATTTTTCTAGGAATGGAATTGACTAAGAAAATACTGCTGATACCGAAGTAATGTAAGTAAAGCCTTAAATGCAGCGATAGCGACTGGTATCAGGCTTATTAATAGAGATACATACTCTTATAAAAATGTGTTTTAAAACGTTTGCTGGCATGTTTAATCGTTTTTTAACGTACATTGGTGATAACACTGTAATGTTGGTATAGCCTTAAATGCAGTAAAAGCGACTGGTATCAGGCTTATTAATAGAGATACATACTCTTGTAAAAATGTGTTTTAAAACGTTTGCTGGCATGTTTAATCGTTTTTTAACATATGTTTGGTGATAAAACTTATTGGGGCCTAAGTTTTTTCCACATGGCTGGCTTAAATTTTGCATAGAAACAGTTAACTGAAGCTTCCCACTGTTATAATATGAGTGGGAGGGGCCTAATTTAGCGCTTTTTTGAGCAGTTAAAATTACAAAATGAATCATCCAGATTCCCTCAGCAGTCCCATGAATACTACAGGACTTTTCTAAAGGGCTAAAAAGACTTCCAAAATCGTTTATAGGGAAGGTAATCCACAGCTCTGCTGTGGCAGTTTTGTTGTGTCTGTTTTTAAAAAAACATCTATGTCGTTTTTTTTAATCTGTTTTTTGCATTAAGGGGTTAATCATCCATTGGCAAGTGGGTGCAATGCTCTGTTACCTTATTACATGTACTGTAAAAATTTTGTTTGTTTTACTGTCTTTTTTCACTGTTTTTCAAATTTTGACAAAATTTGTTTCTCTTAAAGGCACAGTAACGTTTTATATATTTGCTTGTTAACTTGATTTAAAGTGTTTTCCAAGCTTACTAGTCTCATTATTAGTCTGTTTTAACATGTCTGACATAGAGGAAGCTCTGTGTTCATTATGTTTTAAAGCCATGGTGGAAACCCATCTTAGAATGTGTACCAGATGTACTGATTTCATGTTAAACAATAAAGATCATTTTTTGTTTTTAAAAACATTATCACCAGTGGATTCTGTCGTGGGGGTAGTTATGCCGACTAACTCTCCCCACGTGTCAGACCTTTTGACTCCCGCTTTAGGGACTCACGCTCAAATGGCGCCAAGTACATCAAGGGCACCCATAGCGTTTATTTTACCAGGGGATTCTGTCGAGGGGAAAGTTATGCCGACTAACTCTCCCCACGTGTCAGACCCTTCGTCTCCCGCTTCAGGGACTCACGCTCAAATGGCGCCAAGTACATCAAGGGCGCCCATAGCGTTTATTTTACAAGACATGGCAAAGGTGGTGAATAATACTCTGGCAGCAGTATTAGTCAGACTACCTGAAATTAAAGGAAAGCAGATAGCTCTGGGGGTAGATACAGAGCATACAGACGCTTTAAGAACCATGTATGATGCTACCTCACAATATGCTTAGTCTGTGGGTGATTTTTTTGACTCAGGGAAGATGATTTAACCTGATTCTGATATTTCTACATTTAAAATTTATGCTTGAGAACCTCCACTTGTCGCTCAGGGAGGCTTTGGCTGCTCTGAATGAATGTGTACAATCGCAGGGCCAGAGAAATTGTGTAGACTGGATAAATAATATGCAGTGCCGGTGTGTACTGATGTTTTTCCAATACCTAAAGAGGTTTACTAAATTTTTTTTAATAAGGAATGGTATAGACCAGGTGTGCCGTTCTCCACCCCTCCTATTTTTTAGAAGAATATTTTCTAATAGTTACCGCCACACGGGACTTCTGGCAGACAGTTCCTAAGGTGGAGAGAAGAGTTTCTACTCTAGCTAAGCGTACCACTACCTCTGGCGAGGACAGTTGTGCTTTTTAGATCCAATGGATAAAAAATGTTTATTCAACAGGGTTTTTATCCTGCAGCCCCTTGCATACATTGCTTCTGTCACTGCTGCTGCGGCGTTCTGGGTTGAGTCTCTTAATGAGGCTTTACAGTTAGCGACTCCATTGGATGAATATATTTGACAAGCTTATGCTAGCCAATTCCTTTGTTTTCTGATGCCTTTGTTCATTTGACTAGACTAACGGCTAAGAATTCTGTTTTTTACTATACTGGCGCGCAGAGCGCTATGACTTTAATAAATAAACCATTTAACTTCCCTTCAAGGGGCAGACCCTATCGGGCCTGGTTTGAAGGAGATTATTGCTTATATCACTGGAGGAAAAGGTCATGCCCTTCCTCAGGATAGGTCCAAATCAAGGGCCAAAAAAAAGGTCTAATTTTTGCTCAGTCCAAGGCGGTCTGGAGACAATCGGACCTGGAACAAAGATAAGCAGGCCAAGGAGCCTGCTGCTACCTCTAAGGCAGCATGAAGAGACCCCTATCCGGTAACGGATCCTATAGGGGGCAGACTTTCATTCTTCGCCCAGGCGTGGGCAAGAGATTCCCAGGATCCCTAGGCATTGGAATTTATATCCCAGAGATATCTTCTGGATTTCAAAGATTCCCCCCCCAAAAAAAGGGGAGATTTCGCCTTTCACAATTATCTGCAAACCAGATAAAGAAGGAGGCATTCTTACATTGTGTACAAGATCCATCCAGTTCCAAGAGAGGAACAGGGACAGAGTTTTTACTCAAATCTGTTTGTGGTTCCCAAGGTGAGGGAACCTTTAGACCTATTTTGGATCTAAAGATCTTAAACAAATTCCTCAGAATTCCGTCATTTCAGATGGAAACTATTCGTACCATCTTAACTATGATCCAGGAGAGTCAATAGAGGACTACAATGGATTTGAAGGATGCTTATCCTCACATTGGGATGCATAAAGATCACCTTCGTTTTTTCAGGTTTGCCTTTCTAGACAGGCATTACCAGTTTGTAGCTCTTTCCTTTGGGATATCTACAGCCCCAAGAATCTTTATGGAGGTTCTGGGGTCGCTTTGGCGGTCCTTAGGCAGCGGGGCATAGAAGTGGCCCCTTATTTAGACGACATCCTGATACAGGCGTCAAACATCCAAATTGCCAAGTCTCATACGGACGTAGTACTGGCATTTCTGAGATCACATGGGTGGAAAGTGAACAAGGATAGAGTTCTCTATCCCCAATCTCAAGGTTTTCCCTCCTAGGGACTCTGATAGATTCTGAAGAAATGAAAATTTACCTGACGGAGTCCAGGTTGTCAAAGTTTCTAAATTTCTGCCGTGTTTTTCATCCCATCCGCACCCTTCGGTGGCTCAGTACATGAATGAAATCGGCTTAATGGTAGCGGCAAGGGACATAGTACCGTTTGCACGTCTACATTTCAGACCACTGCAACTATGCATGCTCAGTTAGAGGAACGGGGATTACACAGATTTGTTCCCCTGTTTAACCTGGACCAAGAGACCAGAGATTCTCTTCTCTGGTGACTATATCAGGTCCATCTGTCCAAGGGTATGACCTTCCGCAGGTCAGATGGGACAATTGTTACAATAGATGCCAGCCTTTTAGGTTGGGATGCAGTCTGGAACTCCCTGAAGGCTCAGGGATAGTGGACTTAGGAGGAGACCCTCCTTCTAATAAATATTCTGGAACTGGGAGTGATATTCCATGCTCTTCAGACTTGGCCTCAGTTAGCAACTCTGAGGTACATCATACTCAGTCGGACAATATACACGACTGTGGCTTACATCAGCCATCAATGGGGAACAGAAGTTCCCTAGCGATGTTAGAAGTCTTACAATAATTCACTGGACAGAGACTCACTCTTGTCTATCAGCTATCCATATCCCAGGTGTTGAGAACTGGGAGGTGGATTTTCTAAGTCGTCAGACTTTTCTTCCGGGGGAGTGGGATTTCCTCCGGAGGTCAAGACCAAGCAGGAGAGGGCTTTGGTGTTTTTGACAGCGCCTGCGTAGCCACGCAGGACCTGGTATGCAGATCTGGTGGACATGTCATCCTTTCCATCACGGTCTCTGCTTCTGAGACAGGTCCCTCTACCTCAGGGTCCTTTCAACCTTCTAAATAGAATCAATCTGAGATGGACTGCCTGGAGACTGAACGCTTGATGTTATCAAAGCATGGCTTCTCCGAGTCAGCCATTGATACCTTAATACAGACATGAAAGCCTGTCTTTAGGAAAATTGAACATAGATATGGTGTAAATATCTGATTGTTATGAATCCAAGGGTTATTCATGGAGTAAAGTCTGGATTCCCAGGATATTATCTTTTCTCCAAGATGTTTTGGAGAAAAGGGTTGTCAGCTAATTCCTTAAAAGGGACAGATTTTTACTCTGTCTATTTTTTTGCACAAGCGTCTGGCAGGTATTCTAGACGTTCAGGCATTTGGTCAGGCTTTGGTTAGATCCAAGCCTGTGTTTAAAACTGTTGCTCCACCATGGAGCTTAAACCTGGTTCTTAAGGTTCTTCAAGAAGTTCCGTTTGAACCTTTTTTGTTCCATAGATATCAATCTTTAGCTTGGAAAGTTCCTTTTGGGTAGCTATTTCCTCGACTCGTAGAGTCTCCAAGTTATCTGTGTTACAATGTGATTCTCCTTATCTGGTCCTTCGTACAGATAAGGTAGTCCTGCGTACCAACCTGGGTTTTTTCCTAAGGTGGTATCTAACAAGAACATCACTCAAGAGATAGTTGTTCCATGCTTGTATCCTAATCCTTCCTCAAAGAAGGAACGTCTATTACACAATATTGGACGTGGTTTGTGCTTTAAAGTTTTACTTACAAGCTACTACAGTTTTCATCAAATGTTCACCTTGTTTGTTGTCTATTCTGGACAGAGGAGAGGTCAAAAGACTTCGGCAGCCTCTCTGTCTTTTTGGTTAAAAAGCATAATTCATTTAGCTTATGAGACTGCTGGACAGCAGCCTCCTGAAGGGATTACAGCTCATTCTACTAGAGCTGTGGTTTTCACTTGGGCCTTTTTTAAATGTGGCTTCTGTGGAACAGATTTACAAGACAGAGTCTTGGTCTGCGCTTCATACTTTTTCAAAATTTAACAAATTTGATACCTTGCTTCTTCGGAGGCTATTTTTGGGAGAAAGGGTTTCTTACAGACAGTGGTAACTTCCGTTTAAGTACCTGCCTTGTCCCTCCCATCATCCGTGTACTTTAGCTTTGGTATTGGTATTCCATAAGTAATGGATGATCCGTGGACTGGATACACTTAACAAGAGAAAACATAATTTATGCTTACCTGATAAATTTATTTCTCTTGTAGTGTATCCAGTCCACGGCCCGCCCTGTCACTTTAAGGCAGGTAATTTTTTCATTTGAACTACAGTCACCACTGCACCCTATGGTTTTTTCCTTTCTCTGCATGTTTTCGGTCGAATGACTGAATATGGCAGTTAGGGGAGGAGCTATATAGCAGCTTTGCTGTGGGTGGACTCTTGCAACTTCCTGTTGGGAAGGAGAATATATTCCATAAGTAATGGATGATCCGTGGACTGGATACACTACAAGAGAAATAAATTTATCAGGTAAGCATAAATTATGTTTTTTCGCACAGTAACCAATAAATTAGTGGACATCTCCAAAGGTCCAATACTGATGGGAGGAGACTTTAACTTCCCAATCAACCCAGCATTGGACACATCCTCAGGCAAATCTTATATACGATATCCAGATTGAGGGCGTACTCTTGGGCCAGTCTCAACAAAAATGCCTTTTGTATGCAGACAATATTATATTTACGATCTGCTCCCCTTCTACTTCACTACTAGCGCTGCTTGCAGAACTGGAGGATTATAAATCAGTATCTAATTTCTCTGTAAATATGAAGAAATCCAATTTAATGCCTCTTCATATCCCGGCAGCAGAAACTGAGTTCATTAAGTCCCGCACCACTTTCCAGATCACAAACAAAATACGTTACTTAGGAATAAATATCTCCCTTCTACAGTCGGACTTGTTTGACCTCAATTATATCCCCCTCCAAAAAGAATCCCAGACCTTCCATGAGTCGTGGCACAAGCAAGGCCACCTCTCCTGGATGGGACATGTTAATGCGCTCAAAATGAACCTACTCCCTAAATTTCTGTACCTGTTTCAGGTCGTTCCCCTGGATATCCCCTCCTCATATTTAACACATCAACAGAAGCTGTTTGATTATTTTATTTGGGCACAGAAGCGCACTATTGTGTGACCAAAACTACTTTATACCTCGAAAGAGAACATGGCGGTTTGGGTGCCCCGAACCTTACATCATACTTTAGGGCAGCTCATCTAGCTCGGATAGTTGCATGGAAACATTCACACCGCGAGAAGCCCTGGGTACAACTAGCATCCTCCTTAATAGGCAGACACAACCTTGGAGATCTGTGCTGGACTCAGCCCAAACATAGACCTCCAGAAGCTTACGCAAATTACTATGTAGCTGCCACTCTAAACGTTTGGGATAGGACCCTTGCTTTTGATAACTCAATCTCGACCATACCCACTCCCCTTACCCCAGTCCTTAACAATCCGCTCTTACTACATCCACACTCCTTGCAAACCTCGACTATTGCAAATTCTCATATATATATAAAAAATAATATTCACCTCTCTATAGTATTGTCACTTTATTTTTACTTTTTTTATTATTTTTTTATATCATTGTCAAGATGGTTTCAGATGTTTTTGATGAATAAAATCACATCTGATTTTGCTTGTAATCATGTGTATATAAATGTGCCTATGTCATAAATAATCCTTTATTGTTTTTTGATAGTTATGTTAATTTCTATATTTTTTTATGAGGATATTAACCCAAAATGTGCTAACGTTTGTATGTCGTTCTTAGCAGTTTCCGTAACCCAACAAAGATATTAATACAACATCTCTGAAATGTAATTTGAAATTGTCTGGTCTCTTCAGATTTATACCTGGTTTTTACTCTTATTTTGAAACATCTAAATCGTCTTAATCGAATTTTCGACCTATGGTTCCTGTGAAACAGTTTTTGAATATCTTATCCCTTCATAGCAAATTCAGTATATTTAGTTATTCTATATGGTGTGCATAAAAAATGATGAAATATGAATTCTTGTAATGTAGATTTGTAAAAGTATTTACAAACACTCTAACTTATGTGCACATATGCCATAAGTGCATGCGTCCTGCGTATACCAAAAAGACACACATAAGAAAAATAGATAATTTATCAAGCACTGTGAATAAAGATCTTCTCTTTTTTTTCAGACATTGGGTGTATATATATATTTTCCAAATTGATTATATATACATTTTCTTTCTTGTGACACTGTGCACACATTTGATTCTACTTTTGACACACACATATACACATATCTTACATACACACATACACATTCACACATATTTACATTCATAACACTATCACACACAATCATTACATGAATACATCGGAAAGACACAATTGCATACACACATATATATATACAAATACATAGAACAGGTATTAATACTAATATCCACCAATGTGATCATTATTTCACTAGATTTATCATTATTGATACACATCACACATACACTTTTCATATATATCCTTTTTATCATCCAATATCATACATAGATACAAATTTACATTACACGTGTTGTCTACATGTACACATACAAATTATTAAGTTCCCTTTTTGTATACATTGCCTTTCTAAATATGGTTACTAACATACACCATGACCGTATATATAGCACGCACAGTTTACATACACACAGTGCTTGATAAATTATCTATTTTTCTTATGTGTGCTCTTTTTGGTATACGCAGAGACACACATAGGACGCATGCACTTATGGCATATGTGTACATATGTGAGAGTGTTTGTAAATACTTTTACAAATCTACATTACAAAAATTCATTTTTCATCATTTTTTATACACACCATATAGAATAACTAAATATACTGAATTTGCTATGAAGGGCTAAGATATTAAAAAACTGTATCACAGGAACCATAGGTCGAAAATTCGATTAAGAAGATTTAGATGTTTCAAAATAAGAGTAAAAACCAGGTATAAATCTGAAGAGACCAGACAATTTCAAATTACATTTCAGAGATGTTGTATTAATATCTTTGTTGGATTACGGAAACTGCTAAGAACGACATACAAACTTTAGCACATTTTGGGTTAATATCCTCATAAAAATATAGAAATTAACATAACTATCAAAAAACAATAAAGGATTATTTATGACATAGGCACATTTATATACACATGATTACAAGCAAAATCAGATGTGATTTTATTCATCAAAAACATCTGAAACCATCTTGACAATGATATAAAAAAATAATAAAAAAAGTAAAAATAAAGTGACAATACTATAGAGAGGTGAATATTATTTTTTATATATATGACAAAATTAATATGGCACCTTCACACTAACGATAGGAAACCACAAATAGGGTAAAAAATTATACAACCATCATAGACAGGTTAAAACCATACAATCATTATGGATAAGTTAAAAATATCACAGCTTTTCTATACAAATGACTGAATTGAGCAAAATGACTCGTAGACCTTATCATCATAGATAGGTTAGATAATATAATAATTTGCCATTTTTTCAGCAACATTGATATGTATTAAAGGTCAGTTTGCGATTTTTGTATTTATGTGATCTGTTTCATTTTATTGTAGGCATAATGTAAAATCACTGTTTTATATGTAACAGCTACGAGCCTGTGATGACTCGTTAGCTGATCTATGCAACATATGTACACAAATATTAATTTGGAGTTTATTATATATTTTTTTATGTACAACATCAATTAATCGTGGTTCTGATTGTAACTGCTGTGAGCCCAGTTCGGCATTGCAGCTGAATATTTAGATTATTTGATTGGTTAGAACTTGTAGTGACAACTTCCGTTTTAAATCAAACAAATGTGTATATATTGTTACAATTTGTAACTAATTTTATCCAGCTTTGTATCTGATGAAACGACCCTTGGAGGTTGAGAAACGCGTCATAATAAAGCTTGTTCATTTTTAACTTTGGAAGTTGATCACCTCGTTTTATCATAGTGCTGCCAAGCACTTTAAATAAACAGACTGTTCCTGTTTTTTAACAAAGAAATCTACGGCTACGACTGAAGGTGTTCCCAGAACCTTTACCAAAAGGGGAGAATCCTCAGGAGGCGTATCCATCCGCAGTGTACTAGCCACTGATTAAGTGTAGCAGGCGATATTGCACTGGTCACAGCACAGTGCCACAGATTATGGTAAGTGCATTACCTTTCAGTCTACATTCATACTGATGAAACGTTATCACGCTATGTGGCGCCCTCTTTCTATTTGTATCTTTTATCCAGATGGTACCTGACCCCACATAGACTTCATAGTATATTCCCTAACTCCTCATCTCTCTGTTGGAGACATTGTGGGGGGATGGGAACCTTATCACACATATGGTGGTCATGTCCATTGCTGCAAACATATTGGAAATATATCACTAAATGCATAAATGCCACACTAGGAATCAATATTACACTTTCCCCATGTATAGTTCTGTTGCATGACACCCCCCCCCCCATTTCCTGTGTATACCGTAGACAGTTATTCCGCTGTCTCCTCAACTGTGCTAAACGCCTAATACCTAGATTCTGGAAGTCCACACAGACCCCTAATTTTTCCATGTGGGTGAGAGAGGTGGATTAAATCTTATCTTTAGAAAGAATACATTACACCTTTATAGGTAAGCAAGATTTAATCGCAGACATTCTTTATATTTGGGAACAAAGGAAGGCTTGATTTTGGTATGTCGTCCAAATATTGTCAGACATAAATTTATGAAATACTATGCTACTCTCCCTAGAACATGTAGTAGTGATAAAGAACTCAATGCCTATTTATATATTAATTGCGGTGGTAAACTGTAAACCCTTCTTTATATTTGTGGCTCCCCTAGGAACTCAGGGACAGACTGCTCTTTTATACCAGCATCATACTTATCTTTAAATTGTATTCTGTTATATTAAATGTTGTTACCCATTACTGTAACAAAGTACCCTAATTCGATGTCACCTCTGCTGTTACGATGAAAATCAAATGTATAATGTTATTCTCTGTACACTTGTTTGAAAAACTTAATAAAAATAATTGATTATAAAAAAAAAACGTAGTAATGTCCCAAAAATAAAGATTCCAATAGCCATAACTGCCACTAGGGGGGAGGGGGGGATTAGCAACTGGCTAAAAACAGCAGGGGCAGGTTGTCCCGGGGGGGAGGAGGGGGGGTGTTAGGTGGCCAGGGTGGCCAAATATTCAAACAAATTGGCATAATATCAGCACATGTAAACAAGTCGGCATAACTTCAACATTTTCAAACAGAATGACAAAACAGCAGCATGTTTTCTACAAATTGGCATAACAACCATTAAAGTGTGTCTCAGGGGTCATAACTTGGGACCGAGTTCAAATAGTGAGTTCTGGTGCCTTCAAATGGCTTCAGATCATTGATGAGGAGAGGCCCATGATCCGTAGTGAACATCTTCAGGTTGGATCATCTTCGTCTCTGTTCTGGTTCTGGGCACTGTTAGATGCGTTCCTTTTTTTCTTGGGGACTGTCGTCCATTCTGGACGTTCTGGCCTAGGCAGTAGGTTATGGTGGGCTCTGTCCTCTCCTTACTCTTCAGCGATGGAAGTGACAACTGGGGGATTCCCAATTGTTTACAGAAGGTTTCCAGATCCTCAGAGTCTCTGTAGATGTAGACTTAGTCTTCCTTTGCAACTTTTATAGCAAATGGGAACCCCCATCTATATGGAATATCCAGATCTGATAAATGAATAGTTAGATAGCGAGCCTCTTTGCGTTTTGCTAAAGTTAGAGCACTGAGATCGGCATACACTTGAATAGAGTCCTCTCCAAAGGTGATGGGTGACTTTTTCCGTGCTGCCTGCAGTATCCTCTCTTTTTCCACAAATTTATGGCAACATAAGATAATGTCCCTTGGTGGCGCTGATTTAGTGGGTCTAGCCCTCAGGGCTCTATGGGCTCTGTCTATTAGTATGGTTTCATCCGTTTTGGCATCGACCTCGATTGTCGAGGTCTTCTACCTGTGCTTGTAATTGTAGTATCGTAGTGTTCTGTTGTTCTATAGCTATTGCCATGCTGTCTGAGGTTTTAGATGTCTCTTCTATTTGCTCCTCTAACTGCAGCACTATGTGTCCCAGGTCATTAACTTCACGCTTCACCTCTGCCAGGCCGTCTTTGATTGCTTTATTCACCTGGGTCATAAAATAAGAGCGGTCATCTTTTGTGGGTAACGTGCTGAGATCTGCTTTAGTAGGCGGTATAGTCTGATCTTCTCTGTCGAGTGGGGTGCCTCTGTCTTGTCTGTATTGTTAGATAAGGTTGTGTCCATGTTATTGGCGGCTTGCACCTCAAAAGGCTTAAAAAATGTATTTAATTTGTTCTCATTTGGTGCTGCTGTCTTAGTAGCCTTGTCCCCTTTAAATTTGTTACGTAACACCATAATAGATGTATGCAGGGGCAGGGGTCTTGTCCACCTCTCTTGCAATCTGCTAACTGGAAGTTGCTTGTTGTAGGTACTGGGGCAGCGTCTTGTGTGGAGGCTTATACTAGGTGCAGGCCCAACCAGCTCAGGGTGTCTTGAGAAGTCCCTTTAGCGTATATCCCTTCCTGGGTCTGGTTATTGCAAACTGGCCTCGACTATGGCTTATGGTTGGTGGGAGCCAATCTCGGTCCAAAGGGGCTCCTTAGATAATGTATACTGCACTACCTCAGCTGTGGATATAAAGTGCCGGTCAGGGCCACCAGGTATACTACAATTTGATGATTGTGCGCAGTAAATGGCGACTGGGGGGTAGCAATATATGCCTTGTACTATGGGCACTGAGAGGTGTTTGGACTGTGCTGCAGCTATATATGCTCTGGTCTGTGCTATTTTGTGTATTTCCTATGCCAGATATACTTGCGGTCTCTCAATCTCCAGTCCAAGTCTGCTGAGCCCTGATATTAATTCCAATGTCCTCTCCGTGCTGTGCTCCGTTACTGTTGCTGCCTGTTATGTATATGCGCCATCAGTAGCATGTGTAGCGTTCTCCTCTTAGGCCGCAACCTCCCTCTCCCGTATTCCAGCGTATTCTGCTTTCTCGGACAAAAATTCAAGAGAAAGATGACCGTTTGGTGTTTGTCTCCAAGTATGGTAGCCATAGTAAGAAACTGAGTAGAATTATACAGAAACATTGGCACATACTTAGAGACGGCAACAAAGACTTACCCTGCTTTAAAGACCCTCCTATGATGGAATATAAAAGAAATCGTAATATTAAAGATATTCTTACAAATGCTGATATACGTAGCCAGTCCAAAATGGAAACAGGCTACATAACCAAGAAAAATTTGGGTTTGCTATCCCTGTTTGGGATGCTCTAATTGTAATTCTTTAACTAAAGGAGATAAGTTTGCTTACCCGAGAACTGGTAAATTGTATAATATTAGAGATTTCTTTACTTGTAACTCAAGTTATGTGATTTATCTGATAAAGTGCCCGTGTTCCAGGATTTATTTAGGAGAGACCACAAGAAGGATACGTGATCGTATCACTGAACATAAATCAAACATTAGGTGCAATAATAAAGATGCGCCTGTTTCATCTCATTTCCTGGAAGCAGGGCACTCTATCAGCCAATTAAGATGGCAGATCATTGACCACATTAAACTGCCTAGAAGAGGGGGCAATAGGGAATTATTATTAAAAAAGAAAAGAATTGTTTTGGATATCTATACTTAACTCAATGAGGCCTTTTGGAATGAATAAAGATTATGATGTATCAGTATTTATGTAGTTTATTCAATTAAGTACAGTGTACAAAGGTATTTTTCTTAATGTTTTTAAACAGTTTTTTGTATATTTTCTATTTTGATACTTTGAACTTGTAGTACTCAGGATTTACCAGTAGATGGGGTAGGTGAGTGGTTACCTGGCCTGAACATGTATTATAATTGATTAAACACCTACAGATGTATGCTAATTAAGTAACCTGTGTGGCTACAAAACAGAGAGTTTGTGAATAGTATTACATTGTATGACTAAGGGTGTATAACCTGAAACGTTACTGCTATTTTCCCTAAATAAAGAAAATATTTGGAAGCTTATGCTGTGTACACCTTTGTTTATTGGATGTACTTTGGAGCTGGCAGTGAGCTCCTGTCTGCGTTTGCATTGCTTGAAGATATTGCTGGTTCCCTACATTGGATTGAATTAGTAGTAAACACACATATAGTAAGTGCATTGTGCAACAGCATTCAAACATTACACTTTGTCAGTGAGTCTGCAGTGGTTTGTAGGACATAAATTAAGTCTTTGCTGATGCAATAACCACCATCACCAACTCTCTTAGCAGGTGTTCTAGGAAAATGGCAAACTTGTGAAAATAGCGAACCACATCACTTCCAGTGACGTGGGATTAGCTGTTTCACAAGTTTGACCATATTGCGCATGTGTTCTAGCATCATTACATACCTGGTCACATACGTCACTGCTACTGTTTCCAGACCTGTGAAATTCATGGACCCTCTGTACCGTGCATGCGCTGCATTTGAAACTCTGTCAATACCGCACCCGCTTTGCAGTATCATCAAAGCCTCCACACAGGTCAATCTTGTATGAAAATACTGTGCCCCGCTTTGCCATACATTTATCACATTCCCATTACAGTTACACTGATATTAAATAAATTAATTTTCAAAACTTTTTTTTTGGTCAAGCAAAGAGGGCACAGTATTGAGAGTTTCAAATGCCGCGCATGCGCGGTACAGAGGGTCCATGAATTTCACTGTCTCAAAACTGTAGCAGTGACGTATGCGGCCAGGTAGAACGCATGTGCAATATGGTCAAACTTTGTGAAACAGCTGATCCCACGTCACAGGAAGTGACGTAGTTCGCTATTTTCACAAGTTCACCATTTTCCCAGAACACAGGCATGGTATCACATGCAGCATATACACGTAGGCTGCTGGGGGGAAAAAATACTTTTACTAGAATAATTTTTACTTATAGAATTATATTGCAAAATGCTTCTATAGGGGTGCCAAACCTCCCTTATTTCTAAGAATCTCCCTTTTTCCCCAATTCTAGTCTCCTGGGCTCCCTAATTTATCTGCTATAGAAAAATGTTTGCCCTTATTTTTTATAACATGTAGTAATATCTTCATTAAAAATATTTAATATTGTACCATTGTAAAATAATGTCTTTACTTCTACTGTAAATTTGAAATAGAATTCAAACATTTGTGTTCTAAGTGTTCAATAAAGAGCTATAAATTTAAACAGGATAGAAAGGTTTAAATTAAAATGTGCAAGTGGGCGTTTCAGTGTTAAATAGAAGCTAGGGTTGGAAAATGCTAACTTTTTTTAAAGAAAATAAGGGACTATAAGGAATTGACAAATTTCAGGTAGGAAATTGACAAATTATACAATAGTTACTGGGAGTGAACACTTTATTTTACAATTGGAAATAGTTTAGTTCAACAAAATTTCATATACAATTCACCTTCATTCACACTGTAGATCCGTGAATTGTATTTCAAAACATTTCCCAGCCCATTCCTCATATGCTGTTTTACTCCTGTTATAATTGAGTACAGCGCAGCACGTGTTAATGATTATCCACCTGTTGATGCTGGGCCTGGGCGTCTGAGGCACTAGTAAGATGCGCTCAGTATATGGAGCGCTCGGCCTGCCCTCATATAGCTGCAGCTACGGTACAGCAGGGTTTCCTGAGGAGAAATACGAGATACACCGGGTGCATAACGATTGAAGGTCTGCGTTATTAATTAAAATAAACATGGCGACAATTACTCCTAGTAGGAGCACAACCCGGACTCCTGGAACTCAATCCCCCGGCAGCCCGACCCGCTTGAGCCGTCTACAGGAGAAAGAGGAGTTGCGGCATCTCAATGACCGCTTGGCAGCCTATATCGAGCGGGTACGGTCGCTGGAAGCAGACAAGTCGCTGCTGAGGCTGCAGTTAGAGGAGCGAGAGGAGGTGACATCCCGGGAGGTGTCCGGTCTTCGGCTGCTTTATGAGACTGAATTGGCAGATGCGCGCAAACTGCTGGACCACACGGCCAACGAGAGGGCCCGATTGCAGGTGGAGCTTGGTAAGCTTCGTGAGGAGCAACGGCAGCTACAAAACAGGTGTTGCCCTTCTTTACCTTTTAATTCAGCATCCTGCTACACTCTCTATACGGTTGCCTGACTGCTGTATATTTAGCACTTCCCTTGCTCTGTAGAGTCTGCATTATAGACTGTCATGGTCACCATATACCCTGACAAACCTCCCTGTCATTGTACTTTGGCTCCAGGAATTCAGAAATCAGTAGACCCTCAAATTCCACCTCTGAGGGGACAACACACCCTCTCTAACCAGTGGTGGGAGTGTTTTAGTAACGATAAACCCCGAAACGTGGACAGGAGTTGTAATATTAAACTCCCATAAATATAAGCATAAGGAAATATGACAAAGGGATAGTTTAGTCAAAATTAAACTTTCATGATTCAGATAGAGCATTCAATTTTGAGCAACTTTATAATTTACTCCTATTCTCAATTTTGTTTCGTTGTCATGGTATCTTTATTTGAAAAGGCAAGAATGTAAGCTTAGGAGCTGGCCCATTTTTGGTTCATCACCTGGGTAGAGCTTGCTGATTGGTAGCTACATTTAGACACCAATTAGCAAGCGCTACCCAGGTCTGAACCAAAAATGGTCTGGCTCCTAAGCTTACATTCTTGCTTTGTCTAAGCTAAAAGTTCAATAAATGATATAAAAAAAATTTATATAGATTTTTTTTTTTTTTTTTTTTTTTTTTTGATTTTTATTATTTTTTATTTTTAGGTTTAGAATTTTGTATTTGTATTTTTGTATTTTTTAGGATCATCACTTTATTGGAAAATTGTATTCTATTAGTCACTGTGAATTTTATTTATTTCATTACCCCTTGTTAACCAATAACCGCTGAGCAAGCGGAGGAGCGATACACATTTGATTCATTTAGGAATCACTCTATATCCAATTTGAAAAGCGGAAGGTACTTTTGTTGGCATATGATTGTCACATACCTACTTATTTTTGAGTCTGATTAATTCTAAACGCTTTTGCTGTGAGTGTTATTAGAATATTTTTTATCAGAACATATCGGTATTGTTCTATTTAGGATAGAATCACTTTTGTATTTTTTTGCACAAATTGTAGCACTCATTTCCATAATAAGTTCCTTTGTTTCATTCACTGATTTTTTTTGAATATTGAAATTATTCACTGTGTTGTATTATATCATATTTTTTATATCTTTATCTTAATTTTTATTGTTTGAATATTCAGTCAACTGGATATTCTGTGATCCCAATTGCACCTTTTACTGCCAAACAGGATTTAGTGCTCCTATTAGTAGTCTGTAGGAAACTTAGAAGCTACCTTGACTTCAAATAACTTTTTTTGGGTTTTAGGATTTATTACCTATTATTAGTCTATGGCTCCTTAGGGATTGAAACCACCTATTGAGAGTAAGTAGTCCAATCTTGTAATTTGTAGCTACATGCCCAGATTTTATATTGTATCAACATCTTTTTAGATTCAATTTTTTTTATTGTGTTGTCATTGCATTAAATGTGATGGGTTTGAATGTTTGACAACCCCTACTGGTTGTTATATATGTATTTTAAAAAATACTATTTTAATAAGTACAATTTTAACAGATATTTAATGTATACAATATCTGTAAGTTGGTCTTCCTGATTACCATTTGATCATAGATTTATAAATTAGCCCTGTGATATACCTTAGCCTTTTTTTTTTTTTTTTTTTTTTTTGACGCATATATATATATATATATATATATATATATATATATATATATATATATATATATATATATATATATATTCTATCAAACTGCTGCAATAAATGATATAAAGACAATCATTTTTTCCTTGTGATATGTTGCTGTGGCTTTTTTAAACAAAGATACCAAGAGACTGAAGAAAAATTGATAATAGGAGTAAACTAAAGTTGTTTAACCCCTTAACGACTGACGTACAGGGTACGTCCTACAAAAAACGGTCCATGGATGTATCCTGTACGTCGTTAGTGTTTCCAAGCGGTGGAAGTGTTCCTGATCGCTTCTAGCTGCTTTCATGTTATTGCGGAGATGCCTCGATATTAAAGCATCCTGCAATAAATTTTTTTAGCCATCCGATGCAGAGAGAGCCACTCTGTGGCCCTCTCTGTATCGGCCATCGATGGTCACGATCGTTGGTGGGAGGTGGGTGGGCGGGATCATGTGCGGGGGCACTGGGGGGGGTGGTGCATGGGGGCGAGCAGGTGGGAACGCTACACTATGGCACAATTTCTTAGATAAGGTGGGAGAGAGGAGGGGGTCAATTTTTATCTAAGGGATCTGGGAGGGGGGTGGTTATTGAGGGAGGACTGCTACACTACTGAAAAATATTTAATATATATATATTAAAAAAAAAAAAATACCATATTTTATGGCAAACTGGGTACTGGCAGACAGCTGCCAGTACCCAAGATGACGCACAATAAGGTAGAGGGGGAGGGTTAGAGAGCTGGTTGGGGGCTAAGGGGGGGATCCTACACAGCAGAATGTCTTTTTAAAAAATAAATAAATAAACCTGTTATTGTAGTACTGGCAGACTTTCGGGCCAGTACTTAAGATGGCAGAGAAGAGAGCTGTTTGGGAGGGATCAGGGGATGGGATGTGTCAGGTGGGAGGCTTATCTTTACACTAAAGCTAAAATTAACCCTGCAAGCTCCCTACAAGCTACCTAATTAACCCCTTCACTGCTGGGCATAATACAAGTGTTGCGCAGCGGCATTTAGCAGCCTTCTTATTACCAAAAAGCAACGCCAAAGCCATATGTCTGCTATTTCTGAACAAAGGGGATCCCAAAGAAGCATTTACAACAATTTGTGCCATAATTGCACAAGCTGTTTTGTAAATAATTTCAGTGAGAAACCTAAAGTTTGTGGAAAAAAGTGAACACATTTTTTTTTTTTTTTTTATCGCATTTGGCGGTGAAATGGTGGCATGAAATATACCAAAATGGGCCTAGATCAATAATTTGGGTTGTCTTTTAAAAAATATATACATGTGAAGGGTTATTCAAGGATTCCTGTCAGATATCAGTGTTACAATGTAACTATCACTAATTTTGAAAAAAAAAATGGTTTGGAAATAGCAAAGTGCTCATTGTATTTATTGCCCTATAACTTGCAAAGAACATGTAAACATTGGGTATTTCTAAACTCGGGACAAAATTTAGAAACTATTTAGCTTGGGTGTCTTTTGGTGGTTGTAGATGTGTAACAGATTTTTTTTTCATCATATTTTCTAAAAAATTTTTTTTATAGTGAATTATAAGATATGATGAAAATAATGGCATCTTTCGAAAGTCTATTTAATGGCGAGAAAACCGGTCTATGTGTGGGTACAGTAAATGAGTAAGGAAAATTACAGCTGAAAAGTGCTGTGGTCCTTAAAGGGTTAAAATTGCATGTTCTATCCTGAAAGCTTAAAGTGATGGTATAATTAAACTTAATCTAAAATACCACTAACATTCCTGGTCTGTTTTTATAAAGGGGAGGGTTTAACATCACTTTAAAGGGACAGTAAAGTCATAATTAGACATTCATGATTTAGACAGAGAATAACATTTTAAACAACTTTACAATTTACTTCTATTACTTAAAGGGACACTGAACCCAAATTTTCTTTCATGATTCAGATAAAGCATGCACTTTTAAGCAACTTTCTAATTTACTCCTATTATCAAATTTTCTTCATTCTCTTGCTATCTTTATTTTAAAAGCAATAATGTAAGTTTAGAAGCCGGCCCATTTTTGGTTCACATCTTGGGTTGTCCTTGCTGATTGGACAGCACCAATAAACAAGTGCTGTCCAGGGTACAGAACCAAAAATTGCTGGCTCCTTAGCTTAGATGTCTTCATTTTCTAATAAAGATAATAGGAGTAAATTAGAGCATGCAATTTTAAGCAACTTTCTATCTGTATCGTGAAAAATAAATTTGGGTTTAGTGTCCCTTTTTAATTTGCTTCCTTCTCTTATCATTTGCTGAAAGGTTTATCTAGGAAAGCTCAGGAGCACCAAAGAACCTAGGATCTAGCTGCTGATTGGTGGCTGTATATATAAATATATAATTTTTTGTTGTTGACCCACTACAAAGAAGACCTGAGAGTGCATTTGTTTGCTAATAAATATATATATTTGTCATTGGCTCACCCATGTGTTTAGTTAGAAACCAGTAGTGCATTGCTGTTCCTTCAACAAATGATACCAAGAGAATGAAGCAATGTTGATAACAGATGTAAACTGTCAATTTGTTTAAAATTGTATGTTCTACCTAAATCATGAAATATTTTTGGGGGTTTTTATGTCCCTTTAAGCATGACACTGCCTAGTTATTTTAACTTGTCTAAATGTTCCCTTTTTTTTAGTAACACCAAAGCTTGAGTATGAGGCTTCTCAAGTATTATGTTGTCTAGTAACCACCACAAAAACCTGTGCCCTTAGCAATGTCTCATACTATAGTTTCTTTTGTGTATTATTTTCTTGGGTGATCCCCTTTAGACCTTGCACCAGTATTCCATAGACTTGATACCTGTATCATTGCATTTAGCCTATTATCTATAACTTTCATAAAAATGTTAGGAGGCCCCCCCCTCATATGTCTTATTTTCTTTGTGATTTGGAAAAATCCATAGTTTCTATGGACTTGTCACAAATAATTGAGTTTAATTCTTAAAGGGACATTATACACATAAATGTTTTGTAGATGATCTATTTATATAGCCCATAAAGTTGTTTTTTCTTAAAAATCTATAGTTTTGCTTATTTTTAAAGAGCATTGCTCTGATTTTCAGACTCCTAACCAAGCCCCAAAGTTTTATGAGAATACAGTCAGCTACCTTCTCCAGCTTGCTCCTGTTTGTGTAAAGGGTCTTTTCATAAGCAAAAGGGGGAGGGGGGGGAGTGTTTCATTTCCCACTTGCAGTGGGCTTTCCCACTACCTTTTCAACAGAGCTAAACTGGGAGCTTCTAAGTAAGTTTTTAAACAGTTTTATACTGGATTTTCATATCCATATCTGTGCATGTTATTCTTTATAGTAGTGTGTATTACATGCAGTTATATGAAAATGAGTGTATACTGTCCCTTTAATGGACAGCTTCTCCATAACTAGACTACAAACCTTGTAGTTTTATTAATGACTGCCTGCATACTTCCTTAGAACTCTTCTGTATTATGACCCTCTTAAAGGGATATTCCAGGCAAAATTGGATGCATTTCGGTATTGAACAGAATCAATTTTGTAATATACATGCATTAGCAAAAATGCTTCTAATAAAAGCTATAGCTGTTTCAAAAGTGTATTTATGTATGCAACCATGTCACCAGCATTTTATACACTGCACTTGCTCAGAGAGCCTAGGGTGCTTGTACCATCTGGTAATTACTCAATTTGTTCATTGCTGACATGATACAAGCCACCAGTGATGATCTGAGCAGCTGCATGATTTAAAATGTGGGTACAGTGACAATATCTAGCTATGCATCGCATGCAGAGAAAATGTTAACACTAAAACAGTAATAACTTTTACTAGAAGCATTTTTGCTATTACATGTATATTTCAAAGATGTAATTCATCTGTGCATTTAGATTTTGACTGGAATGTCCCTTTAAAGTGATTGTAAACTTTAACGAATTAAAGCCCAGTATTAAATAATACTCTTAAAAACAGGGCACTTTAATTCATTAAAGTTTACAATGCTGCTTATTTTTAAAATACTTAGCTTTGAGTTATAGTAAACATAACGCTGATCCTCCGCCAGCAGCTCCTGCTTTCTTTAGGAGATAGATGATAACTCACCCTTTGGTGTCCAGCTCATGTGGGACCATGCAACAATTTGAGGAAGCCGGATTCGTCACTGATATGCTAATGAAGCAGCAGGTGCGGGCGGAGGATTAGCGTTATGTTTACCAGAACGCAAAAGTAAGTATTTTTAAAAAAATAAGCATCATTGTAAACTTTAATGAATTACTTACTTTTGCGTTCTGGTAAACATAACGTTAATCCTCCGCCCGCACCTGCTGCTTCATTAGCATATCAGTGACGAATCCGGCTTCCTCAAATCGTTGCATGGTCCCATGAGCTGGACACCAAAGGGTGAGTTATCATCTATCTGCTAAAGAAAGCAGGAGCTGCTGGCGGAGGATCAGCGTTATGTTTACTATAACTCAAAGCTAAGTATTTTAAAAATAAGCAGCATTGTAAACTTTAATGAATTAAAGTGCCCCTGTTTTTAAGAGTATTATTTAATACTGGCCTTTAATTCATTAATGTTTGTTTGAAAGATATATTCCTTTTTATTACCCATTCCCTAGTTTTGCACAGCCAACACTGTGATATTAGTATACTTTTTACCTCTTTGATTACCTTGTATCTAAGCCGCTGCATACTTCCCCTTATCTCAGTGCTTTTGACAGACATGCAGTTTAGCCAATCAGTACTGACTTCTAAATAACTCCACGGGAGTGAGCACAATGTTATCTGACACAGGACTAGCACAGTCTAACTGTGAAAAACTGTCAAAATGCACTGAGGCAGTTTTCAATGGTTTAAAAATCAATTTGAGTCTACCTAGGTTTAGCTTTCAAAAAAGAATACCAAGAAAAGCTAATTTGATGATAAAAGTAAATTGGAAAGTTGATTAAGATTGCATGCCCTATCTGAATCTTGAAAGTTTAATTTTGACTAGACTGTCCCTTTAAAGTTTACAATCCCTTTAAGACAATCTTTCACAGGTGAATTAATCACTTTTTTTTTTTCAATTGTAATCACTACATTATTAGAAGTTGTGAAAAATTAATACTGAACTCCTCTCACCCAATATAAGGACCCCTTATATTATGACTTTTTTTCTGTATTCAAAACATTTGACACTTATAATTACTTCATGCCATTCTGTGCATACAGAACTCCGTGTAAAAATGGATGAGATAATCACTTAAGTTGTTAAAGGGACAGTCTAGACCAATACATCATTTTGATTACTTATTGTTATATACCTGAGAAGCATCCTGTGACTGGTCCCACATCTATAAGCTTGTAAGAAGTACATTAAAAGGGACAGTCAACAGCAGATATTTTTGTTGCTTAAAAAGAAAGATAATCCCTTTTATTATCCATTCACCAGTTTTGCATAATCACTGTTGTAGAAATACACTTTTTACCTCTGTGATTTACCTTGTATCTAAGCCTCTGCAAACTGCCTCCTTATTTCAGTTCTTTTGACAGACTTGCATTTTAGCCAATCAGTGCTCACTCCTCGGTAAATTCACGTGCATGAGCTCAATGTTATCTATATGAAACACATGAACTAATGCCCTTTAGTGGTGAAAAAACTGTCAAAATACATTTAGATTAGAGGCAGCCTTCAAGATCTAAGATATTAGCATATGAACCTCCTAGGTTTAGCTTTCAACTAAGAATACCAAGATTACAAAGCAAAATTGGTGATAAAAGTAATTTGGAAAGTTGTTTAAAATTACATGCCCTATTTGAATCATGACATTTTTTTTTTTTTTTTTTTTTTTTTTTTTTTTTTTTTGGACTTGACTGTCCCTTTTAAATATTCATTGTTTGTTAGTAGATGAAAATGGCCACCAAGCTCCGCCCACCTATTGCATGTATATTTTGGTATGTTAAGTTTCTCCAATTACAATTGACTAGGAAATACATTTTCCTACTCTCACATTCTGATTTGTGCTTGTGCAATTTGAAATCGGCAACTTAAAGGGACAGTCGAGTCCAAAAAAAACTTTCATGGTTCAAAAAGGGCATGTAATTTTAAACAACTTCCCAATTTACTTTCATCACCAATTTTGCTTTGTTCTCTTGGTATTCTTATTTGAAAGCTAAACCTAGGAGGTTCATATGCTAATTTCTTAGATCTTGAAGGCCGCCTCTAATCTAAATGTACTTTGACAGTTTTTCACCACTAGAGGGTATTAGTTCATGTGTTTCATATAGATAACATTGAGCTCATGCATGTGAATTTACCGAGGAGTGAGCACTGAACTTGCTAAAATGCAAGTCTGTCAAAAGAACTGAAATAAGGGGGCAGTCTTCAGAGGCTTAGATACAAGGTAATTACAGAGGTAAAACGTGTATTATAACTGTTGGTTATGCAAAACTGGGGAATTGCTAAGGGATTATCTATCCTCTTTTTTTTTTTTTTTTTTTTTTTTTTTTTTAAAAACAAAAATCCTGGTGTTGACTGTCCCTTTAAAAATATTAAACGTGCACTACTAAGCTGTCATACAAGAAAATAGCTAACTGACAAGAGGAAAGCTGTGGCTGGAGCTTGGCGTCCATTCATTTGGCTAACAAACTATTACTGAAAATGTTCATGTACTTCTTACAAGCTTATAGCTGTGGAACCCTTTGCAAGATGCTTGTCTTGTAAGTAACAATGAGTAATTATTGGTTCTAGGCAGTCCCTTTTTAATGTAAAATGTGCAACTATATGGTCAACATAAGCTGGTAGGGGAATTGCCTTGGCTTTCACACACAGCTTGCACGGCCTGAAATAAATTTAAATGGCGCAAAACCTTGACTGTGATCTTTAGTAGTACTTGAAAAGGGTAAGGGGTGGGTTGGCAGCTAAATGGTTTTTAGGACTTGTTTTTTTTTTTAATAAAATATGTGCCAGCCTGTTACAAATTAGTTTATTTTTATATATCCTATCCATTGTTGAAGACATTTTTAGTACAAGTTATAAATAAGCACAAAAAGGGGACATCCTAAAACATTTAATGTGAAAATGGCTTAATGAGTAAAAAAGTGACCAAATGTTAATCAATTGCTGGTTTTAGGCTACCTCCGGTATTTGGAGTCACTAAAAAAAGGGTCTAAAGCTCACTTTTCAGCCGCGACTTTTCCATACCGCAGATCCCCTTACGTCAATTGCGTATCCTATCTTTTCAATGGGATTTTTCTAACTCCGGGAATTTAGAGTCGTGTCTGAAGTGAGCGTTAGAAATCTAACGACAAAACTCCAGCCGCAGAAAAAAGTCAGTAGTTAAGAGCTTTCTGGGCTAACGCCGGTTCATAAAGCTCTTAACTACTGTGCTCTAAAGTACACTAACACCCATAAACTTCCTATGTACCCCTAAACCGAGGCCCCCCAACATCGCCGCCACTCTATTTAATTTTTTTAACCCCTAATCTGCCGACCGCCACCTACGTTATCCTTATGTACCCCTAATCTGCTGCCCCTAACACCGCCGACCCCTATATTATATTTATTAACCCCTAACCTGCCCCCCACAACGTCGCAGCCAGCTACCTACAATTAACCCCTAATCTGCTGACCGCAAAGAGCCGCCACCTACATTATAGCTATGTACCCCTAATCTGCTGCCCCTAACACCGCCGACCCCTATATTATATTTATTAACCCCTAATCTGGCCCCCACAACGTCGCCTACACTTACTAACCCCTAATCTGCCGAGCGGACCGCACCGCTATCATAATAAAGTTATTAACCCCTACTCCGCCTCACTAACCCTATAATAAATAGTATTAACCCCTAATCTGCCGACTGGAGCTCACCGCTATTCTAATAAATGTATTAACCCCTAAAGCTAAGTCTAACCCTAACACTAACACCCCCTAACTTAAATATAATTTAAATCTAACGAAATTAATTAACTCTTATTAAATAAATTATTCCTATTTAAAGCTAAATACTTACCTGTAAAATAAATCCTAATATAGCTACAATATAAATTATAATTATATTATAGCTATTTTAGGATTAATATTTATTTTACAGGTAACTTTGTATTTATTTTAACCAGGTACAATAGCTATTAAATAGTTAAGAACTATTTAATAGCTAAAATAGTTAAAATAATTACAAAATTACCTGTAAAATAAATCCTAACCTAAGTTACAATTAAACCTAACACTATACTATCATTAAATTAATTAAATAAAATACCTACAATTACCTACAATTAAACCCTAACACTAAGCCCCTGAAGATCATCCTACCTTGTCTTCACCATACCAGGTTCACCGATCGGTCCTGGCTCCAAAATCTTCATCCAACCCAAGCGGGGGCTGGCGATCCATCTTCCGGCGGCTGAAGAGGTCCAGAAGAGGCTCCAAAGTCTTCATCCTATCCGGGAAGAAGAGTAGATCCGGACCGGCAACCATCATCTTCCAAGCGGCATCTTCTATCTTCATCCGATGAGGACCGGCTCCATCCTGGATCAGCCAATCAGATTGAACTTGATTCTGATTGGCTGATTCCATCAGCCAATCAGAATATTCCTACCTTAATTCCGATTGGCTGATAGAATCCTATCAGCCAATCGGAATTTGAGGGACGCCATCTTGGATGACTTCCCTTAAAGGAACCGTCATTCTTCAGTTGGACGTCGCCGGATGAAGATGGGTCCGCGGTGGAGGTCTTCAGGATGGAGCCGGTCAGGATGAAGATAGAAGATGCCGCTTGGAAGATGGTTTCCGGTCCGGATCTACTCTTCTTCCCGGATAGGATGAAGACTTTGGAGCCTCTTCAGGACCACTTCAGCCGCCGGAAGATGGATCGCCAGCCCCCGCTTGGGTTGGATGAAGATTTTGGAGCCAGGACCGATCGGTGAACCTGGTATGGTGAAGACAAGGTAGGATGATCTTCAGGGGCTTAGTGTTAGGTTTATTTAAGGGGGGTTTGGGTTAGATTAGGGGTATGTGGGTGGGTTGTAATGTTGGGGGGGGGGGGGTATTGTATGTTTTTTTTTTTTTTACAGGCAAAAGAGCTGAATTCTTTGGGGCATGCCCCGCAAAGGGCCCTGTTCAGGGCTGGTAAGGTAAAAGAGCTTTGAACTTTAGTAATTTAGAATAGGGTAGGGCATTTTTTATTTTGGGGGGCTTTGTTATTTTATTAGGGGGCTTAGAGTAGGTGTAATTAGTTTAAAATTGTTGTAAGATTTTCCTTATGCTTGTAAATATTTTTTTATTTTTTGTACTTTAGTTAGTTTATTTCATTGTAGTTATTTGTAGATATTGTATTTAATTAATGTATTGATAGTGTAGTGTTAGGTTTATTTGTAGGTAATTGTAGATATTTTATTTAATTAATTTAATGATAGTGTAGTGTTAGGTTTAATTGTAACTTAGGTTAGGATTAATTTACAGGTAATTTTGTTATTTTAACTAGGTAACTATTAAATAGTTATTAACTATTTAATAGCTATTGTACCTGGTTAAAATAAATACAAAGTTACCTGTAAAATAAATATTAATCCTAAAATAGCTATTATATAATTATAATTTTTATTGTAGCTATATTAGGATTTATTTTACAGGTAAGTATTTAGCTTTAAATAGGAATAATTTATTTAATAAGAGATTAATTTCGTTAGATTAAAATTATATTTAACTTAGGGGGGTGTTAGTGTTAGGGTTAGACTTAGCTTTAGGGGTTAATACATTTATTAGAATAGCGGTGAGCTCCAGTCGGCAGATTAGGGGTTAATACTATTTATTATAGGCTTAGTGAGGCGGATTAGGGGTTAATAACTTTATTATAGTAGCGCTCAGGTCCGGTCGGCAGATTAGGGGTTAATAAGTGTAGGCAGGTGGAGGCGACGTTGTGGGGGGGCAGATTAGGGGTTAATAAATATAATATAGGGGTCGGCGGTGTTAGGGGCAGCAGATTAGGGGTACATAGGGATAATGTAAGTAGCGGCGGTTTACGGAGCGGCAGATTAGGGGTTAATAAGTGTAAGGTTAGGGGTGTTTAGACTCGGGGTACATGTTAGAGTGTTAGGTGCAGACGTAGGAAGTGTTTCCCCATAGCAAACAATGGGGCTGCGTTAGGAGCTGAACGCGGCTTTTTTGCAGGTGTTTTTTTCAGCTCAAACAGCCCCATTGTTTTCTATGGGGGAATCGTGCACGAGCACGTTTTTGAGGCTGGCCGCGTCCGTAAGCAACTCTGGTATCGAGAGTTGCATTTGCGTTAAATATGCTCTACGCTCCTTTTTTGGAGCCTAACGCTGACATTATATGGACTCTCAATACCAGAGTTATTTTAAAGGTGCGGCCAGAAAAAAGCAAGCGTTAGCTACGCGGGTCCTTACCGACAAAACTCTAAATCTAGCCGTTTAGGTGAATTTTGGTACATTAAGCTGCTCACATTAACATCGATCAATTGCCTTGAAACTTGGCACAAACTCAGTTTGTCACTTTCCAAACCTATCCTAGAAGTTTCATGGTATTTGGTGTCCCACAAGGCAAATGAGTGACATTAAGCTTGTTCTTTGGGGAGCTTAATGAGTAAAAAAGTGGCCAAATGTTAATCAATTGCTGCATAATTTTGCACAACCCAAGATTTCCACTATCCAAGCCTATCCTAGAAGTTTCATGGTATTTGGTGTCCCACAAGGCAAAGGAGTGACATTAAGCTTGTTTTTTGGGGAGCTTAGTCTGGCTTAAAGTACAAAATTGAACTCAGATCTTAACCAATTTCCCCCAAACTTCCCACAATACATTAATCTATCTATTCAAACATATTCTGAAAATTTCAGGAAATTTGATAAAACATACCAAAGGTTATTCACATTTAATAATTTTTTTTACAATCCTAAAACATTTAATGTGAGCAGTTTAATGTAAAAAGAGCTTAATGTACCAAAATTCACCTAAACATCGATCAATTGCCTTGAAACTTGGCACAAACTCAGTTTGTCATTTTCCAAACCTATCCTAGAAGTTTCATGGTATTTGGTTTCCCACAAGGCAAAGGAGTGACATTAAGCTTGTTTTTTGGGGAGCTTAATGTGGCTTAATGTACAAAATTTAACTTGGATGTTAACCAATTTCCCTCAAACTTCCCATAATACATTAATCTATCTGTTTAAACATATTCTGAAAAAAAGGATATTTGATAAAACATAACAAAAGTTATTCACATTTAAATATGTTTTTAACAATCCTAAAACATTTCGGGGCCCATTTATTAAGCTCCGTATGGAGCTTGAGGGCCCATGTTTCTGTCGAGACTTCCGGCTTGCCAGAAACACCAGTTATGAAGCAGCAGTCTAAAGACCCCTGCTCCATAACCTGTCCGCCTGCTCTGAGGAAGCGGACAGACATCGCCGCATTTCAACCCAATCGAATACGATCAGGTTGATTGACAGCCACCTGCTAGCGGCCGATTGGCCGCAAATCTGCAGGGGGCAGCATTGCACCAGCAGTTCATAAGAGCTGCTGGTGCAATGCTGAATGTGGAGAGCGTATTGCTCTCCGCATTCATCGATGTCTGTCGGACATGATCCGCTGATCGGATCATGTCAGACAGACACATAATAAATAGGCCCCTTCATGTGAATGGCTTAACGCAAAAAAGAGCTTAATGTACCAAAATTTGCCTAAACATCAATCAATTGCCTTGAAACTTGGCACAAACTCAGTTTTTCACTTTCAAAACCTATCCAAGAAGTTTCATGGTATTTGGTTTCCCACAAGGCAAATAAGTGATATTAAGTTTGTTTTTTTGGGGAGCTTAATGTGGCTTAACGTACAAAATTGAACTTAGATCTTAACCAATTTCCCCCAAACTGCTCACAATACATTAATCTATCTATTCAAATATATTCTGAAAAATTTAGGACATTTGATAAAACATACCAAAAGTTATTTACATTAAACCATTTTTTTACAATCCTAAAACATTTAGGGTCCAATTTATCAAAGCTTCAACTGATAATACGATGGAATCCACTAGAATCTCACGTCATATCTGATGCAAATGGAATCTGCCGTAATTATCAAAGTGTCAAGATCGTCAAATGTTGAAATGTGACATAATATACCCTCCCGCGATCTCAATCTGATGCAGATCGATGCTTGCGTCATCCCAGATGTTTCAAATACACATTCGACTCTATATGACCCTTTTTCCAATTTACCAAACATTTAACAGGTACACTTGCGTCTATTCCAGCGCAACATACCGATCGTTCAAACCACTACCCTTGAGGCCGCGGATGCCATAGAAATCAATTGGAGTCTGAAAACACAGGAAGGTTATGTTCGATTTCTGCAAGACAAAGTATATTAGATAATAAAAGTAAATTATAAACTTTATTAAAATTCTATACTCTTTCTAAATCAAACAATATTATTGCTCCAAATTTGGTGCAAAGTAATGCTTCAATTTTGATTCACTAGTAGATATAGGGATAAAAATGAAATACATTACTACTTATGGATTATGTTACATCTTTGTCTATTACAAAGCAAGAGGACAATATTATTGCTCCAAACTTGGTGCACTAGTAGATATAGAGATACAAATTAAATAAATACATAACATAATATAGCTAACCTCCTTTTTTTATTTTTTTTGTTTTTTTGGATAAATCTATATACACCATGTTTAAGGCATGTAATACAAGTCCCACTCACCACTTCGCACCAAATTTGATGCAACACTTTTCGCACCAAATATGACGCAATACTCCTAGACAACCCACACATTTTTTTTCCCACCACGTTTGATAGGGATATGCATAATCACATGACTTATGACATCGGCTAATCAAATTTAAATATACATTGTATAGTATCACTAACGAATAAAATTGCTCGATACTTGTGTCATTGATCACCCATCAGAACTTGTAAGTCCTATCTGTTACATTGTGTATTGTACTTTGAAAGTATGTATATGTGTAATTAGTATTAAAGATAAACATTGATTCTGACATTAGGACACACAATGTAAAGAATAACATATAATATACTTTAAAAAAGTCTAACCATGCTACATACATGTATTGAAACATACAAGAATACTTTTTACAAAATTTTTTACAGAAAAACAATTTCTTTCAAAATAACAATTGTTTTACAGAAAAACCTCTTATGGAGTAGTTACAGATCCGGAAGAAAGGGTTTCTTTTTTTCTAATAATCACATTTGGAAAAGTAGAATCTAAGCAAATCTACAGAAAAATCTAGAGAAAAATATTTAGATCTATTTCACGGTTCATACCCTTTGGGAACATACAATCTAACCTATAGATCCACCTAGATTCTCTTTTCTTTAAAATTAATTCCCTATTTCCACCTCTACGAGGGATGGGAACATGATCAATTATTTGGAACTTTAATTGAGCAATTGAGTGACCTTTTGATAGAAACATTGATTACATTTTCTTGACACTTTGGTTTATAAAGAAGGTGGAATGTTAAAATCAGATATATATAAGAAAAGTACAGACAAGAATAGTTTGTTGCACTTTACAAGTGCTCATCCACCGGCTTTGATTAGATCTCTACCTAGAAGCCAAATGACAAGAGTCAAGAGGATAGTGTCTGACAAAGAACTTGCTACTAAAAGGCTTAAAGAAATGGGTCAGAAATTCAGTAATAGGGGTTATCCAACGGACCTATTGCATGAGGAAGTGAAAAGAGCTAGTGAAGACACATGCACCAATACCATTAAGGAACAGGATAAGAAGGATAGAATTCTTTTTGTATCAGAATATAGTAAACAAAGTTCAAAGATAAAAAGGATTATTAATAAGTATTGGTTTATGTTGAGAGAATGCCATCCAGGTGTGCAATCATTTTCTAATAGTCCAATGTCTGCATACAGGAAAAGCTCCAGCATTAAAGATAAGTTGGTGAGGGCTGATATAGGTAGTAAAAAATTGAAGCAGAGTTATATTACCGAAAAAAATTGGGGTTGTTACCCTTGTTTAGGCTGTGCAAATTGTAACAACATGGTAAAAGGTTCTACCTTTGTACATCCACACACAGGCAAAGTATATAAAATTAATGCTTTTCTTACATGCAACTCCTGTTATGTGATTTATCTTATCAAATGCCCGTGTGGGTGGATTTACATTGGCGAGACTATTCGGAGAGTAAGGGATAGGATTATCCAACATAAATCAAATATAAGATGTAAAGATCTAAATGCCCCAGTCTCTAGTAATTTTCTATCAAAAGGTCACTCAATTGCTCAATTAAAGTTCCAAATAATTGATCATGTTCCCATCCCTCGTAGAGGTGGAAATAGAGAATTAATTTTAAAGAAAAGAGAATCTATGTGGATCTATAGGTTAGATTGTATGTTCCCAAAGGGTATGAACCGTGAAATAGATCTAAATATTTTTCTCTAGATTTTTCTGTAGATTTGCTTAGATTCTACTTTTCCAAATGTGATTATTAGAAAAAAGAAACCCTTTCTTCCGGATCTGTAACTACTCCATAAGAGGTTTTTCTGTAAAACAATTGTTATTTTGAAAGAAATTGTTTTTCTGTAAAAATTTTTGTAAAAAGTATTCTTGTATGTTTCAATACATGTATGTAGCATGGTTAGACGTTTTTAAAGTATATTATGTTATTCTTTATACTGACCACTAGGTGGCATTTACACTTAAGAGTTAAAATTCTGACATTGAATGTTATAATTAGCAACACCTGTGGTAGAGGGTATTTAAGAGAGGTGTTTAGTATGTTTAAGTTATATGATTAAGGGTATTTGAGCCCGAAACGTCATGATTTTGTGTGCCTTGGTACAATAAAATTGGAATAATTTGTACAATTGGAGGTGCTGCTTGAACTTTTTTCATTTGAATTACAAATCTGGAGCTTTGGCAGGAGCTCTTCAAGCTGGCACTCCTATCACCAGTGCTGGAGGTTAACATTTTGCTTTATATTAGGACACACAATGTAATATTTTAGACAATGATTTTAAAATTTGAATGATGTTTGATTCAATATAATCTTAAACTGATAGCTCAAAGGGATAGCCCACCTAACATTAAACTGTCATGATTCAGATACAGCAGAAATTAAAATCACCTCTTTACTGTCATGCTATTTTTAGTGTATTTCTTCCTTCTCTTGAATTTCATTTTCATTAAGAAATGTCATCATATGCCAGACGATTTTATAACACCTGTGTAGGGGTGGTTTTTAAAACTAGATTGCAATCCAGAGGGGTTACACAGGTACAGAGAGAAAACTGGCCCAGCTCTTAAAATATCCATTGATTGTAAATTAAATACATATGATACCCTGATGACATGTTATATTCACAATTATTCCTGCTCAGAATAATAATACATTTACACTATATACATATATTGGTATAAATAAACACAGACATGAAAGACAACATTGTTTAGAACAAAAAAGGAATTTAGGGACATGTAAATATGTATACACAAAGTAATCCACTTAGGGAAGTCTCCCTATGTGTGATGCGGGAATCCAGACATGCTCAGTGTGCCTAGAGGGATATGTCTGCACCTCACTGACGAGGCCCACAATAGGCCGAAACGTACGTCTGGGGTTTTGCTGCATCTCTCGTTCAGAGAGGGATTGCCTGGTATTTTGGGGCTGGGCTGTACTGTGAAGTCAGGATCAGACTGAAATGCTTCAGGAAAGTTCTTCTCTGTGAAAGGCACATGTTGGGCAAAATGAGGCTGCTTCTTGGGTGGTAACTAGCCATAGAACAAGCTATTATGCTATTGTTCGTTCTCAGGTTGAGCGCTTCTCTCAGGAAAAACCTGAATAACTGCAACATCGATGACTGTTAGTTAACAGTCCGATGCTCATCGCACCATACTTGACGCACGTGTTTTTGACGTGTTTTTTTATAAATAAGAGCATTGTATGTGGATCCACTGCAGCGATGTCTGGCGAGCATTTTGACGCCTGCGAACGCACTGAGATTGACGCTATGATAAATAAGCCCCCATATGTTTTACGATTGTAAAAAAAAACTGTTAAATGTAAATAACTTTTGGTATGTTTTATCAAATGTCCTGAAAATTTTAGAATATGTTTGAATAGATAGATTAATGTATTGTGGGACGTTTGGGGGAAATTGGTTAAGATCTAAGATAAATTTGGTACGTTAAGCCACATTAAGCTCCCCAAAAAGCAAGCTTAATGTCACTTATTTGCCTTGTGGAACACCAAAATCCATGAAACTTCTAGGATAGGTTTGGAAAGTGAAACACTGAGTTTGTGCCAAGTTTCAAGGCAATTGATTGAAGTTTTGGTGAATTTTGGTACATTAAGCTCTTTTTACATAAAGCTGCTCACATTAAGGCCTAGATTTGGAGTTTGGCGATAGCCGTGAAAACCAGCGTTAGAGGCTCCCAACGCTGGTTTTAGGCTACCTCCGGTATTTGGAGTCACTCAAAAAAGGGTCTAACGCTCACTTTTCAGCCGCAACTTTTCCATACCGCAGATCCCCTTACGTTAATTGCGTATCCTATCTTTTCAATGGGATTTTTCTAACTCCGGTATTTAGAGTCGTGTCTGAAGTGAGAAATCTAACGCCAAAACTCCAGCCGCAGAAAAAAGTCAGTAGTTAAGAGCTTTCTGGGCTAACGCCGGTTCATAAAGCTCTTAACTACTGTGCTCTAAAGTACACTAACACCCATAAACTACCTATGTACTCCTAAACAGAGGCCCCCCCACATCGCCGCCACTCGATTTAATTTTTTTTAACCCCTAATCTGCCGACCGCCACCTACGTTATCCTTATGTACCCCTAATCTGCTGCCCCTAACACCGCCGACCCCTATATTATATTTATTAACCCCTAATCTGCACCCCACAACGTCGCCTACACTTATTAACCCCTAATCTGCCGAGTGGACCGCACCGCTATCATAATAAAGTTATTAACCCCTACTCCGCCTCACTAACCCTATAATAAATAGTATTAACCCCTAATCTGCCGACTGGAGCTCACCGCTATTCTAATAAATGTATTAACCCCTAAAGCTAAGTCTAACCCTAACACTAACACCCCCCTAACTTAAATATAATTTAAATCTAACGAAATTAATTAACTTATTAAATAAATTATTCCTATTTAAAGCTAAATACTTACCTGTAAAATAAATCCTAATATAGCTACAATATAAATTATAATTATATTATAGCTATTTTAGGATTAATATTTATTTTACAGGTAACTTTGTATTTATTTTAACCAGGTACAATAGCTATTAAATAGTTAATAACTATTTAATAGCTAAAATACAATATCAATACATTAATTAAATACAATACCTACAAATAACTACAATGAAATAAAACTAAAGTACAAAAAATAAAAAAATATTTACAAACATAAGGAAAATCTTACAACAATTTTAAACTAATTACACCTACTCTAAGCCCCCTAATAAAATAACAAAGCCCCCCAAAATAAAAAATGCCCTACCCTATTCTAAATTACTAAAGTTCAAAGCTCTTTTACCTTACCAGCCCTGAACAGGGCCCTTTGCGGGGCATGCCCCAAAGAATTCAGCTCTTTTGCCTGTAAAAAAAGCATACAATACCCCCCCCCCCAACATTACAACCCACCACCCACATACCCCTAATCTAACCCAAACCCCCCTTAAATAAACCTAACACTAAGCCCCTGAAGATCATCCTACCTTGTCTTCACCATATCAGGTTCACCGATCGGTCCTGGCTCCAAAATCTTCATCCAACCCAAGCGGGGGCTGGCGATCCATCATCCGGCGGCTGAAGAGGTCCAGAAGAGGCTCCAAAGTCTTCATCCTATCCGGGAAGAAGAGTAGATCAAGACCGGCAACCATCTTCCAAGCGGCATCTTCTATCTTCATCCGATGAGGACCGGCTCCATCCTGAAGACCTCCACCGCGGACCCATCTTCATCCGGCGACGTCCAACTGAAGAATGACGGTTCCTTTAAGGGACGTCATCCAAGATAGCATCCCTCGAATTCCGATTGGCTGATAGAATCCTATCAGCCAATCGGAATTAAGGTAGGAATATTCTGATTGGCTGATCCAATCAGCCAATCAGATTGAGCTTGCATTCTATTGGCTGATCGGAACAGCCAATAGAATGCAAGCTCAATCTGATTGGTTAAGCCAATCGGATTGAACTTGATTCTGATTGGCTGATTCCATCAGCCAATCAGAATATTCCTACCTTAATTCCGATTGGCTGATAGGATTCTATCAGCCAATCGGAATTCGAGGGATGCCATCTTGGATGACGTCCCTTAAAGGAACAGTCATTCTTCAGTTGGACGTCGCCGGATGAAGATGGGTCCGCGGTGGAGGTCTTCAGGATGGAGCCGGTCCTCATCGGATGAAGATAGAAGATGCCGCTTGGAAGATGATGGTTGCCGGTCCGGATCTACTCTTCTTCCCGGATAGGATGAAGACTTTGGAGCCTCTTCTGGACCTCTTCAGCCGCCGGATGATGGATCTCCAGCCCCCGCTTGGGTTGGATGAAGATTTTGGAGCCAGGACCGATCGGTGAACCTGGTATGGTGAAGACAAGGCAGGATGATCTTCAGGGGCTTAGTGTTAGGTTTATTTAAGGGGGGTTTGGGTTAGATTAGGGGTATGTGGGTGGTGGGTTGTAATGTTGGGGGGGGGGTATTGTATTTTTTTTTTTTTTTTTTTTTTTTAACAGGCAAAAGAGCTGAATTCTTTGGGGCATGCCCCGCAAAGGGCCCTGTTCAGGGCTGGTAAGGTAAAAGAGCTTTGAACTTCAGTAATTTAGAATAGGGTAGGGCATTTTTTATTAGGGGGCTTAGAGTAGGTGTAATTAGTTTAAAATTGTTGTAAGATTTTCCTTACGTTTGTAAATATTTTTTTATTTTTTTGTAACTTAGTTCTTTTTTATTTTTTGTACTTTAGTTAGTTTATTTAATTGTAGGTAATTGTAGATATTTTATTTAATTAATTTAATGATAGTGTAGTGTTAGGTTTAATTGTAACTTAGGTTAGGATTTATTTTACAGGTAATTTTGTTATTTTAACTAGGTAACTATTAAATAGTTATTAACTATTTAATAGCTATTGTACCTGGTTAAAATAATTACAAAGTTACCTGTAAAATAAATATTAATCCTAAAATAGCTATAATATAATTATAGTTTATAGTGTAGCTATATTAGGATTTATTTTACAGGTAAGTATTTAGCTTTAAATAGGAATAATTTATTTAATAAGAGATAATTAATTTCGTTAGATGTAAATTATATTTAAATTAGGGGGGTGTTAGTGTTAGGGTTAGACTTAGCTTTAGGGGTTAATACATTTATTAGAATAGCGGTGAGCTCCAGTCGGCAGATTAGGGGTTAATAATTGAAGTTAGGTGTCGGCGATGTTAGGGAGGGCAGATTAGGGGTTAATACTATTTATTATAGCGTTAGTGAGGCGGATTAGGGCATAATAACTTTATTATAGTAGCGCTCAGGTCCGGTCGGCAGATTAGGGGTTAATAAGTGGAGGCGACGTTGTGGGGGGGCAGATTAGGGGTTAATAAATATAATATAGGTGTCGGTGGTGTTAGGGGCAGCAGATTAGGGGTACATAGGGATAATGTAAGTAGCGGCGGTTTACGGAGCGGCAGATTAGGGGTTAATAATAATATGCAGGGGTCAGCAATAGCGGGGGCGGCAGAATAGGGGTTAATAAGTGTAAGGTTAGGGGTGTTTAGACTCGGGGTACATGTTAGAGTGTTAGGTGCAGACGTAGGAAGTGTTTCCCCATAGCAAACAATGGGGCTGCGTTAGGAGCTGAACGCGGCTTTTTTGCAGGTGTTAGGTTTTTTTTCAGCTCAAACAGCCCCATTGTTTCCCATGGGGGAATCGTGCACGAGCACGTTTTTGAGGCTGGCCGCGTCCGTAAGCAACTCTGGTATCGAGAGTTGCAGTGGCGTTAAATATGCTCTACGCTCCTTTTTTGGAGCCTAACGCAGCCTTTATGTGGACTCTCAATACCAGAGTTATTTTTATGGTGCGGCCAGAAAAAAGCCAGCGTTAGCTACGCGGGTCCTTACCGACAAAACTCTAAATCTAGCCGTTTGTTTTAAGATTGAAAAAAAATTGTTAAATGCGAATAACTTTTGGTATGTTTTATCAAATTTCCTGAAATTTTCAGATTGTTTGAATAGATAGATTAATATATTGTGAGAAGTTTGGGGGAAGTTGGTTAAGATCTAAGTTCAATTTTGTACGTTAAGCCACATTAAGCTCCCCAAAAAACAAGCTTAATGTCACTCCTTTGCCTTGTGGGAAACCAAATACCATGAAACTTCTAGGATAGGTTTGGAAAATGACAAACTGAGTTTGTGCCAAGTTTCAAGGCAATTGATCGATGTTTAGGTGAATTTTGGTACATTAAGATCTTTTTACATTAAACTGCTCACATTAAATGTTTTATTATTGTAAAAAAATTATTAAATGTGAATAACTTTTGGTATGTTTTATCAAATGTTCTGACATTTTCAGAATATGTTTGAATAGATAGATTAATGTATTGTGAGAAGTTTGGGGGAAATTGGTTAAGATCTAAGTTCAATTTTGTACGTTAAGCCACATTAAGCTCCCCAAAAAACAAGCTTAATGTCACTCATTTTCTTTGTGGAATTCCAAAATCCATAAAACTTCTAGGATAGGCTTGGATAGTGGAAATCTTGGGTTGTGCAAAATTATGCAGCAATTGATTAACATTTGGCCACTTTTTTTCTCATTACGCCACATTAAGCTCCCCAAAAAACAAGCTTAATGTCACTCATTTGCCTTGTGGGACACCAAATACCATGAAACTTCTAGGATAGGTTTGGAAAATGACAAACTGAGTTTGTGCCAAGTTTCAAGGCAACTGATTGATGTTTAGGTGAATTTTGGTACATTAGGCTCTTTTTACATTAAAGGGACAGTACACTGTAAAATTATTTTTCCATAAATGTATTTTAAATGACTTGTTATACCAACTGCAGAGTATAAAATATTTGAGAAATTGCATTTTCTGGTTTATTTGTGTATCTGAAGTAGCTGGTTTTGTGCTTTGAAACCACAGCCTATTACAATGGGTTGAGCTTCAGGTAATATCAGATCTCATTATGTTATCACTTTAATGTACACAGACTTGCTTCCTTATCTTATATTTGTCTGGAACACCAAAGCTCAATACATAGAGAGAACAATGGAAAATTATCATTTTATTACTTAACTATCATGCCCCCTACTAAGGGTGTAATCTCTTCTGCTGGCTGTGTTTACTTAGGTTTGTCAATAGCGTATAGGTTGGGAAACCACAATCTAAATCAGCTATTTCAAATGCTGATATATGAGTAAAGGAGCTACTTGCAACCAATTTAATACACTCTAGCAGGTAAAAAGGATAATTGGGAATAATTTAAAGGGGAGAAAGTTTTTAGCTGAACTGTCCCTTTAAGCTGCTCACATTAAATGTTTTAGGATTGTAAAAAAAATAGTTAAATGTGAATAACTTTTGGTATGTTTTATCAAATGTTCTGAAATTTTTAGAATATATTTGAATAGATAGATTAATATATTGTGAGAAGTTTGGGGGAAATTGGTTAAGATCTAAGTTCAATTTTGTACGTTAAGCCACATTAAGCTCCCCAACAAACAAGCTTAATGTCACTCATTTGCCTTGTGGAATTCCAAAATCCATGAAACTTCTAGGATAGGCTTGGATAGTGGAAATCTTGGGTTGTGCAAAATTATGCAGCAATTGATTAACATTTGGTCACTTTTTTACTCATTATGCTACATTAAGCCATTTTCACATTAAATGTTTTAGGATGTCCCCACAAAAAGTTACTATCTCACAGGGTTTAAAGCCCTTTTTAGCATTGCTATATTTTACAAAGCCAGTGCATTAGCACAACAGATTAGATGAGGACACCTAGGTTGCTACACAGGCACCTCTTGCTAATTGAAACTAAAAGTTTACACTTGTTTCTTCTGTATTTAAACAGATTTTTTTTCAATATATCTACTTATAATTTTCATGTCAACCTTTCCTTTGAATGTAACATTTTGCAGTATGTAGCATTTTACTGTTGTAATGTCCATTTTAATTTTAGTTGTGATGTGTTCAGGATGTTTGTGGCTATCATAATATCCTAAAGGGACATGAAACCCAAAGGTTTTTTCTTTCATGATTTAGATAGAGAATGTAATTTTAAACAACTTCCCATTTGACTTTAATTAAATGTTCTTTGTTCTCTTGGTATGCTTTTGTTGAAAATAAGGGAAGTAAGCATGTGTCTGAAGCACTATATTGTAGCAGTTTTACAAGAATGTTATACATATGCAAGAACATGTGCATGCTACCTACCTAGGTATCTTCCACAAATAATCCAATTACAACAAATCAAATCTGATAATACAGTATGCTCGGTCTAAATCACAAAATAAAAATTGTGGGTTTCCTGTCCTTTTTAAAGTTTTCTAGAGTTCTTGAATATTTCTATTTCTTTTACAAAAGGTATCCATCTACCAAGTACATGATGAAGTGCATGTGCCCATGTGCGAAACGCTTAAGATAGGAGCTTACCAAGTGTCTGATGAAAAGCCTGCTCCTAAATAAAACTTAATTTCACCCACTCTCTAAGACTCAGCGTTCCTTTTTCCTCATTCGTATACAGTGTTTATATACTGGTTATACTTTCTGTTTGAATCACAAGGCAATAAAGACAGCTCAATTAAAGTACAGCATTTTGTTATAGTTCTTGAAAGGTAGAGCTTTGTGAAATTAAAAACAGTCTGACTTAATCCATAATTTTTCATTCCTTACAAAGATGGAATTAAATAAAAATGAATTTGAAACGCTATAAAAGTGGTGTAAAATGCACTAAACTAGTTATGAGTTATAGAAACTATTCCTACACTTTAACCCTTGCTATTTTTGACAGTGTTCCTGTACATCTATTTTAAATAAGCTTAATGCGTGTCTATATAAGAACATATTTCAATATCCTTTTTATGTACTGTTAACTTTTTCCATCAACTTGACGTGTCAAAATGTCCCTACAGATGTAATAAAAAGGAAAATGATTTAAGCCTTGCTCAGAATCAGTTGAGAGAATTAGAAGCTAAGTTGAACTCCAAAGAAGCCGATCTTGCAACTGCGTATAGTGGGAAAAGAAACCTTGAAGGACAACTCCAAGATCTGAAAGCTCAGTTATCTGATGTAAGAGAGGAATTTTGTTTAAATAAATAGCGCATTGAGGTCTAGATTACGAGTGGCGCGCTAACTGTTGTGCGGAAGTGATGAGGGGATAGCGCTACTTCTGAACTCTAGTTAACTGTTACTCACCAAAACAGTTGCACTCATAACACTAATAATTGTATTTTATAAAAATTGCAATAACTTATAAGGGCTCAAACATATGAGGATCTCGGGTGAAAAAAAGAGGGCTGCAAAGGGCTTTAACATAGACATAGCCTAAATGTATGTGTGTGTGTGTATAGATATATTTTACCGAAAAAACATCAGATACATAGCATTTTTTGTATTTAAGCATAAATAGAACATATTCTGCTATGCGAAAACATCGGAATGTAAAATATTAATATTTACATGTTGGGTTAGCGCACTTGAGAAAATGCAATCGGGTTTGCACGAGAGTAAGGTTGTTGTGTTTTTTTTTTGTTTTGTTTTTTGTTTTTTTCATCAAATTTTCACCTTCTATTGAAGTGTATGGGGGAATATGGTTACGTTGTTATATTTGCTGTTTGGCTCTTTACGCAATCCATGTTAGCGAGCAAAAACTTTTTTTTAAATTTAATATGCGTGCTACGTGATGCTAGCAAACTACTGCTCCACTCTTAATCTAGCCCTGAATGGTATTTTGTGCATTGAATGAATGCATTTTTAGCTTTTCTACCTAAATATTTATTATAAATAGTATGCTATCTCCTGTTTTTGTTTTTTAAATTGTTTTTAAACTGTTAAAGGGGCATGAAACATTTGTTTTTCTGCAATGTACGGGAAATAATTTTAGTAAATTTAGCACACCCATGGGTGCATGTTTACTTCTGCCTATATTTTTCTTTCTCATCAGTACATACAATCCAGCACTAAACTGTTATCCAACATTTAAAGGGACAGTATACTGTAAAATAGTTTTTCCCTTAATGTGTTTACCATTGCTTTTCTTACCAACTGCAGAGTAAAAAATGTATGAAAATTAGCTTTTTAAGGTTTATTTCTGTATATTAAAGCTCTGATTTTGTGTTTTGAAGCCACAGCCTAATAAAATGGGTTGAGCTTGTAGGTATAATCAGATCTCATTACTGTATCACATTGTGCACATATACCTGCTTCTTTATCTTATATCTGTCCTTAAAACAATCACCAATACTTTGAGAGAACAATGGAAAATCAACATTTTACTACCTTATCTCTGCTTTATCACACTGGGAGTGTAATTTCTTATGCTGGCTGTGTTTACAAAGCTTATCTATAGCTGGTACGCGCGGCCACAAACTTTCAGAATAGGTGGGGATACCACATGCTAAATTAACAATTTCAAATGCCAATATAAGGGTAAAGGAGCTACTTGTAAACAATTTAATACACTCCAGCAGGTAAAGTGGATCATTGGGAACAAATTAAAGGGGAGAACATTTTTGAGTAAACTGTCCCTTTAATGTTACACTTAAAAGGTTAAAATTGATAAATTGCAATAAAATACTTCTATTTAATGCTACATGCAAACAATTTTGAAACGGCAGCAGTGTTAAAATAAATGTTACATCAAGGAGCCCCTTGAAAATTGCAATCTGCAAATTTGCAAACAATGTCCCAAGTAGACATGATATTAAATCCTTCGTAGGACATATATTGTGATGGGGATCCGCTTTAATTAGCAGTGGATGTTTAACACCAATTCACAGTCAGACTCCCAGTTTTGGTATTGTGAAATACCTGTCTGCGAGACAGCAGGTGCAATGTATATCATTTACCCAAACATCCACTGCTAACTAGATTTGCAGACTGCAATTTTCAAGGGGCCCCTTGTTATGTTTATTTGAACACTGCTGCCGTTTCAAAATTGTTTGCATGTAGCATTAAATAGTCTATTGCATACCACTAGCAGTTAGTACTGTATTATTGTTTCAGATTTAACCCTTTAAGTGTAACATTAATTGTTGGATAATAGTTTAGTGCTGTATAAGCCTGCCCTTTTCCCCATTTTTTCCTCATTCTGCCTACTACTTAAATACTTCTCAACTTTTTCTACTTTTTAATTTAAACTCTTCCAGTATTGATTAACTGTGTGGTGCTGTTACATTAAAACAAGTGTGTATATATTTTTATTTATACACACACACACGTCTTTCCCGGTTTTTGGTGAGCACGGCGGATTGCCGTTATAAGTTTTGACTTGTCTTGATGAAGGCTTCTGCGAAAGCTGAAACGTCGACCTATAAATGATGTTACTAAGAGAAATAAATGATAACCTGTTGCTGACACGCAATTATCACAAATCCTGAGAGTGCCCTACATTTCTTCTGTTAAGTGTGATCAGTCCACGGGTCATCATTACTTGTGGGATATTAACTGCTCCCCTACAGGAAGTGCAAGAGGATTCACCCAGCAGAGTTGCTATATAGCTCCTCCCCTCTACGTCACCTCCAGTCATTCTCTTGCACCCAACGACTAGATAGGATGTGTGAGAGGACTATGGTGATATATTTAGTTTTTATATCTTCAATCAAAAGTTTGTTATTTTATAATAGCACTGGAGTGTGTTATTCCTTCTCTGGTAGAATTTGAAGAAGAATCTACCTGAGTTTTTCTATGATTTTAGCCGGAGTAGTTAAGATCATATTGCTGTTTCTCGGCCATCTGAGGAGAGGTAAACTTCAGATCAGGGGACAGCAGGCAGATTAATCTGCAAAGAGGTATGTAGCAGTTTATTATTTTCTGACATGGAATTGATGAGAAAATCCTGCCATACCGTTATAATGTAAACTCAGCCTTGAATGCAGTAGATGTAGCTGATATCAGGCTGTCATGTATGTATATTTTACACTTCAGTTTTCTGGGAAATGGTACTTCTCTGGCTTTTAAACTGTATACATAGACTTAACCTATTTTGCAGGGACTTGCAATAGGTTTTAAATGACAATTAATTATTGAGGTAAATGTTTTTTTGCTGGCATGTAAAAACGTTTTTTTCTCTGAGGTACTGGGTGAAAAAATGTTTTGGGCACTTTTTTTCCACTTGGCAATAGTTTTGATTTAAATTAGAGCAGTTCACTGATCCCTCTCACTGTTATGTGCGTGGGGGAGGGGCCATTTTGGTGCTTTCACTATGCATCAGAAAAACTCAGTCAGAGGTTCATTTTCTTCCTGCATGATCCGGTTCATCTCTACAGAGTTCAGGGATCTCAAGAGTCTTTTTTGAGGGAAGTAATCATTCACAGCAGAGCTGTGCTGATTGTATTGACTGTGATATAAAAAACGTTTATTTGTGTATTTTTTTTTTTTCTGCTGCCTGGGTTAGTTATCATTTTCTGAGGGGAACAATCCTTTGCTAAAACTGTATATTCTGACAAAGATTGATGCTATAACTTAATTATTTTATCTGTTATAATATTTTCTGTGCTTCTTAAAGGCACAGTTCGTTTTCATATTATTTGTAAATTACTTTGAAAAGTATTTCCAAGTTGCTGTTTATTTGCTAGTGTGTTAAACATGTCTGATTCAGAGGAATATCTCTGTGCTATATGTGTTAATGCCAAAGTGGAGCCCAATAGAAATTTATGTACTAAATGTATTGATGCTACTTTAAAAAATAGTCAATCTGTACAAATTGAACATATTTCACCAAACAACGAGGGGAGAGTTATGCCGACTAACTCGCCTCACGTGTCAGTACCTGCATCTCCCGCTCAGGAGGTGCGTGATATTGTAGCGCCGAGTGCATCTGGGCGGCCATTACAAATCACATTACAAGATATGGCTACTGTTATGACTGAAGTTTTGGCTAAACTACCAGAACTAAGAGGTAAACGTGATCACTCTGGGATGAGAACAGAGTGCGCTGATAATGCAAGGGCCATGTCTGATACTGCGTCACAGTTTGCAGAACGTGAAGACGGAGAGCTTCATTCTGTGGGTGACGGTTCTGATCCAAATAAACTGGACTCAGACATTTCAAATTTTAAATTTAAGCTTGAGAACCTCTGTGTGTTACTAGGGGAGGTATTAGCGGCTCTGAATGATTGTAACACAGTTGCAATCCCAGAAAAAATGTGTAGGTTGGATAAATATTTTGCGGTACCGACGAGTACTGACGTTTTTTCTATACCTAAGAGACTTACTGACATTGTTACTAAGGAGTGGGATAGACCCGGTGTGCCTTTCTCACCCCCTCCTATATTCAGAAAAATGTTTCCAATAGACGCCGCCACACGGGACTTATGGCAAATGGTCCCTAAGGTGGAGGGAGCAGTTTCTACTTTAGCTAAGCGTACCACTATCCCAGTGGAGGATAGCTGTGCTTTTTCAGATCCAATGGATAAAAAATTAGAGGGTTACCTTAAGAAAATGTTTGTTCAACAAGGGTTTATATTGCAACCTCTTGCATGTATTGCGCCTGTCACGGCTGCAGCAGCATTTTGGTTTGAGTCTCTGGAAGAGACACTTCAATCATCCACACTAGATGACATCACACACAAACTTAAATTCCTTAAGTTAGCTAATTCATTTATTTCAGATGCCGTAGTACATTTAACTAAACTTGCGGCTAAAAATTCAGGATTCGCCATTCAGGCACGCAGAGCTCTGTGGCTAAAATCCTGGTCAGCTGATGTTACGTCTAAATCTAAATTGCTTAATATTCCTTTCAAAGGGCAGACCTTATTCGGGCCCGGCTTGAAAGAGATTATTGATGACATTACAGGAGGTAAAGGTCATGCCCTGCCTCAGGACAAGGCCAAAGCCAAGGCTAGACAGTCCAATTTTCGTTCCTTTCGTAATTTCAAAGCAGGAGCAGCATCAACTTCCTCTGCACCAAAACAGGAAGGAGCTGTTGCTCGCTACAGACAAGGCTGGAAACCTAACCAGTCCTGGAACAGGGGCAAACAGGCCAGAAAACCTGCTGCTGCCCCTAAGACAGCATGAATTGAGGGCCCCCGATCCGGGACCGGATCTAGTGGGGGGCAGACTTTCCCTCTTCGCCCAGGCTTGGGCAAGAGATGTTCAGGATCCCTGGGCGTTAGAGATCATATCTCAGGGATACCTTCTGGACTTCAAATCCTCTCCCCCAAGAGGGAGATTTCATCTGTCAAGGTTGTCAACAAACCTAACAAAGAAGGAAGCGTTTCTACGCTGCGTACAAGATCTTTTATTAATGGGAGTGATCCATCCAGTTCCGCGGTTGGAACAAGGACAAGGGTTTTACTCAAATCTGTTTGTAGTTCCCAAAAAGAGGGAACCTTCAGGCCAATCTTGGATTTAAAGATCCTAAACAAATTCCTAAGAGTTCCATCGTTCAAGATGGAAACTATTCGAACAATTTTGCCCATGATCCAAGAGGGTCAGTACTTGACCACAGTGGATTTAAAGGATGCTTACCTTCACATACCGATTCAAAGAATTCATTACCGGTATCTAAGGTTTGCCTTTTTAGACAGGCATTACCAGTTTGTAGCTCTTCCATTCGGACTGGCTACGGCTCCAAGAATCTTCACAAAGGTTCTGGGCACTCTTCTGGCGGTACTAAGACCGCGAGGAATTTCAGTAGCTCCGTACTTAGACGACATACTGATACAAGCTTCAAGCTTTCAAACTGCCAAATCTCATACAGAGATAGTACTGGCATTTCTAAGGTCGCATGGATGGAAAGTGAACAAAGAGAAAAGTTCTCTCTTTCCACTCACAAGAGTTCCCTTCCTGGGGACTCTGATAGATTCTGTAGAAATGAAGATTTACCTGACAGAGGACAGGTTAACAAAACTTCAAAATGCATGCCGTGTCCTTCATTCCATTCAAGAGACCAGAAATTCTCTTCTATGGTGGCTTTATCGGCCACATCTGTCCAGGGGAATGCCATTCAGCAGGCCAGACTGGTCAATTGTAACAACAGACGCCAGCCTACTAGGTTGGGGCGCTGTCTGGAATTCTCTGAAGGCTCAGGGACTATGGAATCAGGAGGAGAGTCTTCTTCCAATAAACATTCTGGAATTGAGAGCAGTCCTCAATGCTCTTCTGGCTTGGCCCCAGTTAGCAACTCGGGGGTTCATCAGGTTCCAGTCGGACAACATCACGACTGTAGCTTATATCAACCATCAGGGAGGGACAAGAAGCTCCCTAGCAATGATGGAAGTATCGAAGATAATTCGCTGGGCAGAGTCTCACTCTTGCCACCTGTCTGCAATCCACATCCCGGGAGTGGAGAACTGGGAGGCGGATTTCTTAAGTCGTCAGACTTTTCATCCGGGGGAGTGGGAACTTCATCCAGAGGTCTTTGACCAAATACTTCCACGTTGGGGCAAACCAGAGATAGATCTCATGGCGTCTCGACAGAACGCTAAGCTTCCGCGCTACGGGTCCAGATCCAGGGATCCGGGAGCGGTCCTGATAGATGCCTTGACAGCACCATGGACCTTCAGGATGGCTTTTGTGTTTCCACCTTTCCCGATGCTTCCTCGATTGATTGCCAGAATCAAACAGGAGAAAGCATCAGTGATTCTAATAGCGCCTGCATGGCCACGCAGGACTTGGTATACAGATCTGGTGGACATGTCATTCTGTCCACCTTGGTCGTTACCTCTGAAACAGGACCTTCTGATTCAGGGTCCTTTCAAACATCAAAATCTAACTTCTCTGAAGCTGACTGCTTGGAAATTGAACGCTTGATCTTATCAAAGCGTGGTTTTTCTGAGTCAGTTATTGATACCTTAATACAGGCTAGGAAGCCTGTCACCAGAAAGATTTACCATAAAATATGGCGTAAATACCTATATTGGTGCGAATCCAAAGGTTACTCTTGGAGTAAGGTTAGGATTCCTAGGATATTGTCTTTTCTACAAGAAGGTTTAGAAAAGGGGTTATCCGCTAGTTCCTTAAAGGGACAGATCTCAGCTCTGTCCATTCTGTTACACAAGCGTCTGTCAGAAGTTCCAGACGTTCAGGCTTTTTGTCAGGCTTTGGCCAGGATTAAACCTGTGTTTAAAGCTGTGGCTCCACCATGGAGTTTAAACCTTGTTCTTAACCTTTTACAGGGTGTTCCGTTTGAACCCCTTCATTCCATTGATATAAAGTTGTTATCTTGGAAAGTTCTATTTTTAATGGCTATTTCCTCGGCTCGAAGAGTCTCTGAGTTATCAGCCTTACATTGTGATTCTCCTTATTTGATTTTTCACTCGGATAAGGTAGTTCTGCGTACTAAGCCTGGGTTCTTACCTAAGGTAGTCACTAACAGGAATATCAATCAGGAGATTGTTGTTCCATCCTTGTGCCCAAATCCTTCTTCGAGGAAGGAACGTCTTTTGCACAATCTGGATGTAGTTCGTGCCCTTAAATTTTATTTACAGGCAACTAAAGATTTTCGACAAACGTCTTCCCTGTTTGTCGTTTACTCTGGTCAGAGGAGAGGTCAAAAAGCTTCTGCTACCTCTCTCTCTTTTTGGCTTCGTAGCATAATTCGTTTAGCTTATGAGACTGCTGGACAGCAGCCTCCTGAAAGAATTACAGCTCATTCCACTAGAGCTGTGGCTTCCACTTGGGCCTTTAAGAATGAGGCCTCTGTTGAATAGATTTGCAAGGCTGCAACTTGGTCTTCGCTTCATACTTTTTCCAAATTTTACAAATTTGACACTTTTGCTTCCTCGGAGGCTATTTTTGGGAGAAAGGTTCTTCAGGCAGTGGTTCCTTCTGTATAAAGAGCCTGCCTATCCCTCCCGTCATCCGTGTACTTTTGCTTTGGTATTGGTATCCCACAAGTAATGATGACCCGTGGACTGATCACACTTAACAGAAGAAAACATAATTTATGCTTACCTGATAAATTCCTTTCTTCTGTAGTGTGATCAGTCCACGGCCCGCCCTGTTTTTTAAGGCAGGTAAATATTTTTTAAATTATACTCCAGTCACCACTACACCCTTGGCTTCTCCTTTCTCGTTGGTCCTTGGTCGAATGACTGGAGGTGACGTAGAGGGGAGGAGCTATATAGCAAATCTGCTGGGTGAATCCTCTTGCACTTCCTGTAGGGGAGCAGTTAATATCCCACAAGTAATGATGACCCGTGGACTGATCACACTACAGAAGAAAGGAATTTATCAGGTAAGCATAAATTATGTTTTCTGCATTCTGATCTACATATTGTTTGAGGATTGCACCCAGGTTCTGAATTATTCACCAAAGTAGGAGTGCTGGAACACCTGCTGCTTCAAATTTATATATATATATTTTCTACACACTATACTGGAACCAACTGTTCGGGTTGATAAATGTTACATTTTCACTTAAATATTTTTTTGGATTATGGAAGTATTATTGTTGTATAATTTATTTTGATGGACTACATTAAGATTACATTGTTTTGATAAATATGACCTATTTTCTTTTGTTTTCTAGCTTGAATCTTCTTTAAATGATGTTACGAAACAATTGCATGATGAGATGTTATGTAGAGTTGACTTGGAAAATAAAATGCAAACTCTTAGGGAGCAAATGGATTTCCAAAATAATCTTCATGAACAGGTATGCTACACTTTTTTTTTTATTCTTTGTGTTTGTGTGAGAATTATTTATTTAATTTTTAATTTGGACAGCTTATACCTTACCCTCTGTGCTTGATTTATGGGCTAGCAAATGTATCAATCAAGCACTTCTTCTGTTTCTGGATAGTCTCTGGGCATGTGCACAATATGCTAATCTTGTAGTTTTATGATAACATTTTTTTTATTTTTAAAATTGTGGCTAGCTTAGAATTGTACTTTTATGTCCCTTTTTATCTAGAGCTTGTAGTATCTACTTTGCATTTTTTTATAATGTTCTACAGGCAGGATGATTTCAGTTGTTTATTTTCTTGTAATGAGAAGGACAATGTCACGTCAGGTGTGTTTACGTTTTTTGTTACTTTTTTTTTTTTTCTTTTTAAGAGCATTTACATTTTTTTTTTAGACCATCCCACTTTTATGGTTTTGAAGAGGTATTTCGTTAATGGAGCATTGGGCTTCAAAATTGTTGTTCTTATCTCTATAGGCTCAGAGAGGAGGATCTTTTGACCATGATTTTATACTTTGTGCCAAAATCAGTTTAAATGTAAACAGCAGAGATGTAATGTTAAAGGGACACTGAACCCAAATTTTTTCTTTCGTGATTCATATAGAGCATGAAATTTTAAGCAACTTTCTAGTTTACTCCTATTATCAAATGTTCTTAAAGGGCCACTGTAAGTAAATATTTTCTATGCCTGTTAGTAACTAACTACCCCAAATACGCTTTTTATCAATAGCATTTCATTAACATATCTCTACCGTATATCAGAAATCTTGTCTGCAAATTTAATTGTTTTCCAAACCCACTCCGTGGGTGTCCTTTGCTCTGTACCAATCAGTTTACAATACCTAGGTTTCAAAATGGCGCTTTAAACACAAAGTTATTGGTTTAAGTATTTTGAACACTCAGTGCTGAAAATAGTGGGCAGGATAACGTGACATCATCGGCGAATAAAAGATATAACTTTTAGAACGTTATGAAACTTTGTTTTGGAGAAAATATAGGTCAGTAGGTTTTAATTAATGTTTATTAACTTTAATATGTTAGTTGTTTAGCTTAAAAATTATAACAGAAAGTAATCCTTTAATTCTCTTGGTATCTTCATTTGAAATGCAAGTTTAGATGCCGGCCCATTTTTGGTGAACAACCTGTGTTGTTCTTGCTGATTGGTGGATAAATTCATCCACTAATAAAAAAAAAAAAAAAAAAAAAAAAAGTGCTGTCCAGAGTCCTGAACCCAAAAAAAGCTTAGATGCCTTTTTCAAATCAAGATAGCAAGAGAACGAATAAAATTTGGTGATAGGAGTAAATTAGAAAGTTGCTTAAAATTGCATGTTCTATCTGAATCATGAAAGAAAAAAAAAATTGGGTTCAGTGTCACTTTAATCTGCTGAGGTTTTTTCAGTACATAACACATCTATGCAATTGGAAGAGGAAAGCTGCTTTTTTTTTATTATGCAGCTTTTCTGTTTTGTATTTATTTTTATTTTAAAGGCACATAAAACCCACATTTTTCTCCTGGATATATGAATGTTATTTTCTACGAAAACTTGTGTTTTTTTTTTTTTTTTTTTTTTTTATGGCAGCCTTCCCCTTTTTATTACCCGAAAGCAGGTATATCATGGGTTAAGAAATTCCAATTTATTCTAAAGATGTGGTGAGTCCACGGGTTCATCTTAATTACTGTTGGGAATACCACAGCAAAAACTGTTAAGCATCACTTCCCTACCCATAAACCCTAGTCATTCTCTTTGCCTCTAAGTGCATGGAGGAGGTGACGTTTAGGTGTAATTTAAAATAATTTGTTCAGTTAAGATGGATTACTTCAAGCAAGCTACAGTGTATAGCCTTACTCCACGTTAGTCTTTGCGGTCGAGCTGTGGTGGTTTTAAAGCAGTGGAGAACATTCAAAGTGGTGCTTGCTGTGTTTTCTTCACTTACGCTGCTCTGACCTCAGATATCTAAGTTGGTTACTTTGCTATCTGTTCTGGACCTAGTCTCTGTGAGGAAGATGTGTCCTCTCATACTTAGGAGCTGTCTTCATGTCGGACAGCTGAGCGGGTAAGTGCGGGTCTTCCTAGTGGGTGAGGAGCACTTAAGATTCCCTGCGGGGATATACTAAGGATGATACTAGCTCATCCCTGGAGTCGGGGTTTAATTGACATGTGCAGGCATAGTGTTTTGGGAGACAGTATGGGACACTTTTTGTGTTTAACTGAGGGCTCGTTTGTGTAGGGGCACTGAACTGATATTTAGTTTTGCATTCTGTTCCGACGGGCGGTTTAAGTTTAACCACGCCCTCTCCTCAGCACCCACGGGAGGTTTTCCCGCCTTCCAGACGTCTGCTTGCCGTCATTGGGCCTGCTGTCCTAGCTCCGTTCAATGCAGAGGCTGTTGGCATATACGGCTGCGTGGTGAGGGAGCGCATAGAAGTTGGGAGTTCCGCTTCAGGTGGTTGTAAGGGCACTGAGGTGTGGAGGGAGACTAAATCGGAGGTTAAACATTTTTTCTTAAATAAATTTATTTGAATTGGTTCTTCTAAGTAGTTTGATCCTTTTAGTTTTTAGCTAATTAGTGCTAACCGTTTTCGGATGGCTGGGGTAATAACCAGACATGTCTGATATGGATCAGGAGTCCGCTCCAATTTAATCCTTGTTTATTGTGTTTAGATGCACATATTGCAGCCCCTATGCAGTTCTGTTCTTCCTGTGTTAAACAGGCATTGTAGGGTAAAGATAAGCTATTTAATGTGGAGCCTAATGTCTCTCAGGAGGACGTTTAGTTAATTGCCATGTGATGTTCAATCCTTATCAATACTTGCTATTATTCTAAAATTTATAGCTGTCTTATTCCATAGTTTTAACCTCTCACCCTGACCAGACCAGAATCTAACTTTCCAATTGGCCTTTCCAATTGTCTTTGATTAGCAATCAACTAAATTTAGTGGACTCGACTGACTGCCCTGCCTGCATATATTTCACACTAGTTTGGGATGTTCATTGCACTGGGATGTGCATTGCTATAACAACATATGTTCACATTTTTTAAAGTGAACATTTTATAAGTAAGGCATTAACAATAGAATTATACAAGAATTGAACAAGGATTGGACAAGGGGCAAGAAAAAGGCAGGTACTTTTGTAATATTATATTTTATATTCCTTATTGTTTTCTTATGCAGTTGCTACTGTAATACTGTGTCTTATGCGTTTAACTGGTTCCCTCTTTTGTAAAAATGCCTAATCTTCATATTCATTTTTGCTGCCTCTTGTCTCTATAACAAACTACATTATTCAATTACCCCTTCTCCCTCTCCACCTGCGCTGTTAATTAGCCCATCTCTCTTAAACTCACCTTACTTTTGTACTCACAAACTTTACCTATTCCTAAACACTCTTTCCCCCCCTGCACCTCGTCTCAAAAGCAGTCTCATTACTGCAAATCTGTATCATCTCATCTCCCTCTCCCTCTTGCTTTTACTAACTGATGGTGACATCTCCCCTAATCCTGGTCCCCAACAACTGCCTAGCCGTGCACATCCATGTGTACCGTCCCACAGACTCAGAAAACAAAACTCTGACAACCTTACCCACATTCCTCTTGTGCACTCTGGAAATCTTGCTCTGTTTGCAACAAGCTCACTTCTGTACATGACCTCTCTATCTCCCACTCCCTCAATCTTCTGGCCCTAACAGAAACCTGGCTCTCTCACATGGTGGTCTCCACTTCAGCCACACTCCTAGGTCTGGTAATAGACAAGGAGGTGGTGTGGGTATTTTGCTTTCCTCTTGTTGCACCTTTCAATAAATACATCCCATCTCTTCCCTCACATTTTCCACATTCGAAACCCACATGATTCACTTATTCTCTACTCTTTCTATACGTGTTGTGGTCATATACCGTCCTCCTGGCTCCTCAACTAAATTTCTAGATCACTTAGCTGCCTGGCTGCCTTCTTTCCTTTCCTCAGACACCCCTTCCTTCATTCTTGGCGACTTCAACATCCCTCTTGACAATCCCACTGCCTCCTCTGCAAAACAACTTCTGCAACTCACTTCCTATTTCGGTTTGTCACAATTGAGTGATTCTCCCACTCACAAAGATGGTCACTCCCTTGGCTTAATCTTTAGCTATCGATTCACTCTCTCAAACTTCACAAACTCCCTCTTTCTGACCACCATCTCCTTACTTGCAACATATCATCTCTCCCTACAACTCTCCCTCCTTCTTCTGCTCCTCACACCAAACTTCACAGAAGCATTATGTCATTAGATCAACAGCTTTCTAATTCCCTCAAACCTCTCCTCTCATCCTTCTCCTCCTTCTCCTGCCCTGACCAATCTATCTGTCACTATAATTCCACCCTTACATCCGCCCTTGACATATTCCTATGACACGATACCTACGCAGATGTTCCCGTACTGCTGAGCGGCACTGGAGAAAATCTAGGAGCTCAGCTGATTTTCAACATTACAAATTTATCTTGAACTCCTACTATTCTGCCCTTTAATCTCCATAAGCAACACTACTTCTCTACTCCTTATCTCTAATCTTTCTTCAAACCCAAAACGTTTGTTCTCCACTTTCAATACCCTTCTCTGCCCTCCCCCACCTCCTAATACAACTTCTCTGTCAGCTCAAGACTTTGCCAGCCACTTCAATAACAAAATCCACTCCATCAGAAATGAAATCGGCTCTCAACATAATTCCATTCTCTCACCCCCTCAAATGCTCTCAATCAACCACAACCCACATAACCTTAAACTTAGCTCATTCTCCCCTGTTACTGAGGAAGAAGTTTCGGCACTTATACTGCGCTCTCACCTCACTACCTGTCCCCTTGACCCTATCCCCTCACAGCTGCTACCCTTACCACTATACTCACACACGCTTTCAACCTCTCCCTCAGCACCGGTATATTTCCCTCTTTGCTGAAACTTGCACTGGTCACACCTATCCTCAAAAAACCTTCCCTTGATCCTACCTCCCTATCCAACTACCGCCCTATTTCCCTCCTCCCTCTTGCCTTAAAGCTTCTCGAAAAACTAGTTTATGCAAGCCTATCCCATTTCCTTACAATAAACTCCCTCTTTGACCCACTGCAATCTGGATTTCGTCCCCATCACTCAACAGAGACGGCAATTGTTAAGGTTACCAATGACCTACTTACAGCAAAATCAAAAGGCCACTTCTCTCTGCTTATCCTCCTTGATCTGTCTGCAGCCTTTGACACTGTTGACCACCCTCTTTTGCTCCAAAACCTCGAATCCTTCGGCATCTGTGACACAGCCCTTTTGTTGCTCTCTTCCTACCTGTCAAACAGTACCTGTAGTGTAGCCTTCTCTGGGGCCTCCTCTGCCCCGTCACCACTTTCTGTCGGAGTACCACAAGGCTCTGTCCTCGGTTCCTTTCTCAATCTACTTGTCATCACTAGGTTCCCTAATAAAGTCCCACAGTTTACAATATCATTTGTATGCCGACGACACCCAAATCTACTTCTCTGCACCAGACCTATCTCCTTCCTTGCTAACCTTTGTCACTAACTGTCTTTCTCACATCTCTTCCTGGATGTCCTCTCACTACCTCAAGCTAAACTCTCCAAAACTGAGATCCTTATTTCCCCCCCTTCTTCCAAAATCTCCACCCCCAATCTCTCTCTAACTGTCAACAACTCCATTACCCCCTACCCCGCATGCCCGATGTCTCGGGGTCACATTTGACTCAGATCTTTTTCACTCCTCACATTCAGTCCTTGGGTAAAGCCTGCCGCTTCCACGTTAAAAACATCTCTAAAATTACACAAGACACAACTAAGATTTTAATCCACTCTTTCTCCTGTTAAGTGTAGTCAGTCCACGGGTCATCCATTACTTATGGGATATTAACTCCTCCCTAACAGGAAGTGCAAGAGGATCACCCAAGCAGAGCTGCTATATAGCTCCTCCCCTCTACGTCATACCCAGTCATTCTCTTGCACCCAACTAATAGATAGGATGTGTGAGAGGACTGTGGTTGTTAAACTTAGTTTTTATTTCTTCAATCAAAAGTTTATTTTAAACGGCACCGGAGTGTTGTTTTTTTCTCAGGCAGCATTAGAAGAAGAATCTACCTGAGTTTGTGTATGATCTTAGCGGACGTAACTAAGATCCATTTGCTGTTCTCTGCCATTCTGAGGAGCGAGGTAACTTCAGAACAGGGGACAGCGGGCAGGCTCACCTGCAAAGAGGTATGTTGCAGTATATTATGTTCTAAGGAATGGAATTGACTGAGAAAATACTGCTAATACCGATGTAATGTAAGTACAGCCTTAAATGCAGTAGTAGCAACTGGTATCAGGCTGATATGTATGTATGTTTACAATTAAGTATTTCTGGGGAATGGCACTTCACTGGGAAAATACTGTATACATATAACTTTTAGCCTAATCTGCAGTGTGAGCGACTAGCAGCAGGCTTTTTAATAACATTTCATAAATTATATTTTAAACGTTTGCTGGCATGTTAATCGTTTATTTATCTGAGGTACTTGGTGAAAAATTGTTTTGGGCGTTATTTTCCACATGGCTGTCGTTTGTTTTTGAATTAAAACAGTTTACTGAGCTTCCCTCACTGTTGTATTGTGAGTGGGAGGGGCCTATTTTGGCGCTTTTACTGCGCATTAGAAATTCAGTCACAGTCTGCCTTCTTCTCCCTGCATGATCCAGGACGTCTCTACAGAGCTCAGGGGTCTTCAAAACTAGTTTTGAGGGAGGTAATCACTCACAGCAGACCTGTGAGACTGTGCTTTGACTGTGATTAAAACGCTTATATTTTCAATTGTTATCCGTTTTTCTGATATTAAGGGGTTAATCATCCATTGCTAGTGAGTGCAATCCTTTGCTAACTTTATGCATTTACTGTGAAAATTTGGTTTCTATAACTAATCCGGTTCATTGTTATTTCAACTGTGACAGTTTTTGTGTGCTTCTTAAAGGCACAGTAACGTTTTTTATATTGCTTGCAAATTTATTTGAAGAGTATTTTCCAAGCTTGCTAGGCTAATTGCTAGTTTGTTTTAACATGTCTGACATAGAGGAATCTCTTTGTGCAATATGTTCAAAAGCCAATGTGGAGCCCAATAGAAATTTGTGTACTAATTGCATTGATGCTACTTTAAATAAAAGCCAATCTGTACATTTTAAGAAAATTTCACCAGACAACGAGGGGAAAGTTATGCCGACTAACTCTCCTCACGTGTCAGTACCTGCATCTCCCGCTCAGGAGGTGCGTGATATTGCGACGCCAAGTACATCAGGGCGGCCATTGCAAATCACTTTACAAGACATGGCTAATGTTATGACTGAAGTTTTATCTAAATTACCAGAACTTAGAGGTAAACGCGACCACTCTGGGGTGAGAACAGAGTACGCTGATAATGTTAGAACCATGTCTGATACTGCGTCACAAATGGCAGAACATGAAGACGGAGAGCTTCATTCTGTGGGTGACGGATCTGATCCAAATAAACTGGACTCAGACATTTCAAATTTTAAATTTAAGCTTGAGAACCTTCGTGTATTATTAGGGGAGGTATTAGCGGCTCTGAATGATTGTAACACGGTTGCAATCCCAGAGAAATTATGTAGGCTGGATAGATACTATGCGGTACCGGTGTGTACTGACGTTTTTCCTATACCTAAAAGGCTTACAGAAATTATTACCAAGGAGTGGGATAGGCCCGGTGTGCCCTTTTCCCCCCCCCTCCTATATTTAGAAAAATGTTTCCAATAGACGCCACCACACGGGACTTATGGCAGACGGTCCCTAAGGTGGAAGGAGCAGTTTCTACTCTGGCTAAGCGTACCACTATCCCGGTGGAGGATAGCTGTGCCTTTTCAGACCCAATGGACAAAAAGTTAGAGGGTTACCTTAAGAAAATGTTTACTCAACAAGGTTTTATATTACAACACCTCGCATGCATTGCGCCTGTCACGGCTGCGGCGGCATTTTGGTTTGAGTCTCTAGAAGAGACCATTGGCTCAGTTCCATTGGATGAAATTATAGACAAGCTTAGAGTCCTTAAGCTAGCTAATTCATTTATTTCTGATGCCGTAGTACATTTAACTAAGCTTACGGCTAAGAATTCCGGATTCGCCATCCAGGCGCGCAGAGCGCTGTGGCTAAAATCCTGGTCAGCCGATGTGACTTCTAAATCTAAATTGCTTAACATACCTTTCAAAGGGCAGACATTATTTGGGCCCGGTTTGAAAGAAATTATCGCTGACATTACTGGAGGTAAGGGACATGCCCTGCCTCAAGACAGAGCCAAACCAAGGGCTAGACAGTCTAATTTTCGTGCCTTTCGTAACTTCAAGGCAGGAGCAGCATCAACTTCCTCCGCTCCAAAACAGGAAGGAACTGTTGCTCGTTACAGACAGGGCTGGAAACCTAACCAGACCTGGAACAAGGGCAAGCAGGCCAGAAAACCTGCTGCCGCCCCTAAGACAGCATGAAGTGAGGGCCCCCGATCCGGAAACGGATCTAGTAGGGGGCAGACTTTCTCTCTTCGCCCAGGCTTGGGCAAGAGATGTCCAGGATCCCTGGGCGTTAGAGATCGTATCCCAGGGATATCTTCTGGACTTCAAATCTTCTCCTCCCAAAGGGAGATTTCATCTTTCAAGGTTGTCAACAAACCAGACAAAGAAAGAGGCGTTTCTACGCTGTGTTCAAGATCTTTTGCTAATGGGAGTGATCCACCCGGTTCCGCGGTCGGAACACTGACAAGGGTTTTACTCAAATCGGTTTGTGGTTCCCAAGAAAGAAGGAACCTTCAGACCAATCTTGGATTTAAAGATCCTAAACAAATTCCTAAGAGTTCCATCGTTCAAAATGGAAACTATTCGGACAATCTTACCCATGATCCAAAAGGGTCAGTACATGACCACAGTGGATCTAAAGGATGCGTACCTTCGCATACCGATTCACAAGGATCATTACCGGTACCTAAGGTTTGCCTTCCTAGACAGGCATTATCAGTTTGTAGCTCTTCCCTTCGGGTTAGCTACGGCTCCAAGGATCTTTACAAAGGTCCTGGGCTCTCTTCTGGCGGTGCTAAGACCGCGAGGAATAGCGGTAGCTCCGTACCTAGACGACATTCTGATACAAGCGTCAAATTTCCAAACTGCCAAGTCTCATACAGAGTTGGTTCTGGCATTTCTAAGGTCGCATGGGTGGAAGGTGAACGTAGAAAAGAGTTCTCTATTGCCACTCACAAGAGTTCCCTTCTTGGGGACTCTTATAGATTATGTAGAAATGAAAATTTACCTGACAGAGGACAGGTTAACAAAACTTCTAAATGCTTGCCGTGTCCTTCATTCCATTCAACACCCGTCAGTAGCTCAATGCATGGAGGTTATCGGCTTAATGGTAGCGGCAATGGACATAGTACCTTTTGCACGCCTGCATCTCAGACTGCTGCAATTGTGCATGCTAAGTCAGTGGAATGGGGATTACTCAGATTTGTCCCCTATGCTGAATCTGGATCAAGAGACCAGAGATTCTCTTCTATGGTGGCTTTCTCGGCCACATCTATCCAGGGGGATGCCTTTCAGCAGGCCAGACTGGACAATTGTAACAACAGACGCCAGCCTACTAGGTTGGGGCGCTGTCTGGAATTCCCTGAAGGCTCAGGGATCATGGACTCAGGAGGAGAGTCTCCTTCCAATAAACATCCTGGAATTGAGAGCAGTTCTCAATGCCCTTCTGTCTTGGCCTCAGTTAGCAACTCTGAGGTTTATCAGGTTTCAGTCGGACAACATCACGACTGTGGCTTACATCAACCATCAGGGAGGGACAAGGAGTTCCCTAGCGATGATGGAAGTTTCAAAGATAATTCGCTGGGCAGAGTCTCACTCTTGCCACCTGTCAGCGATCCACATCCCAGGCGTGGAGAACTGGGAGGCGGATTTCCTAAGTCGCCAGACTTTTCATCCGGGGGAGTGGGAACTTCATCCGGAGGTCTTTGCCCAAATACTTCGACGTTGGGGCAAACCAGATATGGATCTCATGGCGTCTCGCCAGAACGCCAAGCTTCCCTGTTACGGGTCCAGATCCAGGGACCCGGGAGTGGTCCTGATAGATGCTCTGACAGCACCTTGGACCTTCAAGATGGCTTATGTGTTTCCACCCTTCCCGATGCTTCCTCGATTGATTGCCAGTATCAAACAGGAGAAAGCATCGGTGATTCTAATAGCGCCTGCGTGGCCACGCAGGATCTGGTATGCAGATCTAGTGGACATGTCATCCTGTCCACCTTGGTCACTGCCTCTGAGACAGGACCTTCTAATTCAGGGTCCTTTCAAACATCAAAATCTAATTTCTCTGAAGCTGACTGCATGGAGATTGAATGCTTGATTTTATCAAAGCGTGGATTTTCGGAGTCAGTAATTGATACCTTAATACAGGCTAGGAAACCTGTTACCAGGAAAATTTACCATAAGATATGGCGTAAATATTTACACTGGTGCGAATCCAAGAGTTACTCATGGAGTAAGGTTAGGATTCCTAGGATATTGTCTTTTCTACAAGAAGGTTTAGAAAAGGGTTTATCTGCAAGTTCTTTAAAGGGACAGATCTCAGCTCTGTCCATCCTTTTACACAAACGTCTGTCAGAAGTTCCAGACGTTCAGGCTTTTTGTCAGGCTTTAGCCAGGATTAAGCCTGTGCTTAAGACTGTTGCTCCACCGTGGAGCTTAAACTTAGTTCTTAACGTTTTACAGGGTGTTCCGTTTGAACCCCTTCATTCCATTGATATCAAGCTGTTATCTTGGAAAGTTCTGTTTTTAATGGCTATTTCCTCGGCTCGTAGAGTCTCTGAGTTATCGGCCTTACATTGTGATTCTCCTTATCTGATTTTTCATTCAGACAAGGTAGTTCTGCGTACTAAACCTGGGTTCTTACCTAAGGTAGTCACTAACAAGAATATCAATCAAGAGATTGTTGTTCCATCACTGTGCCCTAACCCTTCTTCGAAGAAGGAACGACTTCTGCACAATCTAGACTTAGTCCGTGCCCTGAAATTTTATTTACAGGCAACTAAAGATTTTCGCCAAACTTCTTCCCTGTTTGTAGTTTATTCTGGACAGAGGAGAGGTCAAAAAGCATCTGCTACCTCTCTCTCTCTTTTTGGCTTCGTAGTATAATACGTTTAGCCTATGAGACTGCTGGACAGCAGCCTCCTGAAAGAATTACAGCTCATTCTACGAGAGCTGTGGCTTCCACGTGGGCCTTTAAGAATGAGGCCTCTGTTGAACAGATTTGCAAGGCTGCAACTTGGTCTTCTCTTCATACTTTTCCCAAATTTTACAAATTTGACACTTTTGCTTCTTCGGAGGCTATTTTTGGGAGAAAGGTTCTTCAGGCAGTGGTTCCTTCCGTATAAAGATCCTGCCTGTCCCTCCCGTCATCCGTGTACTTTAGCTTTGGTATTGGTATCCCATAAGTAATGGATGACCCGTGGACTGACTACACTTAACAGGAGAAAACATAATTTATGCTTACCTGATAAATTCCTTTCTCCTGTAGTGTAGTCAGTCCACGGCCCGCCCTGTTTTTTATGGCAGGTCTAAAATTTAAATTAAACTCCAGTCACCACTGCACCCTATAGTTTCTCCTTTCTCGTTTGGTTTCGGTCGAATGACTGGGTATGACGTAGAGGGGAGGAGCTATATAGCAGCTCTGCCTGGGTGATCCTCTTGCACTTCCTGTTGGGGAGGAGTTAATATCCCATAAGTAATGGATGACCCGTGGACTGACTACACTACAGGAGAAAGGAATTTATCAGGTAAGCATAAATTATGTTTTCTTTCACGCCTCGATTACTGCAACTCTGTCCTCTCTGGTCTCCCCACCTGCCGCCTAGCTCCTTTTACAATCCATAATGAATGCCTCTGCCAGACTTATCTTCCTTACACGTCGCTTTTCAACTGCTGCACCTCTCTACCAATCCCTTTACTGGCTTCCTCTAGGATCAAACACAAAATTCTCACTCTGAAATACAAAGCCCTCAACTGCACTGCTCCCCCCCTATATCTCAGACCTTGTCTCCAGATACTCTCCCTCCTGTTCCCTTCGCTCTGCTCATGACCTCCTACTCTCCTCCTCTCTTGTCACCTCATCACACTCCCGTTTACAGGACTTCTCCAGACTGGCTCCCATCTTGTGGAACTCTCTGCCTCGCTCCACAAGACTCTCTCTTCTAGTTTTGAAAGCTTCAAGCGCTCCGTAAAGACTCTGTTCAGGAATGCATACAACCTACGCTAACCTTTCTTTATACCAGTTCCACTCCTCCATTGCTATCCCCTGAACCCCCTTGGCATATAAGCCTAAGAATCCAGCTGTTTGTAGATCACCTTCTTAAGAGCTGACTACCACAGTGCAACTCTTGGCAGGGCCCTCTACCCATTTGATCCCTTTAATTGTTTTGTTGTACTCTGCCTTTGTTTATAGCACTGCGGAATCTGTTGGCGCTCTACAAATAACTAATACTGTCCAAGTGTTGCCAGGGCCTTCCCCCTATTTCGTCCCAAGCATCTATGGCGTCTTACATGGTGTCCTGCGGTTCCTCTTACTCCCAGTGGAGCATTTATAAAGGCAGAGATTTCTGCACAGGTATCCTCAGCGGTATCTGCAGCTTTGGCAGAGTTTCCCAGGTTTTCAGGGAAGCGCAAGAGGAAATCTAAAAATTCAGAGACTAGGGTGTATGTTACTAATTCTGACCCTCAGGTTCCTCTAAGATCTGATGATGAGGAAAACTCTCACTCGGAGGGTGAAATTTCAGACTCAGACTGATGGTGAAGGATCTTCCTTCAGGTTTAAGCTAGAACACCGGTTACTATTAAAGGAGGTTTTAGCTACTTTGGATGACTCTGAGACCCCAGCGGTAAACACGCCTAAGAAGTCCAATAAACTTAGTTTTTTTTGTTTTGATGTTACCTCTTCTTCAGAGGTTTTCCCAGTACTGGATAGGGAAAGGAGATTATAGCCCACGAGTGGGAGAAGCCAGGAGTGGCCTTTACATCATCTCCAGTGTTTAGGAAAATTTGTTTTCAGTAGAGTAATCGATTAAGGAATCTTGGGCTGCAGTGCCCAAGGTAGAGGGTGCCATTTCTACTTTGGCCACGAATACTACTATATCTTTCAAATAGTAGCTCCTTCAAAGATCCAATGGATTAGAAGATGGAGACCTATTTAAAAAAGATTTATGTACATCTTGGTCTTCAATGGCAACCAGTGGTTTGTATTGCAATGGTAACTAGTGCAGCCTCATACTGGTTTGAGGCATTGACAGATTATCTGCAAGAGGAGATGCTTCTATATGAGATCCAGGACAGGATAAGAGCTCTCCTATATCGCTGATGATGTCCTGCAGGTCCTTAGATTGAGAGCTAACGCATCAAGTTTTGCCATTTTGGCCAGGCGGGCTTTATGGTTAAAGCCTTGGTCAGCTGATGTTTCATCCAAGGTTAAACTGATGGCTCTCTTATAAGGGGAAGACCTTATTTGGACTGGGTTTGGCAGAAATCATTTCTGATATCAGGCGGGAAAGGGTCTTTTCTGACCCAGGATAAGAGAAGCAAACCTGAGTAATTTTCGTTCCTTTCGGAACTTTAGAGGAAAGTCTTCCTCAGCCAAACAGGATAATAATTAGCCATCCTGGAAGCCGAATAAGTCCTGGAGTAAGGGGAAGCAGACCAAGAAGCCTGCGGCCGACTCTAAATCTGCATGATGGGGTTTCCCCCAGGCTTGGATCAAGTAGGGGGCAGACTTTCTCATTTCGCCCAGGTTTGGTTAAGAGACGTTCCGGACCGGTGAGCGGTGGAAATTTTTGTTTCTTAGGGCTACAGGTTAGAATTCAAGGGTTGTCCCCCCAGGGGCAGGTTTCACCTTCCAGGGTATCTGTAAACCAGATAAAGAGAGATGCGTTCTTAAAATGTGTCGAAGATCTTTCAGCCCTGGGAGTGATTGTACCCATTCCAAGATTGGAACAGGGTCTGGGATTCTACTCAAACCTGTTTGTGGTGCCCAAAAAAGAGGGGACTTTCCGCCTGATTCTAGACTTAAAATGTCAACAAATTCCTCAAGGTTCCATCCTTCAAAATAGAAACCATTCAGACAATTCTTTGCTTGATGCAAGAGGGTCAATATATGACTCTAGATCTAAAGGATGCATACTTACACATTCCCATTCACAGGCATCTTTACAAGTTCCTGAGGTTTGCATTTCTGGATAGTCACTTTCAGTTTGTGACCTTTACCCTTCGGTCTGGCCACGGCTCCCAGGATATTCTCAATGATCCTAGGAGCCCTATTGGCGGTGGTTCAATCCAGGGGGATAGCAGTGGCTCCCTATCTGGATGACATTCTGATTCAGGCCTTTTCCTTTTCTCAGGCAGCATCTTACACAGAGGTTACTGGCCTTCCTCCTGTCTCACGGATGGAAGGTGAATCTGGAGAAGAGTTCTCTCATCCCAGCAACAATAGTAGTGTTCTTAGGGATGATCATAGATCCTGTCCAGATGAAGGTCTTCCTGATAGAGACCAGAACGGACAAGCTCCTTTTGTCTTGCCGGTCTCAGGAGACGCCTCTTCCCTCAGTTGCCCAATGTATGGAGGTAATTGGTCTAATGGTGGCTGCTATGGACATTGTGCCATTTGCCCGATTTCATCTGAGAGCTCTGCAGTTGCGCATGCTCAGGCAACGGAACGGGGATTATATGTATCTATCTCCAAAGTTAGCTCTAGACCAGAAGTCGAAGGATTCTCTCATGTGGGGGCATTTTTGGGATCACCTGACCCAAGGCACCTGTTTTCGGAGACCTTCTTGGGTGATGGTAACGACAGACGCCAGTCTAGTGGGCTGGGGTGCAGTCTGGAATTCCCTAAAGGCTCAGGGTCTTTGGAATCGAGAGGAATCCGAGCTGCCGATCAACACCTGAGAGCAGTTTACAATGCGCTCTTGGCTCGGCCTCAGTTAGCCTTGAACCAGTTCATCAGGTTCCAGTCGGACAACATAACTTCAGTGGTGTACATCAACCACCAGGGGGGAACTCTGAGTTCTCTAGCTATGACGGAGGTGTCTCGGTTTATTCAGTGGGCGGAGAACCACTGTTATCTGTTCACATGGGGGATTCCAGATCTGGACCTCATGGCGTCTCGTCAAAATGCAAAGCTTCCAGGTCAAGGGATCCTCGAGCGTGTCTAATAGACGCACTGGTGGCTCCTTGGAACTTCAGCATGGCCTATCTGTTTCCACCGTTTGCCATTCTGCCTCGGGTGATTGCTCTCATAAGACAGGAAAGGGCATCAGTGATCCTGATCGCCCCGTCTTGGCCTCTAAGAATTTGGTATGCGGACCTGGTGGAGATGTCATCTCTACCTTTGTAGAGACTTCACCTGAGGAAGGACCTTCTTCATCCAAATCTCGTTTCTCCAAAGCTGACTGCTTGGAGATTGAACGCTTGATCTTATGCAAGTGGGGGTTTTCAGAGTCAGTAGTCGAGACTGATTCAGGCTCTTAAGCCTGTTACCAGGAAGATTTGGAGGAAATATTTCTTCTGGTGTGAAGACGAGGGATATTCTTGGAGTAAGGTTAGGATCCCGATAATTATTTTTTTATTTTTTTTTTATAATTTTTATTGAGGGAAAAAAAAAATATAACAGTACATACAAAGTAATCACAAGCATAGGCCCCCAACCTGTAAGGGCAATTTGTAGGAGTATACATCACAGGTCCTACACAAAGCATTACACCAGTAGAATATGGCAAAAGTGAAAGCTGACATTTTGAAAACTAGAGGAAATAAAAAAGAAAACTCTAAGAACCCTGGATGATTCCAGTAATGTAATGCTATCTGTGTGGTTCAATGGGACTTAAAGCTAGCCTCAAATTTAAGTTTTTTTTGGCATATAGGGCCCCTTTCGTGCCCTGATACCTATAATTACACATACATATTCAGGGAAGGATTATCAATATCATCTATGATTCAACACAATGACATGGATTATAGGAATTTAAAGGTAAGATCTGTGTCCCTTAGCTTAATAGGTAGAACAAATGGAAACATAATAACCAATATTAGAAGGAGCTTTCATGATATATGCTGAATATAGTATAGAGATATCTCGTATAGGTCATTTATATTATAAAAATAGAGATAATAACTTTTGGATCATATCATATTAATAAACTATGAGTATGGTTAGGAGCATATTTAAGCGCAGGAGTACTATGAAAGGACTCACGGAGATTAACTGGGCAATAGGGTACAAAGCCTGTAACATCAGGGGATATATTAGACTATTATTGGTTCGTTATGGCGTATTTAAATATCTATTTGCAGAAACACCTTCAGGAGTAGGAGGAGTCTATGTTTAATATATCGAATCTTAGCAGGGATATAAAAGCCAACTTAGTGAGGTAATAGCTTTAATGCTAAATTGATGGCACTCACTAATTTAATTGTTACAGAAATTTGGAACTAAGTTGGGAGCGAAACTAATGAACAGGTGAGCCATATGGTCATAGTGAGATTAGCACAAGAATAGGTCATGAAACTATTACTAACGCTAAAACAGTGAACTATGTTGTGGCCTGTGCTAGTAAAAAATAAAATTTGAAGGCATCAGCACTAAAATAATGGGGAATAAACATTATATGTCTTCATTTCTCACATGTAGGTCCTGCCATTTGGGTATGGGCCCTATACCCACAAACAGATGAAGCACAATAACAATTAGATATCAATAGTAGTCAGGGAGCACATATAAAATTTAATTGACCAAACATTGATATGTTAGAGGCAAATACATAAAAAAAAAAAGCAAAAATTGACATACGCTCCTTTTAGTATGCTTCCATACAAAGATATTAGTATAAAAACTTGAAGATATAATATCTGCAAAGAGAGAATATTGAAAATTGCATTAGCCTTTCTCTAGCTATGTTAAACTAAATGAAAATTACTGTCACGGCTGAACTAATATGAATTTCAAAATATCACTGCCTCATTAGTACTATAAGTTCTAAACCTGTGAAGAGACAGCATAGCAAAATTATACCCAAAACGTAATACAGCTCTATATGGAAACTAAACATATAAACTATATAGACCCTGGGGGCTTTCGCACAATCTGATAGTGTTGTGAGCAGCAGCCTTCTAGAAGACATTTTAATATGATAAACTGGATATAGCAAGTCCAAAGTTCAGTCAATTGGCTGTGTAAGAGTACTTTGCATAATCCAGTGTATTCGTATATCCAAGTATGTTCATATTAACAGGCAATATTCCCTATAGCATATGCTAATGTGCCGACAGTATAACACTCTCCCAAACAACATTAAAAATATCCTGCTTCTGCTTTACTCACTGTCAGTTAAACTTTGAGGAGCTTCAGATATACCATCAGGCCGTGTTTACTCTAAATATAAGTTCCAGTCGGCTGGGCAGCTAAGATCACCAAGTGGCCGCCTCAGAATGTGCGAAAATTACCCCACTCCAACTTTGTGCGCAGCTTGCCTCAGGCAGTAGATCTGGCACAGACCATTCAGCTGTCTCCACTGGTAGCCTATCTCGGATCTCTCATATTCAGCGGCGAGGTCCGACTGCCAAAATATGCACGGCCAAGTGACATATACAGCTGAAGTAGATAAAGGAACTATCGGTAAACAGCAGACTCCAGCCATAGATACCTGTCCTGCGGGAAACACATAGGTGAACCTTATAGATAGATAGATTCTCGCCCCCAGACTTTCTCCCGATCACAGAAATCTCCGCCATCGCCTCTCTCTCCAGCCGCCACAGCAGTTCTGCACGCCCGATCCTCCTCTCCGAGCGACAGAACTTAGAAGGCATCTCCGAGGTAGGTATTAACGGTATGAAATGATCCACAGGGTCATCTTGACGTAACGCTTCTGTTTCAACCGATGGGATCTCTATGCTGTCATCTGCCTGTTGTGTCAGCTTCGGAACAACTAAGGCCTCAATATCTCTAAGGAGACAGTGGAAGTGCTCGTCCATACTTATGCGCATCTCCTCTAAAATCAAATCGATCCTTGATGCCGAATTTTGCAGAATTTTCCATATAGCGAATTATTGTAGCTCAATATCCAAAGTAGCTTTTATGAGGAAGAGGTATGAAATCAGGGTTTGTAATAAAGGTCGTATCTGTGTACATTTAGACCCAGAGGCCTATTGGGGAATTTTATGCGGCAGCCCTAGCCACGCTACTGACAAACAATGTGCGCGGCTTGCTTGGAAAACATAGGTCAGGGTCAGTGTTCCCTCTAAGTACAGTTTTGTGTGCAGACCAGCAGTGAAACAGTTAACAAGAGAACCATAACTTGCCATCAGCATTGTGCAGTGTTTGCTAATTGCAGGGTGTGGTTGACTAATTAACTGTTTCACTGCTGGGCCGCACACAAAACTGGCCTTAGAGGGAACGCTGGTCAGGGTGTCCGTTGTCCGCTCCTGCACTCCAAATATGTTAGGTAGACAAACTTAGCTTCCCAGGATAACAATCTGTAGTGAATTATCTCTACGTAGTTAAAGATATAAAGCAAAGTTTATAGAATACAAATAGGAGCTTCTCCAAAACACGTCCTGCCGCTCAAAGCATAGGCTCCGCCCCCCCAGGATCCCGATAATTTTATCTTTTCTCTAGGAGGGCTTGGAGGAAGGTTTGTCTGTTAGCATCTTGAAAGGTCAGATTTCAGCCTTGTTAGTGTTATTGCACAAGCGTCTGGCAGAGGTGCCAGATGTTCAATCTTTTTGTCAGACCTTGGTCAGAATTAGGCCTGTGTTTAAGGCGGTGGCTCCTCCTTGGAGCCTCAATCTTGTTCTTAAAGTTTTGCAGCGGCGTCCGTTTGTACCAATGCATTCTCTTGATATTAAGCTTTTATAAGGTGTTATTTCTGTTGGCCATTTCTTCGTCCCGAAGGGTTTTTGAACTGTCTGCCTTACAGATTAACTCTCCTTATCTTATTTTTCATGCAGATAAGGCTGTTCTTCGCACTAAGTTGGGTTTTCGTCCCAAAGTTGTATCTACTAAGAATATTAGCCAGGAAATTGTTGTTGTTCCTTCTCTGTCCGAAGCCGCCTTCGCATAAAGAACGTTTGTTACATAATTTGGACGTGGTACGTGCTCTTAAGTTTTATTTGGACTAAAGCCTTTTGAAAGTCTTCTGCTCTTTTTGTTTGTGTTTCTGGAAAGAATAGAGGTCAGAAGGCATCTGCCTCTACTCTTGCTTTTTGGCTGCGAAGTGTGATTCGCATGGCATATGAGTCCTCTGGGAAGCAACCTCCAGAGAGAATTAAGGCTCACTCCACCAGAGCTGTAGCCTCTTCTTGGGCTCTCAAAAATTATGCTTCTATGGAGCAGATTTGCAAGGCTGCCATTTGGTCTTTGCATACCTTTGCAAAAATTTTACAGATTTGATACTTTTGCCTCGGCTGAGGCAGCTTTTGGGAGAAAGGTTCTTCAAGCGGTGGTGCCTTCCGTTTAGGCATGCTGGTTTTTTTTTATCCCTCCCTTTTACATCTGTGTCCTCTAGCTTGGGTATTGGTTCCCAACAGTAATTGATATGAATACGTGGACTCACCACATCTTTAGAAGAAAACAAAATTTATGCTTACCTGATAAATTTATTTCTTCAAGATGTGGCGAGTCCACGGACCCACCCTTTTTTGTTTTGTGGATTTTGACTGAAGCTCAGACACCTCTGCACCTTTATATTGCTTTCCTTTCTCCATTTACTTTCGGTCGATTTTTGCTGTGATGCTCTTTGCCGCCTCCTGCTTAGGAGGAGTGGTATTCCCAACAGTAATTAAGATGAACCTGTGGACTCACCACATCTTGAAGAAATAAATTTATCATGTAATCATACATTTTGTTTTTTACATTAAAGGGATTTGAAGCCAAAAAGGTTTATCATTCAGATAGAGCATGCAACTTTCTAATTTACTTCTAATCAATTTCTTTTAGTATCTTTTGTTGAAAAGCAGGGATGTAAGCTCATGAGCATGCATGTGTCTGGAGCACTAAATAGTAGCAGTTTTACAAGAATGTTATCAGTTTGCACTAGATGGCAGCACTATTTACTGCTGTGTAGTGCTGCAGACACCTACCTAGGTATCTCCTGAACAACTAATACCATGGAACGAAGCAAAGTTTGTTGAAAGAAGTACATTTTTTTTTTTTTTTTTTTTTTTTTTTTAGTTGTATGCTCTGTCTGAATCACAAAATAATTGTTTTGGGTTTCATATCCTTTAAACACACTGCAAAAAAGACAAATTGCTAATGCTACTGCATATGGTAAGGTACGTTTTCCAGACAATAAGCTAAATGGCCAGTGGGAGTATTTTGTGTATACCCCATAGTTAATGTGTGAAGTCAAGCACAATTTAAAACTGATTTTTTATTTTTATATTTTTTTTTTTGTAGCTGATTTAGTATATTTCATTTTATGAACTGGCTGGGATGGTGAAGCTAGACAGTAGACAAATTAAATTGTACTCATCATAACTTATATTTTCATGCTGTATGTTTGATTAGTGCATTCATCAAATCCTTTCCTGTTGGTTAGTATTGCTATGACATTCTGTATAAATGAATTGTTTAAAGACTTAGAGGAAACTATATAATGGAGGTGGTGAAGTAAGTTTGTGCTAGATTCTACGTTGATATGCGCTTCGCAGCAGGCTGGAGCCCGATTTTCCTCTCAGTGTGCAGTGAATGTCAGAGGGATGTGAAGAGAGTATTGCCTATTTGAATTCAATGGTCTCCTTCTACGGGGTCTATTTCATAGGTTCTCGGTTATCGGTCGTAGAGATTCATCTCTTACCTCCCTTTTCAGATCGACGATATACTCTTATATATACCATTACCTCTACTGATTCTCGTTTCAGTACTGGTTTGGCTTTCTACTACATGTAGATGAATGTCCTGGGGTAAGTAAGTCTCATTTTCTGTGACACTCTAAGCTATGGTTGGGCACTTTATATAAAAGTTCTAAATATGTGTTTAAACATTTATTTGCCTTGATTCAGGATGTTCAACGTTCCTTATTTCAGACAGTCGGTTTCATATTTGGGATAATGCATATGAATAAATCATTTTTTTCTTACCTTTCCAGTAAGGCTAACACTTTCTTTAAGTGTGTTTCTGTCCTATATATTTTGGGTACTGTTGAAGCATGGCTGGGCACCCATGGGGTTCAAGCGCTGCTCAGACCTGGAATCTTCTGGGGTATTTCTTCCAGTTCCTTTTTTAGGAACCGGGTTTGGAGTTTTATTCAAACTATTTTGCCTTTTTATGGTCATTAATAGCATTATTTGTTTTCATTAGATACAATAAATGCATATTTTCTTTTATCTGTTTTCATTCAGATTATTTTCTGAGGATGCGGAATCTCATATGATTCACTTGCTCTTCAGGACATAGAGGATCTTTTTTTCGAAAGCTCTTGATTCCTCACACAAGGGTCACCTTTTTTAGGTTTCCAGAAAGTTTGTGTCACTGTCTTTGTCTCTATCAGACAAGGGATAATTCTATTGGGTTCCGTCTGTCGGTACCTTTAGTCTCTATTATTTCCTTCAGTTGCTATATATGCATAGAAGTTTTAGGTCTTATGGCCACAGCATTGGATTCAATTCCCTTTGCTCATTTTCACTATAAAGAACCTTTCCAGTCTTTTAGGAGTATTGTTTCTTCTAGAACATGGTTGGAGGATCAATTTACCAAAAAGTTTGTTGATTCCTCAGACAAGGGTAACCTTTTTAGGTTTCCTGATAGATTCAGTGTCCTTGACTCTGTCTCTGACGGACAAGAGACGTCTGAAATTGGTTTCAGCTTGTCGAAACCTTCAGTCTCAATCTTTCCTTTCGGTAGCCTTATGCATGGAAATTCTAGGTCTTATGACTGCTGCATTGGACGCGGTCCCCTTTGCTCGTTTTCACATGCGACCTCTTCAGCTCTGTATGCTGAACCAGTGGTGCAGGGATTATACAAAGATATCTCAATTAATATCTTTAAAACCGATTGTACGACACTCTCTGACGTGGTGGACAGACCACCATCGTTTAGTTCAGGGGGCTTCTTTTGTTCTTCCAACCTGGACTGTGATTTCAACAGATGCAAGTCTGACAGGTTGGGGAGCTGTTTGGGGGTCTCTGACAGCACAAGGGGTTTGGGAATCTCAGGAGGTGAGATTACCAATCAATATTTTGTAACTCCGTGCAATTTTCAGAGCTCTTCAGTCATGGCCTCTTCTAAAGAGAGTCGTTCATTTGTTTTCAGACGGACAATGTCACAACTGGGCGAATGGTCTCTTCACCCAGAGGTATTTCTTCAGATTGTTCAAATATGGGGACTTCCAGAAATAGATCTGATGGCTTCTCATCTAAACAAGAAGCTTCCCAGGTATCTGTCCAGATCCAGGGATCCTCAGGCGGAGGCAGTGGATGCATTGTCACTTCCTTGGAAGTATCATCCTGCCTATATCTTTCCGCCTCTAGTTCTTCTTCCAAGAGTAATTTCCAAGATTCTAAAGGAGTGCTCGTTTGTTCTGCTGGTGGCTCCAGCATGGCCTCACACGTTTTGGTATGCGGATCTTGTCCGGATGGCAACTTGCCAACCGTGGACTCTTCCGTTAAGACCAGACCTTCTGTCACAAGACAGACCTTCTGTCCTTTTTTCCATCAGGATCTCAAATCCTTAAATTTGAAGGTATAGAGATTGAACGCTTGATTCTCAGTCACAGAGGTTTCTCTGACTCTCTGATTAATACTATGTTACAGGCTCGTAAATCTGTATCTAGGAAGATATATTATAGAGTCTGGAAGATTTACATTTCTTGGTGTTTTTCTCATCATTTTTCTTGGCATTCTTTTAGAATTCCTAGAATTCTACAGTTTCTTCAGGATGGTTTGGATAAAGGTTTGTCTGCAAGTTCCTTGAAAGGACAAATCTCTGCTCTTTCTGTTCTTTTTCACAGAAAGATTGCTAGTCTTCCTGATATTCATTGTTTTGTACAAGCTTTGGTTCGTATAAAACCTGTTAAGTCAATTTCTCCTCCTTGGAGTTTGAATTTGGTTCTGGGGGCTCTTCAAGCTCCTCCGTTTGAACCTATGCATTCGCTGGACATTAAATCACTTTCTTGGAAAGTTTTGTTTCTTTTGGCCATCTCTTCTGCTAGAAGAGTTTCTGATTTATCTGCTCTTTCTTGTGAGTCTCCTTTTCTGATTTTTCATCAGGATAAGGCTGTGTTGCGAACTTCTTTTAAATTTTTACCTAAGGTTGTGAATTCTAACAACATTAGTAGAGAAATTGTGGTTCCTTCATTGTTTCCTATTCCTAAGAATTCTAAGGAAAGATCGTTACATTCTTTGAATGTAGTTAGTTTTGAAATATTATGTTGAAGCTACTAAAAATTCCCGAAAGACTTCTAGTCTATTTGTTATCTTTTCCGGTTCTAGGAAAGGTCAGAAGGCCTCTGCCATTTCTTTGGCGTCTTGGTTAAAGTCTTTGATTCATCATGCTTATGTAGAGTCGGGTAAAACTCCGCCTCAAAGGATTACAGCTCATTCTACTAGGTCAGTTTCTACTTCCTGGGCGTTTAGGAATGAAGCTTCGGTTGATCAGATTTGCAAAGCAGCAACTTGGTCTTCTTTGCATACTTTTACTAAATTCTACCATTTTGATGTGTTTTCTTCTTCTGAAGCAGTTTTTGGTAGAAAGGTACTTCAGGCAGCTGTTTCACTTTTATTCTTCTGCTTATAATTTCAGTTTTTTTTTTCATTATAAGATTTAAACTTTATTTTGGGTGTGGATTATTTTCAGCGGAATTGGCTGTCTTTATTTTATCCCTCCCTCTCTAGTGACTCTTGCGTGGAAGATCCACATCTTGGGTATTCATTATCCCATACGTCACTAGCTCATGGACTCTTGCTAATTACATGAAAGATAACATAATTTATGTAAGAACTTACCTGATAAATTCATTTCTTTCATATTAGCAAGAGTCCATGAGGCCCACCCTTTTTTGTGGTGGTTATGATTTTTTTGTATAAAGCACAATTATTCCAATTCTTTATTTTTTATGCTTTCGCACTTTTGTCTTATCACCCCACTTCTTGGCTATGCGTTAAACTGATTTGTGGGTGTGGTGAGGGGTGTATTTGTAGGCATTTTGAGGTTTGGGAAACTTTGCCCCTCCTGGTAGGAATGTATATCCCATACGTCACTAGCTCATGGACTCTTGCTAATATGAAAGAAATGAATTTATCAGGTAAGTTCTTTCATAAATTATGTTTTTCTGATTATTCAAAAAAAGACTAATGCTGTATGCAGTCTTGATTTAGTAATAGCTGGTGCTGTGTGTATCATGTGACAGTGTTGTGGAATGTACTTTAAAAAAAATGGCAGCTTGCATAGCACATGTAATGCTGCAGATCAACGTTTAAATCATAAAGCTTTTACAGAATTCAGTAAGATGAAATATGAAAAGACATTGTTAGTTTATTTTGCACAATTAGATCAAGTTAGTTTAGTATATGTCAATCGGGTGTTGTGGTTCCCTTTTAAGTTGATTGTTGTATTTAAACAGTGATTCCAATATATATATATATATATATATATATATATATATATATATATATATATATATATATATATATATATATATATATATATATATATATATATAGTGTGTTTTTTTTTTTTTTTTTTCAAAAGCTACACTTGAATAGTTGTCAGTTTTTTTTTTTTTTTTTCTTTATAGGAGGTGCGGGAAATGAAGAGCCGTCATGAGTCAAGGATAGTTGAAATAGACTCGGGACGCCGGGTAGAATTTGAAAGCAAGTTAGCTGAGGCTCTACAGGACCTGCGGAAAGACCATGAGCAACAAATCATGGATTACAAAGAGCATCTGGAGAAGAACTTTAATGCAAAGGTAATATTTAAAAAAAAAACAAAAAAAAAACCTGTAGGTATTCAAATTGAATTGAGTATAAGCGGAAGAATGTGAATGTTATCTCAATGGTCCCTCCTATTTGAAAAGTAGAAGAAGAAAAATTGCGGTGAAACTGTTTCACCTCTTATATTTCAGTTTATATTGCCAGTTTTCCAAATCTTAAAGTGAAGGTAAACTTTGAAAGTGCCCCTGTTTTAAATAGTATTTTTTTTTAAATGGGCTTTCATTTATCAGTCATCGAAGTTTACAAAGCAGCCGCTTTGATTAAAAACTTACCTCTCTTCTTTACACAGCCAGAGCAGCTTCCCCCACCCGGAGATCCTCTCTTCACACGTCATCTATGACTAATCCAGCTTCCTCTAATCACGGCTTTCCCCCCAGGGTAGTCATTGCCTGAGGCCATGCCGTGATTGGAGGAAGCTGGATTAGTCATTGAGGTGTGAAGAGGATCTCCGGGTGGGGGAAGCTGCTCTAGCTGTGCAAAGAAGAGGGGTAAGTTTTTAATCAAAACGGCTGTTTTGTAAACTTTGATGAATGAAAATGCCCCCGTTTTTAATAGTATTTTTAAAAAAAGGGCTTTCATTCATCAAAGTTTACCTTCACTTTAAGTATTTCCCATAAATTGTGTCCCATTGTAGTTTTCTATTTGTACATTAGCATACATTTTATAGATCCCATACAGCATTAACGAATGTCATGCTTGTGTATATAAGCAGGATTGAAGAAATGTTACAATTATATTTAACTGAAACAAATACATTGGCATCACTTGTGCATTTTATAATAATACTCACTGGCTTTGAAGGGCGTTGCCCCACTGGTGAAGAGGGACACCCCTCTTCAAGCTTAGCATAGAAATATTTTGTGTATTTAGGACAGGAACATGTAATTGAATAATAATTTTTAAATCCCCTCCTTTTATGTGAAACAAAAGAAATGTTACAATAAATCTTTAGTTTAAACTAAGTTTATACTCTATTAGCAAAACTAATTAAAAAAATGTCTTTTATAATAGCATATTTATGGTTATTTTTGACAGTTTGTTCCTTTTTAGATTTCAAATATTGTTTGCATCTACAGAAACAGTGCATTAAACATACTGAGAGCAGAAGTGAGGTGATAGTACAGACATTTGAAGCAGTGGATATGGTTAGCAGTTTGATAGAGTATGAGGTTCAAGATCAGATAGAAGCAATGAATGAACAATTTCAGGTACAGGTCTTATGATGGCTATTTACTGAAGATCACTGCGCAAACTTGGTATATGTGTATTTAACTTTTTTCTTTTTATATTGCAGATTACAACCCTTTCTAACTCGCACTTTCTATAAACCTGCTCTGTACTGGACTAGAGATATAACAGATTTGGTAACCCTAACATTGCTTTTTTTCCCATACATTTTCTACAGTTGGAGAATGCACAGCTTGCAGCCACAAAAAACAGTGATTATGCCAGTGCAACTAGGGAAGAGATCTTGGCAACAAAGATGAGAGTAGATTCTTTAACATCACAACTAAGTCATTGTCAAAAGCAGGTATCATTTTCTTATTCATTCCTCTGTGTTACGCTTTTATAGAATTATTGAAACTAGAGTGGTGCATCTGTAACAAGCTTTGTTTTTGGTAGAATTCTGGGCTGGAGGCTAAAGTTAGAGAGTTGCAGGAAATTCTAGACCATGAACATGACATGCACAGAAGACAGATGAGCGAAAAAGATAGAGAGGTTTCTGAAATGAGGTACAAATTGCAGTCGCAACTGGAAGAATATGAGCAACTACTGGATGTGAAGCTTGCATTAGATATGGAAATAAATGCATACAGAAAAATGCTGGAAGGAGAAGAACAAAGGTAAGCATATTAGTTAGTCATTAAAGGGAGATTAAACTATCTGTCATGCATAATGAGAGAATGGCAATATGATCATTATTAACGGCGCACTGGTCAATATGGACAACTTCCATAGCTCTGTGGGTAATTATTAACAAGCATGAAAACAAAAGTAGCTTTATCCAGCACAGGGGGGGGGGGGAGAGAGAGAGATGGCTATAGAGAGAGATATATTTTCTAATAAACTTTGCTGTCATTTTAAACAATTCAATTCTTTTCTAAGGAGTTAAGCACATATTTTGATACACTCTGATCAGTGTTTAGCTTCCTTGTGATTTGAGTTTACCTTTTTAGGATTTAGAAGCTTTAAATAGATGGTAAAGTCAAAATTTAAACTTTCACGATTCAGATCTTGCAATTGTAAACTACTTTCCAATATACTTTTTATCTAATTTGCTTTTGTTTTTTTGGTATATTTTTGTTGGGAAAACTTTCCTAGAAAGGCTCTGGAACAGTAATGTACTACTGGTAACTAACTTCTGATTAGTGGCTGCACAAATATGCCTCTTGTTATTGACTCACCTGAGGTGCATTGCTCTATTTTCAACAAAAGATACCAAGAAGTAAATTGGAAAGTGTGTGTATATATTATATTAGATATAAATTGTTGCCATATGATATAAAGAGATGGGGGAAAATGATAAAAGCATTGTAGTCTAATATTTGTTCATTTTATAAAATGTTTGTGTAATATAGGCTGAAACTATCACCCAGCCCTTCTCAGAGAACTGCAGTGTCTCGAGCATCTGCAAGTCACAAAAGTCGTATGTTACGTGGTAAGAAAAGAAAGCTGCAGGAAACGGAAAGTCCAGAAACCAGAAGCAAATATAAGATTGTTCAGCAAGCCTCCTCTTCAGGACCTGTGTCTGTAGATGATATTAACCCAGAGGGGAATTTTGTCAGACTGGTTAACGGCGCAGAGAAGGTATTGCTTTTAATACAATATTTATTTTGTGAATTTATAATAATAATTGGGGGGGGGGGGTGGGAAAGCAGCACATAAAATTGTAGCTTTTCTAATTCTCAGAACCTGAAATGTACCCTGCGGACTTCTCAAGGCTAACCCTGCTACATTTATTTCCATAATTGGCTTTATCTTATAACACATTGTAAAACACAATTTATAATAATATTATGACAGTGGCTAGCCTTGATGTTTTCAGACTAAAGCCCAGATTTGCTCCTCCAAAAAAATTGTTGGATGGAGTTTTACTATTAAAAAATAACTGCAGTAAGAAGCATGTTAATTTGCTTTACAAATGTTTACACTTGGCTGATACATTATTGTATGGAAAACACATCTAAAATGTATCGTAACTACAAGGTGTTAACTGTCACTTTTTTTTTTATTATTATTATTGATTTCTCAATAATGAGTATGAACAGAGGACTTGACATTTTTTCTGAGTTCAGTGTTGGTCTCACATTATTACAAGTTTATCATTGTCAAATACCTCTTTACTAACAATGAAATCTCTTTTGTTAGGCATCATTACTTCAGAAAAGGCTTATGTAAGAGACAAACCTAAGCAACCATCAAATAAAATGAAAATAGACTTGCAATTAAAATTCAATCAAAAAGTAAATTTAAAATAACTCAAACTTTGCTCACTCTCTCTTAGTTATAACTCCATCTTTAACTTGGCACCATATATCCTATACAGTAGGTCCGATCCGTGTAATCCCTTGTTTTTCGTTTCAACCTCCTTTCCTGATGTTGTCAATAAGTCATGAGCTGTGGAGAGTATCTGTAGTAAAGTCCGTCTCAGTCTACATGCAATTTTTGGTAGGCCATTTAAAAGGGCTATCCTAAGGGTTAGTGTAAAATATGCGTTCAGAATATTTTTTAAAGTGAGATTCTATTCCATCCCATAGCGGTCTTATTTCTCCAACATTGGTGTGTCCGGTCCACGGCGTCATCCTTACTTGTGGGAATATCTCTTCCCCAACAGGAAATGACAGAGTCCCAGCAAAGCTGGCCATATAGTCCCTCCTAGGCTCCGCCCACCCCAGTCATTCTCTTTGCCGTTGCACAGGCAACATCTCCACGGAGATGGTTAAGAGTTTTTTTGGTGTTTAAATGTAGTTTTTTATTCTTCTATCAAGTGTTTGTTATTTTAAAATAGTGCTGGTATGTACTATTTACTCTGAAACGGAAAAGGATGAAGATTTCTGTTTGTGAGAGGAAGATGATTTTAGCAGATAGTAACTAAAATCGATTGCTGTTTCCACATAGGACTGTTGAGATGAAGTAACTTCAGTTGGGGGAAACAGTTAGCAGACTTTTCTGCTTAAGGTATGACTAGTCATATTTCTAACAAGACCATGTAATGCTGGAAGGCTGTCATTTCCCCTCATGGGGACCGGTAAGCCATTTTCTTAGTCAAGCAAACAGAATAAAGGGCTTAATATGGGCTATAAAACTGGTAGACACTTTAATGGGCTAAATCGATTGCTTTATTTGGACATTTTTATACATGTTTATGCTGATAATTCACATTTATAAACTTGGGGAACGTGTTTTAACGGCAGGCACTATGTTAGACACCTTTTCCAGTCAGGGAGGGCCTTCCCAGTTGTAGGCTGAGCCTCATTTTCGCGCCATTACTGCGCAGTTGTTTTTGAGAGCAAGACATGCAGATGCATGTGTGAGGTTCTGAAAGTAGCTGGAAAAGTTTCTAGAAGGCGTCATTTGGTATCGTATTCCCCTCTGGGCTTGGTTAGTTCGCAGCAAAGGCTATAGCTGAGACTGTATAGGGGTTAAATTTGTAAACGGCTCAGGTTCCGTTATTTTAAGGGTTAAAGCTTTGAAAATTGGTGTGCAATACTCTTAATGCTTTAAGACACTGTGGTGAAATTTTGGTAATTTTTGAACAATTCCTTCATACTTTTTCACATATTCAGTAATAAAGTGTTTTCTGTTTAAAATTTTTAAAGAGACAGTAACGGTTTTGTTTTAAAACGTTTTTTGTGCTTTGTTGACAAGTTTAAGCCTGTTTAACATGTCTGTGCCTTCGGATAAGCTATGTTCTATATGTATGAAAGCCAATGTGTCTCCCCATTTAAATTTGTGTGATAATTGTGCCATAGCGTCCAAACAAAGTAAGGACAGTACTGCCACAGATAATGAAATTGCCCAAGATGATTCCTCAGATGAGGGGAGTAGACATGATACTACATCATCTCCTACTGTGTCTACACCAGTTTTGCCCATGCAGGATTGCTCTGTTTTAAACACTGTAGAGCAGGAGGGCGCTGATGATAATTGTTCTGTCATACCCTCACACCAATCTGAAGTGGCCATGAGGGAGGTTTTGTCAGATGGGGAAATTTCAGATTCAGGAAAAATTTCTCCACAAGCTGAACCTGATGTTGTGACATTTAAATTTAAATTAGAACATCTCCGCGCACTGCTTAAGGAGGTGTTATCTACTCTGGATGATTGTGACAACTTGGTCATTCCAGAGAAATTATGCAAGATGGACAAGTTCCTAGAGGTTCCTGTGCACCCAGACGCTTTTCCTATACCCAAGCGGGTGGCGGACATAGTGAATAAGGAGTGGGAAAAGCCTGGCATACCTTTTTGTTCCCCCCCCTATATTTAAGAAATTATTTCCTATGGTCGACCCCAGAAAGGACTTATGGCAGACAGTCCCTAAGGTCGAGGGGGCAGTTTCTACTCTAAACAAGCGCACTACTATTCCTATCGAGGATAGTTGTGCTTTCAAAGATCCTATGGATAAAAAAATTGGAGGGTTTGCTTAAAAAGATTTTTGTACAGCAAGGTTACCTTCTACAACACATTTCGTGCATTGTTCCTGTCACTACAGCAGCGTGGTTCTGGTACGAAGAACTAGAAAAGTCGCTCAGTAGAGAGACTCCATATGAGGAGGTTATGGACAGAGTTCACGCACTTAAGTTGGCTAACTCTTTTATTTTAGATGCCGCTTTGCATTTAGCTAGATTAGCGGCGAAAAATTCAGGGTTTGCAATTGTGGCGCGCAGAGCGCTTTGGCTAAAGTCTTGGTCAGCGGATGTGTCATCCAAGACAAAATTGCTTAACATCCCTTTCCAAGGTAAAACTCTATTTGGACCAGAATTGAAAGAGATTATCTCAGACATCACTGGGGGAAAGGGCCACGTCCTTCCACAAGATAGGCCTTTCAAGGCCAAGAATAAGTCTAATTTTCGTTCTTTCGCAATTTCAGGAACGGAACGGCCTCTAATTCTGCATCCTCTAAGCAAGAGGGTAATGCCTCACAACCCAAACCAGCCTGGAAACCGATGCAAGGCTGGAACAAGGGTAAGCAGGCCAAGAAGCCTGCTGCTGCTAACAAAACAGCATGAAGGAGTAGCCCCCGATCCGGGTCCGGATCTAGTAGGGGGCAGACTCTCTCTCTTTGCTCAGGCTTGGGCAAGAGATGTTCAGGATCCCTGGGCGCTAGAAATAGTTTCTCAGGGTTATCTTCTGGAATTCAGGGAACTACCCCCAAGGGGAAGGTTCCACATGTCTCACTTATCCTTAAACCAAATAAAGAGACAGGCGTTCTTACATTGTGTAGAAGACCTGTTAAAGATGGGAGTGATACACCCAGTTCCAATAAAGGAACAAGGAATGGGATTTTATTCAAATCTGTTCGTAGTTCCCAAAAAAGAGGGAACTTTCAGACCGATTTTGGATTTGAAGATCCTAAACAAATTTCTCAGGGTACCATCGTTCAAGATGGAAACCATTCGAACGATTCTACCCACTATCCAGGAAGGTCAATTTATGACTACCGTGGATCTAAAGGATGCGTACCTACATATTCCTATCCACAAAGAACATCATCAGTTCCTAAGGTTCGCCTTTCTGGACAAACATTACCAGTTTGTGGCCCTCCCATTCGGGTTAGCCACTGCTCCAAGGATTTTCACAAAGGTACTCGGGTCCCTTCTAGCGGTTCTAAGACCGAGGGGCATTGCAGTAGTACCATACTTGGACAACATTCTAATACAAGCGTCGTCCTTGTCAACAGCAAAGGCTCATACAGACATTGTTCTGGCCTTTCTCAGATCACACGGATGGAAGGTGAACATAGAAAAGAGTTCTCTGTCCCCGTCAACAAGAGTTCCCTTCTTGGGAACAATAATAGATTCCTTAGAAATGAGGATTTTTCTGACAGAGGTCAGAAAGTCAAAACTTCTAAGCACTTGTCGAGTTCTTCATTCTGTTCCACGTCCTTCCATAGCGCAGTGCATGGAAGTAGTAGGGTTGATGGTTGCAGCAATGGACATAGTTCCTTTTGCACGAATTCATCTAAGACCATTACAACTGTGCATGCTCAAACAGTGGAATGGGGACTATACAGACTTGTCTCCAATGATTCAAGTAGATCAGAAGACCAGAGATTCACTTCGGTGGTGGCTGACCCTGGACCATCTATCCCAGGGAATGAGCTTCCGCAGGTCAGAGTGGGTCATTGTCACGACCGAGGCCAGTCTAGGGGGCTGGGGCGCGGTCTTGGAATCCTTGAAAGCTCAGGGACTATGGTCTCGGGAAGAGTCTCTTCTCCCGATAAACATTCTGGAACTAAGAGCGATCTTCAATGCTCTCAGAGCTTGGCCTCAGCTAGCAAAGGCCAGATTCATAAGATTCCAATCAGACAACATGACGACTGTTGCGTATATCAATCATCAGGGGGGAACAAGGAGTTCCCTGGCGAAAGAAGTGACCAAAATAATTCAATGGGCGGAGGATCACTCCTGCCACCTATCTGCGATCCACATCCCAGGTGTGGAAAACTGGGAAGCGGATTATCTGAGTCGTCAGACATTCCATCCGGGGGAGTGGGAACTCCATCCGGAGATCTTTGCCCAAATAACTCAATTATGGGGCATTCCAGACATGGATCTGATGGCGTCTCGTCAGAACTTCAAGGTTCCTTGCTACGGGTCCAGATCCAGGGATCCCAAGGCGACTCTAGTAGATGCACTAGTAGCACCTTGGACCTTCAACCTAGCTTATGTATTTCCACCGTTTCCTCTCATTCCCAGGCTGGTAGCCAGGATCAAACAGGAGAGGGCCTCGGTGATCTTGATAGCTCCTGCGTGGCCACGCAGGACTTGGTATGCAGACCTGGTGAATATGTCATCGGTTCCACCATGGAAGCTACCTTTGAGACAGGACCTTCTTGTTCAGGGTCCATTCGAACATCCAAATCTGGTCTCCCTCCAGCTGACGGCTTGGAGATTGAACGCTTGATTCTATCAAAGCGTGGGTTTTCAGATTCGGTGATAGATACTCTGGTTCAGGCCAGAAAACCGGTAACTAGAAAGATTTACCATAAAATATGGAAAAGATATATCTGTTGGTGTGAATCCAAAGGATTCCCATGGAATAAGATAAAAATTCCTAAGATTCTCTCCTTTCTACAAGAAGGTTTGGAGAAAGGATTATCTGCAAGTTCTCTAAAGGGACAGATCTCTGCTTTATCTGTCTTACTACACAAGACTGGCAGCTGTGCCAGATGTTCAAGCATTTGTTCAGGCTCTGGTTAGGATCAAGCCTGTTTACAGACCTTTGACTCCTCCCTGGAGTCTAAATCTGGTTCTTCAAGGGGTTCCGTTTGAACCTTTACATTCCATAGATATTAAGTTACTATCTTGGAAAGTTTTGTTTTTGGTTGCAATTTCTTCTGCTAGAAGAGTTTCAGAGTTATCTGCTCTGCAGTGTTCTCCTCCTTATCTGGTGTTCCATGCAGATAAGGTGGTTTTGCGTACTAAGCCTGGTTTTCTTCCAAAGGTTGTTTCTAACAAGAATATTAACCAGGAGATAGTTGTACCTTCTTTATGTCCGAATCCAGTTTCAAAGAAGGAACGTTTGTTACACAATTTGGACGTAGTCCGTGCTCTAAAATTCTATTTAGAGGCTACAAAAGATTTCAGACAAACATCTTCTTTGTTTGTTGTCTATTCTGGTAAAAGGAGAGGTCAAAAAGCGACTTCTACCTCTTTCCTTTTGGCTTAAAAGCATCATCCGATTGGCTTATGAGACTGCCGGACGGCAGCCTCCTGAAAGAATCACAGCTCACTCCACTAGGGCTGTGGCTTCCACATGGGCCTTTAAGAACGAGGCTTCTATTGACCAGATATGTAAGGCAGCGACTTGGTCTTCACTGCACACTTTTGCCAAATTTTACAAATTTGATACTTTTGCTTCTTCGGAGGCTATTTTTGGGAGAAAAGTTTTTGCAAGCCGTGGTGCCTTCCGTTTAGGTAACCTGATTTGCTCCCTCCCTTCATCCGTGTCTTAAAGCTTTGGTATTGGTTCCCACAAGTAAGGATGACGCCGTGGACCGGACACACCAATGTTGGAGAAAACAGAATTTATGCTTACCTGATAAATTACTTTCTCCAACGGTGTGTCCGGTCCACGGCCCGCCCTGGTTTTTTAATCAGGTCTGATGAATTATTTTCTCTAACTACAGTCACCACGGTACCATATGGTTTCTCCTATATTTTTCCTCCTGTCCGTCGGTCGAATGACTGGGGTGGGCGGAGCCTAGGAGGGACTATATGGCCAGCTTTGCTGGGACTCTTTGCCATTTCCTGTTGGGGAAGAGATATTCCCACAAGTAAGGATGACGCCGTGGACCGGACACACCGTTGGCGAAAGTAATTTATCAGGTAAGCATAAATTCTGTTTTCTCTTGTAAAGGTGTATCCAGTCCACGGGTTCATCCATTACTTGTGGGATATTCTCCTTCCCAACAGGAAGTTGCAAGAGGACACCCACAGCAGAGATGTCTATATAGCTCCTCCCCTAACTGCCACCCCCAGTCATTCTCTTGCAAGCTCTCGACAAGAAAGGAAGTATCAAGAGATATGTGGTGACTTAGTGTAGTTTTACCTTCAATCAAAAGTTTATTTTTAAACGGTACCGGCGTTGTACTGTTTCACTCTCAGGCAGAAATTGGAAGAAGAATCTGCCTGGAGGTTGATGATCTTAGCTGTTTGTAACTAAGGTCCATTCCTGTTCTCACACATAACTGAAGAGTATGGAAAGAGAACTTCAGTTGGGGGGACGGTTGGCAAATCGCCTGATTTGAGGTATGTTCAGTATATTTTTTTTTTCTAGAGAGATAAGGTCTAGAAAATGCTGACAGTACTTGATATATTTGAGGTAAGCCTGATACAGTGATTTAACAGCGACTGGGATCATGCTTACAAGATAAGGGTAATTTTTATGTTAACCCTCATAGTACTTAGTGTTAAAACGTTTGCATTACTTAACAGAAAAAACGTTTTTCTCCTACATTGGTGTGTCCGGTCCACCGCTTCATCCTTACTTTTGGAATATTCTCTTCCCTAACAGGAAATGGCAAAGAGCACAGCAAAAGCTGCCCTTATAGCCCCCCCTCTGGCTCCGCCCCCCAGTCATTCTCTTTGCCGCTCTGAACAATCAAAATTCCTAGGATTCTTTCCTTTCTCCAAGAGGGTTTGGAGAAAGGTCTTTCAGCTAGTTCTCTAAAGGGACAGATATCTGCTCTGTCTGTCTTGTTGCACAAACGTCTGGCAGCCGTGCCAGATGTACAAGCATTTGTACAGGCGTTAGTCAGAATCAAGCCTGTTTACAGACCTATGACTCCTCCATGGAGTCTAAACTTAGTTCTTTCAGTTCTTCAAGGGGTTCCGTTTGAACCTTTGCATTCCATAGATATCAAGTTACTATCTTGGAAAGTTCTGTTTTTAATTGCTATTTCTTCTGCCAGAAGAGTTTCTGAATTATCTGCTTTGCAGTGTACTTCTCCCTATCTGGTATTTCATGCAGATAAGGTAGTTTTACGTACCAAACCTGGTTTTCTTCCAAAAGTAGTTTCCAACAGGAATATTAACCAGGAAATAGTGGTTCCTTCCCTATGTCCGAATCCAGTTTCAAAGAAGGAACGTTTGTTACACAACCTAGATGTGGTCCGTGCTTTAAAATTCTATTTAGAAGCAACAAAGGATTTCAGACAAACATCATCTTTGTTTGTCATTTATTCTGGTAAGAGGAGAGGGCAGAAAGTTACTGCTACCTCTGTCTTTTTGGCTGAAAAGCATCATCCGATTGGCTTATGAGACTGCCGGACGGCAGCCTCCTGAACGAATTACAGCTCACTCTACTAGAGCTGTGGCTTCCACATGGGCCTTCAAGAACGAGGCTTCTGTTGATCAGATCTGTAAGGCAGCGACTTGGTCTTCTCTGCATACTTTTGCCAAATTTTACAAATTCGATACTTATGCTTCTTCGGAGGCTGTTTTTGGGAGAGAGGTTTTGCAAGCCGTGGTGCCTTCCGTTTAGGTAACCTGACTTGCTCCCTCCCTTCATCCGTTTCCTAAAGCTTTGGTATTGGTTCCCACAAGTAAGGATGAAGCCGTGGACCGGACACACCAATGTAGGAGAAAACAGAATTTATGTTTACCTGATAAATTTCTTTCTCCTACGGTGTGTCCGGTCCTTGGCCCGCCCTGGCTTTTAGTCAGGTTTAATTTTTTTTTATTTCTGTACACTAGTGTCACCACGGCACCCTATAGTTTCTCCTTTTTCTCCTAACCTTCGGTTGAATGACTGGGGGGCGGAGCCAGAGGGGGGGGCTATATGGGCAGCTTTTGCTGTGCTCTCTTTGCCATTTCCTGTTAGGGAAGAGAATATCCCACAAGTAAGGATGAAGCCGTGGACCGGACACACCGTAGGAGAAAGAAATTTATCGGGTAAACATAAATTCTGTTTTTCTCTGAGGGTGATAAATCTTTATTTGGGGCCTAGTTTTCCACATGGCTGTTTTACTCCTAGGAGTAGTTTTTTATGGCCCTCTGACTGTGAGTGCATGGTGGGAGGGGCCTATTTTCGCGCACTTTATGCGCAGTTGTTATACAGACTGTGACATCCAGCTTCCCTAAAGGAGTCCTCTGGCATCTAGGACCACTATAGAGGGGTTCTTTCCTGCTAAAATCGTGTTTAAGGGCAGGTAGGAGCCACAGTAGAGCTGTGGCAGTGTGTTTGACTGTTTTTTAACGGTGTTACCGTTTTTTCTAATCCGGTTTGGGGCCTAAGGGGTTAATCATCCATTTGCAAGTGGGTGCAATGCTGCTTTAGTCTCTTATACACACTGTAAAAATTTCGTAGAGTTTACTGCTTTTTAACACGGATTTGCAGTTTTTATGGTAGTTTTTTTTTCTCTTAAAGGTACAGTACCGTTTTTGTTTAATTGCTTTTTCACATTTATTAAAGTGTTTTCCAAGCTTGCTGGTCTCATTACTAGTCTGTTAAACATGTCTGACATAGAGGAAACTCCTTGTTCATTATGTTTAGAAGCCATTGTGGAACCCCCTATTAGAATGTGTACCAAATGCATTGACCTTTCTATAAGTTATAAAGAACATATTATGGCTTTTAAAGATTTATCACCAGAGGTTTCTCAGACTGACAAAAGGGAGATTATGCCATCTACTAGCTCTCCCCACGTGTCAGAACCTATAACTTCCGCTCAAGTGACGCCAAGTACATCTGGCGCGTCCAATGCGTTTACTCTACAGGACATGGCGGCAGTTATGAATCATACTCTCACAGAGGTATTGTCCAAACTGCCAGGGTTACAAGGAAAGTGAGACAGCTCTGGGGCTAGAATAAATACAGAGCTTTCTGACGCTTTAGTAGCTATGTCTGATATACCCTCACAATGTACAGAAGCCGAAGCAGGAGAGCTTCTTTCTGTGGGTGACATTGCTGATTCAGGGAAGGCGTTACTTCAGTCTGACTCTGAAATGACAGCATTTAAATTTAAACTTGAACACCTCCGCGTGTTGCTCAGGGAGGTTTTAGCGACTCTGGATGACTGTGACCCAATTGTAGTCCCAGAGAAGTTGTGTAAAATGGGCAAATACTTTGCTGTGCCTGTTTACACTGATGTTTTTCCAATCCCTAAGAGGTTTTCAGAAATTATTACGAAGGAATGGGATAGACCAGGTGTACCGTTCTCTCCCCCTCCTGCCTTTAAAAAGATGTTTCCCATAGATGCCGCTACACGGGACTCGTGGCAGACGGTCCCTAAGGTGGAGGGAGCAATCTCTACCCTAGCTAAACGTACAACTATTCCCGTCGAGGACAGTTGTGCTTTCCTAGATCCTATGGATAAGAAATTAGAGGGTTTCCTTAAGAAAATCTTTATACAACAAGGTTTTATTCTCCAGCCTCTTGCATGCATTGCCCCAGTCACTGCTGCAGCGGCTTTCTGGTTCGAGGCTCTTGAAGAGGCTCTACAGGTGGAGACCCTGTTGGATGATATCCTAGACAGGCTTAAAACTCTTAAGCTTGCCAATTCATTTATTTCTGACTGCGTTTTTCATTTAACAAAGCTAACGGCTAAGAATTCAGGTTTTGCCATTCAGGCGCCTAGGGCGCTATGGCTTAAATCCTGGTCAGCTGACGTTACTTCAAAGTCTAAGCTTCTTAACATCCCCTTCAAAGGGCAGACCCTATTCGGGCCTGGATTGAAGGAAATCATTTCTGATATTACTGGAGGAAAAGACCACGCCCTTCCCCAGGATAGGTCCATCAAATCAAGGACCAAACAGACCAATTTTCGTTCCTTTCGAAACTTCAAAAGTGGTGCAGCTTCAACTTCCTCTGCTGCAAAACAAGAAGGAAATTTTGCCCTGTCCAAGCCAGTTTGGAGACCTAATCAGGCTTGGAACAAGGGAAAGCAGGCCAAAAAACCTGCTGCTGCCTCTAAGACAGCATGAAGGAGTAGCCCCCGATCCGGGACCGGATCTAGTTGGTGCAGACTTTCTCTCTTCGCCCAGGCTGGGGCTAGAGACATCCAGGATCCCTGGGCTCTGGAGATTGTTTCCCAGGGATATCTTCTAGATTTCAAAGCCTCGTCTCCAAAGGGGAGATTTCATCTCTCACAATTATCTGCAAACCAGATAGAGAGGCATTCTTACGTTGTGTTCAAGACCTTCTGGTCATGGGAGTGATCCACCCAGTTCCAAGGGAGGAACAGGGGCAGGGATTCTATTCAAATCTGTTCATAGTTCCCAAAAAAGAGGGAACTTTCAGACCAATCTTGGATCTCAAGATCCTAAACAATTTTCTCAGGGTCCCATCCTTCAAGATGGAGACTATTCAAACCATCCTACCTATGATCCAGGAGGGTCAATATATGACTACCGTGGATCTAAAGGATGCTTATCTCCACATTCCGATGCACAGAGATCATCGGTTTCTCAGGTTTGCCTTCCTAGACAGGCATTACCAGTTTGTGGCTCTTTCCTTCGGGTTAGCCACGGCACCAAGAATCTTTACAAAGGTTCTAGGGTCCCTACTGGCGGTTCTAAGACCACGAGGCATAGCGGTGGCTCCTTACCTAGACGATATTCTGATACAGGCGCCGACTTTTCAAATCGCCAAGTCCCATACGGACATTGTTCTGGCATTCCTGAGGTCTCACGGGTGGAAGGTGAATGTAGAAAAGAGTTCTCTCTCCCCTCTCACAAGAGTTTCCTTCCTAGGCACTCTGATAGATTCAGTAGAAATGAAGATTTTTCTGACAGAAGTCAGGTTGTCAAAGCTTCTAACTTCCTTCCGTGCTCTTTATTCCACTTCTCAGCCGTCAGTGGTTCAGTGTATGGAAGTAATCAGCTTAATGGTAGCGGCAATGGACATAGTTCCGTTTGCCCGCCTACATCTCAGACCACTGCAACTTTGCATGCTCAATCAGTGGAATGGGGATTACACAGATTTGTCCCCTCTACTAAATCTGGATCAAAAGACCAGGGATTCTCTTCTCTGGTGGCTATCTCGGGTCCATCTGTCCAGAGGAATGAGTTTCCGCAGGCCAAAATGGACTATAGTAATGACAGATGCCAGCCTTCTGGGCTGGGATGCAGTCTGGAACTCGCTGAAGGCTCAGGGTTCGTGGACTCAGGTGGAGGCCCTCCTTCCGATAAACATTCTGGAACTAAGAGCGATATTCAAGGCTCTTCAGGCTTGGCCTCAGCTAGCTGCGGTCAGGTTCATCAGATTTCAGTCGGACAACATCACGACTGTAGCCTATATCAACCATCAGGGGGGAACAAGGAGCCCCCTGGCAATGTTGGAGGTTTCAAAGATAATTCTATGGGCAGATGTTCACTCTTGCCATCTCTCAGCTATCCATATCCCAGGAGTAGAGAACTGTGAGGCGGATTTTCTAAGTCGGCAGACTTTTCATCCGGGGTAGTGGGAGCTCCATCCGGAGGTATTTGCCCAGTTGATTCAACTATGGGGCAAACCAGAACTGGATCTCATGGCGTCTCGTCAGAACGCCAAGCTTCCTTGTTACGGGTCCAGGTCCAGGGATCCCAAGGCAGCGCTGATAGATGCTCTAGCAGCGCCCTGGTCCTTCAGCCTGGCTTATGTTTCCACCGTTTCCTCTGCTCCCTCGTCTGATTGCCAAGATCAAGCAGGAGAGAGCTTCGGTGATCTTGATAACTCCTGCGTGGCCACGCAGGGCTTGGACATGTCATCCTTTCCACCATGGACTCTGCCGCTAAGGCAGGACCTTCTACTTCAAGGTCCCTTCAAACATCCAAATCTAATTTCTCTGTGTCTGACTGCTTGGAGATTGAACGCTTGATTGTATCAAAACGTGGTTTCTCCGAGTCGGTCATTGATACCTTAATTCAGGCTCGAAAGCCTGTCACCAGGAAAATCTATCATAAGATATGGTGTAAATATCTTCATTGGTGTGAATCCGAGGGTTACTCATGGAGTAAGGTCAGGATTCCTAGGATATTATCCTTCTCCAAGAAGGATTGGAGAAAGGATTGTCAGCTAGTTCCTTAAAGGGACAGATTTCTGCTCTGTCTATTCTTTTGCACAAACGTCTGGCTGAGGTTCCAGACGTTCAGGCGTTTTGTCAGGCTTTGGTTATTATCAAGCTTGTGTTTAAACCTGTTGCTCTGCCATGGAGTTTAAATTTAGTTCTTAAAGTTCTTCAAGGGGTTCCGTTTGAACCTTTGCATTCCATAGATATTAAGCTTTTATCTTGGAAAGTTCTGTTTTTAGTAGCTATCTCCTCGGCTCGAAGAGTTTTGGAGTTATCTGCTTTACAGTGTGATTCCCCTTATCTGATTTTCTATGCAGATAAGGTAGTTTTACGTACTAAACCTGGGTTTCTTCCTAAGGTGGTATCTAATAAGAATATCAATCAGGAGATTGTTGTTCCTTCACTATGTCCTAATCCTTCTTCAAAGAAGGAACGTCTTTTACACAATCTTGAAGTGGTTCGTGCTTTAAAGTTTTATTTACATGCTACGAAGGATTTTCGTCAAACATCTGCTTTGTTTGTTGTCTACTCTGGACAGAGGAGAGGCCAAAAGGCTTCGGCAACTTCTCTTTCTTTTTGGCTGAGAAGCTTAATCCGTTTGGCTTATGAGACTGCTGGCTAGCAGCCTCCTAAAAGAATCAGCTCATTCCACTAGAGCGGTGGCTTCCACATGGGCTTTTAAAAATGAGGCCTCTGTGGAACAGATTTACAAGGCGGCGACTTGGTCTTCGCTTCATACTTTTTCTAAATTCTACAAATTTGATACTTTTGCTTCTTCGGAGGCTATTTTTGGGAGAAAGGTCTTACAGGCAGTGGTGCCTTCCGTTTAAGCGCCTGCCTTGTCCCTCCCTTCATCCGTGTCCTAAAGCTTTGATATTGGTATCCCACAAGTAATGGATGAACCCGTGGACTGGATACACCTTTACAAGAGAAAACAAAATTTATGTTTACCTGATAAATTTATTTCTCTTGTGGTGTATCCAGTCCACGGCCCGCCCTGTCATTTTAAGGCAGGTGTTTTTTATTTTTAAACTAGTCACTACTGCACCCTATAGTTTCTCCTTTTTTCTTGTTTGTCTTCGGTCGAATGACTGGGGGTGGCAGTTAGGGGAGGAGCTATATAGGCAGCTCTGCTGTGAGTGTCCTCTTACAGCTTCCTGTTGGGAAGGAGAATATCTATCAAGTAATGGATGAACCCGTGGACTGGATACACCACAAGAGAAATTAATTTATCAGGTAAGCATAAATGTTGTTGTTCTGTAGCCTATTGATCTGTATGATTGAGAAGCATATAGACAACTTAAAGATCCTTTAATGTTATAAATCACTTTGGAGGGATACCACAGAACACTATTTAAAATTATGACAATATGATCAAGGATGCTTTTAATGAAAATTGAAACACAGTAAAAGAATGAAATGTGAGAAACCAAGAATGAATACATTTTACCTGCTCCTTAAGGTACACAAAAATAAAGAGAATCTCCCAGGATGTCTCATAATGTCAGGGATTGGTGCCTTAAAGGGACAGTCTAGTTCAAAACAAACTTTCATTATTCAGATAGGGCATGTAATATTTAACTATCAAATTTACATCTATCACCAATTTTACTTTGTTCTTTTGCTATTCTTAGTTGAAAGCTAAACCTAGGAGGTTCATATGCTAATTTCTAAGCCCTTGAAGGCCGCCTCATCTCATTTTTACAATTTTTTACCACTAGAGGGTGTTCATGTGATTCATATAGATAACACTGTGCTCATGCACATGGAGTTCCTCGGAGCCAGCACTGATTGGATAAAATGCAAGTCTGTCAAAAGAACTGAAATAAGGGGCAGTTTGCAGAGGCTTAAATACAAGATAATCAGAGGTAAAAAGTGTATTAATATAACACTGTTGGTTATGCAAAACTAGAGAATGGGTAATAAAGGGATTATTTATCTTTTAAAACAATACATATTCTGGTGTAGACTGTCCCTTTTTAAGTTTAGTAAATAGATGCTAGATTGAGGGATGTTGTGCTTACTTTACCATCTTATGTACTTGACACTATGGATGTATTGAATAAAATAGGTGTGATTAACCATGACCAAGGGTGTAGGTCTGTTCAATATTTCTTAGAGATGGATTCAAGGTACAATGAAAAGAAAACGGTTAATTTTGGAATTCTATTTTGAGACAATTATTTTGTCTTTAGGGACAGATTTTACTTATATACGAGGGACGGCAATGGAGCGGCTTCTGCCCTCACCTAAGCCAACATCTATGTTGGGTGGTGGGAGAGGGAATATGTATTTAAAAAAGATAGAGATTGTAAACCGAACGCTAGTTAGAACTCCTTAAGCTCACTATCAGAAGTCCCCTAGCGGACTAGAAGATAACATATGAAATATGAGTGGGAGACTGAGCGCTAAAAAGGCTAAATGGACTAAAAGCAGTACAATTTAATATGACAATACCAATATGCAAAATTCATAAAATACAGTTACACAAATGACAATGGCTAAAAACTACATGATCCATGTTAAAGTGAAGGTAAAGTTTCCGGGAAATGAAAGCAGTAGTGTGTTAATTCTTCAAAATATAGCATGATCGCTAAGTTTTTATGTCATATTTCTATATATATCAATATAAAATCAATACTTTATCTGTACGTGTCCTGCCGATTAAAGCTCCGCCTTCAAGTTATTTCCTGCTTTCTTGGTGTATTACGTATAGAGCGTTGACACCCGCTCTATACGTATGGTAAATGCGCGTTCTCGATTTTATTCAATCTTGCGCATGCGCACACTATGGCTCAACCTCAATTTGCGCCTGCGCGACTAAAAACTATTACATTCTGAAGCGCATGCGTTAATCCCGTTGCAACATAGTATTGAATGAATATCTATTCATTCATTACTATCTTGCAAGCGAACTGTAAAGGCTGCTTTTTGTTTTCTACGCTTTTCGATTAGCATAAAAGAAATTGCTAATTGTTGCTAAACCAAGTGCGTTCGGCAGAGTTGCTTGAGTGAAGGAGATTTGCGCATGCGCAAATCTTGAACGAGCACGGCTTATAAGATACAGGAAGTGTATCTAACGCATGCGCAGATCCAATAGTTATGCGGTGACATCAAATGACGGCCGCCTAACGGCCAGACAGATAATTGGCTACTAGAACAACGTGACCTGGCTGCAGAAAAAAAAATAATACGGGCAGATTACAGAACCAGGAGAATAGAGTTATAAATATCGGATAAAACGGTAAATATCGAATTTTAACGAAATTGATGAATTAAACTAACATTATTTTTTAGGCGACTGACATTTGAAAAGTAATAAAGATGCTAACTTTACCTTCACTTTAAGTCTATAAAAATATATAATACACGTGCTATACCAAGGAGATGGCGTACAAAATTGTATACACAGCAAAAGGTGAAACAGATTAAAGGTAAAATACAAATGGTGGATTAATAACCAATTCTGTGATATGTGGCAATCAAAAAATGATTAGATGTAAGTGGAAAATAATGACACAATAGAAAAAAACATCCAGATGGGGAACTTCCGGGTAGCGGCCATGACAGGTCGCATTTTACCTAGCTGCCACAGACCTACAGACTAATCTTTTAAAAATCTGTTTTATACCTTACATCGACCAGCAACAGCTACAGATCCTGATACAGATATAGCTCAACTAAATGCAGCAAAAATATACCAGCATACTTGCAACTGCTTTATACCGGAGACTACTTGAGGTTGCGGCCTCCTTCTTGACCCCCCGGCAGAGTGTCGTCTGGATCTCTGTCGTTACTAAATGCTATGAAAGCACCCTTTCTTTCTCTCACATTATATATCCTTGCCATCAACATCTATCTGAAGGGTTGGGAGGATGACAGACCTTTTGCAAGCAATCAGCGACCTACTTGACACCTACCAAACGGCATTTGCTGACACCCTGCATGCAGCTTTCCACTTCAAACCGCTGGATGAGGAACACATACACACCCAATGGGTATGGGGGTGGCGGTGCTTTGGGGCCCCGGCATCAGCCACTTACCTCCCAGGTTGTTAACGCCCTGGTCACTAATTGCATGCTCAGCGGTGCGCTTGAAAGGCCCCCTGAGATGGAGTTGGGAGATACCAGCGGAGCTACTGTACTCGCAGAGGGGGAACCTGCCGTATTGTGCCCAGTCACTGAAGCGGGGCCTAATAGAGCAATACCTACAATACTAACTCCCTCAGACCATCGGGGAGGTAATGCCCCATCACAGCCGTCATCGAGACCTATCGGACCAACCCCTACACCTTATAGTCCTGGAGCTAACGATAAGGAAGACTATAATCTGTATACGCTGCCAACAAACCCTGGGTTAGCTAATACGCCCTTAAAAACCCTAGGGGAACACTCTACTGTGAGGACAGCTAAGATTAGCCCGGGGCCAATGATGGAGACAGCTCTTACTCACATTCCAAGCAGCACAGCCTTAGCTGTCTCTGTCGTTTGGAACCCGGATGATCCGACTAAACCTAGGTCTTCTATATCGGAAGGGAGAGTCTCTCCGTGCGTGCCTGCCTCCTACCCGCACGTTACAGAGTCATGCTGCTTCTAAAGAAATCTTCAAATGACCATTTGCTTCAGTCTTCCGACAAGCTGCTGCCTCTCATGCAAACATTATATAGGCTGTACATTAACATTTTCGAGTCCCACAGCAGTCTTAAGCTCCACGGCATAATCCCTGACCGTAAAAAAGGTGTCGGCTAATTACTCGGACAAACTTGGACAAATTAATGCTGGTTGCATAAGTACTCCTTTTTTTACAAACGGCTAATCTGTCTATATTTCTATTTCAAACTCTTATGTGAACTGTCCACCATTATTGTTTATACTGCTAGTAGTTATAAGGTTATTTTTTTGTTCTATTGTGCACTAGCGAATGTTACTGGTACCTACTGTTTTACCACTATTATGTTACCACATGGCTATATAGGTTTTTCTAATCATGCTTTGTTGCTTCTGCGGTGTGTAGCTCTAAGTGTTGTGCCATTTTTTATTCCCACTAGGTGCTGCTATATTGCTAAATTTTCTGAATCCTAAACTTACATTTTTGAGATTGACTTCAATATGATCACGTTTTTAGATCTCAAGATAGGCAGAGATGCCTTTGGTAAGATGAAGTTGAATCTACACTATAAACACACTGCTACCAATTATCTTACAATATAACAGTTACCATATTTTTGCCACTGTTAGCCATACCAATGAGAGAGTTTCTGAGATTAAAGGGACACTGTACCCAAATTTTTTCTTTCATGATTCAGATAGAGCATGACATTTTTAAGCATCTTTCTAGTTTAATCCTATTAACAAATTTTCTTTATTCTCTTGGTATCTTTATTTTAAATGCAAGAATGTAAGTTTAGATGCCGGCCCATTTTTGGTGAACAACCTGGGTTGTCATTGCTGATTGGTGGATAAATTCATCCACCAATCAAAAAGTGCTGTCCAGAGTTCTGAACCCCAAAAAAAGCTTAAATGCCTTTTTCAAATAAAGATAGCAAGAAAACGAAGAAAAATTGATAATAGGAGTAAATTAGAAAGTTGCTTAAAATTGCATGCTCTATCTGAATCACGAAAGAAAAAATTTGGGTTCAGTCTCCCTTTAAGAAGGAACTGCTCGGATATGAGTACTGGCAAACAGAGAGCAAAAAAGCTGAGAAGACTCAGAGGCTATCCATCAAATTATATGTAAGGCTTATCAGAGCGCTTTACGTATCCTGAGGGGTGATGTTTTTTGACTGTTAAACAAAGACAGTCATCTACAAGAGAGAATGACTTATATGTGTTACAGGGATATTGCCAAAGTGATGAATAAGCATCTAGATCTACTAAAATATGATGAAGAAATTGCAAATATTGTAGGTGATAGAATTGCCATAAGCTAGCGTAAATCAGAAACCTTGCATGACACATTGGTTTCAAGCCATCTGTCTCAGAGATGGTAGGAGAGAGGATGTATTGAAAGGTACCTACCCTTGCGGCGGATGCTAATTTTCCCTATATATCCAAAATGTTAATGAGCTTGAAATTTTACCAAGTGGGAAGGGATATATATTAATGGACTTTTCAACAGTAGGACTAATGTGATTTATTGCATTGAATGTTCTTGTAAGAAAAGATACGTGGGCATGTCTTCTGCCTGTAAAGATCAAGGGCAAGGGGCTTTTGTCTGTTGCTAGACTTTTATCTATACATCATAGTAAATCTGATTTGAGATGCCAGGTTCTGCAAAGAATATCTATGTATTAGGGGTGGTGATGTGAATCTGAATCTATTACATGCAGAGAACAAATGGATATTTCAATTAAACACACTGATGCCACATTGGCTGAATGAGCAAATAGAGAAGCAAGCTGAACACTTAAGTCTGTATGAGACACGTGACGGAATTGATACTTTTAGAATACATTTGTACGCAGTAGCTTTGTGATAATATGGCTTCATTGAAGTGTTGTACAGGTAGCCCTCAGTTTACCACAGGGTTAGGTTCCAGAAGGAATGGTTAAAATCGAAACCGTTGTAAATTGAAACCCAGTTTATAATGTAAGTCAATGGGAAGTGAGGGAGTTAGGTTCCAGGCCCCTCTCAAAATTGTCATAAGTAACACTTAATACATTATTTCAAAGCTTTGAAATGAAGACTTTAAATGCTAAACACCATTATAAACCTAATAAAATAGATTGTATTATCAAACTAAGTTTAATGAACAAAAATGTTTTTTTATTTGCCTTTTTCTGCAAACAGTTCTCTGCATTGCGTCTGCAGCTAAGGGAAGTGGCTGCTAGATCTTGTTCCTTTGAAAGCTGATCCATTGATCGCGTCTGGCTTGCTTGGCTTTGCATCTCTTTGCTGCAACACAAGCGGACAGCTCCAACTACTGGCTATTTTAATGAATGCACTGCTTCTCAATGCTTTTCAATAAGTCACATGACTTGGAAAAAAAGTGCGTTATTCTAAAACGGAGCAAATTGAACCGTCGTAAACCAAGGGCCACCTGTACTTGTATTTATGAGGGGGTTGAGAGACATGGGCGTTTACAGGAACTATTGAATGCCTATTTTATATGCCTGTGATGGATAATTTCTACAACAGTGTTTGTGCATATTGTGAGACCGCTTATGTGGCTGACAGAGCTTTTAAACTATTGTTTCGAAGGGGGCGGAGCTAGCCGCTGAACTGAGCGGACGTAGGTGTGAGGAGCTCTGCTCTAGAAAGTAATTTTAGGGCGTTCAAACAATCTAAACTTCAAGTTTAACACCAAATCAGGTTAAAATTTAAACGCCTACTACACTGTGGGGTTATTTGAGACCTTTTCTGCCCTTGAATAACTACTTTGGTCTCACGAAACCTGCCTACGGCGAACTGCTGTGCCGGAAGACCGCCAACAACACCTGAAGAAGCTTGCGGGGGATCCCGCTCTCCAGAGGGTCGGGGCTCCGCTCCGGAGAACTTACTTGAATCCCTCGAGAGAGATCTGTGCTTTGCAGTCGAGGAGGACATTCAAGGCTGCGGACTGCAAGTACAGTGCTGTATTAAACGTTAGGCCAGTTGCTGAGACTTGGTCCCAAGCGGCCATCCATTACCTGTCCTCGCTGAGATCCTGAGGTGTTATCCTTCTGCAAGCTGGAAACCCAGGTCGGAGAATCGTGGGCTGACTACCGCTGACATACTGACCCCACGAGGAGACGCTGGCAAGGCGAGAGACAGCCGCCATCTTGGGCCGCAATCGTACCGGCCTCACGACTCAGGAACAGGAGATTCCCGCCGACATCACAAGAAAGAGCTGAGGTTGGTGCTTCTACCTGCGGGGAGTTACCTTTAACGGATCTCAGTACGGGTGACATTCCGGCTATCCCTGCCTTCAATTCAGGGTAAGATCGCACAGGACGCCTTACAGCGAAAGGTAATACCCACGTGGGATTATCACTTGGGACACTAGCTATATAAACACAGCTTAGCGTTACTTGATTCCCTCATAAAGGCGGTGTTAGCCAGTTCATACACACATCCTTACATGAACACAAGATTGCCCTGTTGAGGCCCTGCGTAAACTGGGTCTTGAGACCCAACCTGCAGTCGTTCTCTCAATTACAGGGTTAAGTGACCCAGCAACAGAATTTCACATACACCCCTCTGGAACTCATTTTACCCTTTTAAAATCAATACCACTTAAAACCATACGTGAGATTTTGGAGGCCAGTTCCTTACTTAACTGTTTTCCCTACATAGGAAGAGACTTAGGGCAAGAAATCTGCTATAGCTGCTTCATTCTCAACTAGGCCCAGCCTTTACTCTTAGTGTCACCCAGTATATTTTTGAAAAGTGGCCCCAGATGGCTTGTGTGCTATCTGGACTGTGTATCTATAAAGTTAGCTGGGCCTACCTACCTCTTCCCATACATGTGAATTTCCCTGAGGTCTCCTAAATTCCCCCCCCCCCCCCCAGCAACTGTAGAAGGTATAGCAGGCCCTGAATATTACCCTATAGGCCTCTTATACAAATAGACCTACAATCAAGTTTACTTTGTGTCTGGGATATTTGCAAGCTGAAAAGTTGAGAGAATTGTACTATCTTAAGCTGTGTCCAGCCCAGGCCATAACCCTGAGGGTGTATATAAGTCGCCTGTTTCACTGCAGCCATCTCTCTCCATCACAGGATTTTTCTTGTGTCATTGGATGAAGCATTTTTCTCCATTTTGTGCTCCCTCGGTAGGAACTGTGCAAATTTATAACTTATTAGAAGCAACTGAATAAAAGCTGCTGCGTCCGCGTTTGTGCCTCTGTGGGCCTTCCCCAGAGTTATTGCTTTGTTAAAATATTGCTGCTGCGCCAGCCTATGTGTCCTTGGACTTTTAACCCAAGGTGGAGTGTCGTGCATAACTGTTTGTTTGTTATGATTTATACTGAAAACTGCATTTCTTCATTGTGATTGTGGGCCTTTAAGTGAGGTTACCCCTCACCTTCCCGCTCCCGCCCAGCTAGTCTGGGTGGGTCACCTCCAACTCCCCTCTCCCTTCCTTCGGGTCCTATCCCCAAGTTACCTAAGGTGAGGGGTTAGGATTTGCTCACCTGCACGGCTGTTCCGGTTCTGTCTCAAATACATAATGTAGTTCCTATTATGGTACTTTGCTCAGCCCCGCTCTAACTATATAACGGGTTGTATTTAACCTGTATATACCTATGTGCTTTTAACGCCTTTTTTCTCCCAATTGGGTGAACATTAAGGTGCTCTGGTGTTGATTCACTTCTCAGGCTCCTATGTTCTATAGATTGGTAGCACAGGATAAACAGAGGGATGTTATAGTGTGCTTCCACAGTTTCCTGTATAAGGATAGGTTGATACAGGCAGCCTTTCAAAAGCCAACACTGAGTGATAAATTCAAAGACATCCAACGCCTTCCTGATTTATCAGCACATACTCTCCAACAAAGGCGACAGTTCCAAATAGTCACCTCCACCTTACGCAAAGCCAATATTAGATACAGATGGGGCTATCCTACGAGACTCTTTATTACCAAAGACAACCAGACAGTTGTGGCCTCCTCTGTGTCTCAGGGATTCTCTCTTCTCACGTCATGGGGTTTACACCATGAACCCCCAACAGCACAGGCTCCAGGTCAACCTACCCTTTGAGCTTCGGCTCCGGAATGGACTACAAGGGAGCAGAGATCGAAGCGACCTAAGTTGCAGCAACCCCGAGATTTTTCAGGGCAACCTGTACAGCCACTTGAGTATAATATGTTTTCAATAGGGCTCCTCTGAGCTCAGATTCCACTCCTTCTCTAAAGTTGCACTAACTAAGTTAATAAGTTTAGTTAAATGTTCTGAATGATTCCCTCAAGGGATCTAGAAGTGTACCAATATATTTTCTGTTACGGTTTATATTAACTATTATTACATGTTCAGCTATGTTTAGTTTGCACCTAAGGTTTATTGTTCTCCGAAGAGAAGTTTTGCATGTTAGAGCGGGGCTGATATTCCAGTCCTACCATCTCCACGTTGCTTTCAAGCACTAAGCCCCCCCCCACTAGAAAACCCACCCCAGGGTTCCTCTAAGGTGAATTATTTTCACCACACTTTAGGTACTTCCCAGTGCCTCTTTCCTTCTTTCTCCTTTTCCCTTTACCTCTCCTCCCTAATTCTCTTTACCAAGTGACGTATACTACCCGTACAGTTGGTCTTCTGATGACACAAATAAGACACACCCAGCCTCCGAACTTTTAACTAAGAAGTTCCGTAACCTAATGTCCTATTCAGGATATTACGATATATGGAGAGCTATCCACCCCACAGATAAGGACTTCACGCATTATTCACACCCACACAGACAGTATGCTAGGATTGATTACATCTTCTCCACAGCAGACTCGTTAGACCTCATTACACAATCTAACATCTCACTCTGTACTTGGTTGGACCACGATCACATCTTAGCTGACAGATTCATTAAATTCCTCTCTCTCTAGACCCCTTTGGAGAATGCCCCACAACTTATTGAGTGATATCCTGTTTAGAGAATTATTATGCACTGAGATTAAACACTTCATACACACAAACGACAACACCCAGGTCAAAGATGATACCTTATGGGGCGCCGCAAAAGCGACAATACGAGGTCTCATAATCAGTAAGCAGGTGAGCAATAGAAAAAAAGCTGGTCTGACCCTTTCACAGGCCCATATCCAGCTGAGGAATCTTGAATCTCAAAACAGAGAAGCCCCTTCAACCACTCTGTCGAATCAGATTGTTACCATTAAAAATCACATCCCAAATTGAACTTAAAAGGACCCAAACTAACTTAACCAAACTGAAACAGTTATTCTATTACAAAAGTAATAAGGCAGATACCCTTCTGGCCAACAAACTCGGATATAGAGCGGGCACCTCGCGTATACATAGCATTAATACTCCTCAATCCCTTCTTAAAATTCCTTCTCAAATTGGCAATGAGTTTGCCAAGTACTACTCAAATCTGTACAATATACACAACTCTGAAAATCCTAGCCCGTCGCCCCCAGAGGTTTTACGCGGATATCTAAATTCCCTGAATCTCCCTACGCTTTCAACGGACCAATGTGACCAACTAAAATCTCCTTTACCCTAACTGAAGTTCGGCAGGTTATCAAAAACTCAAACCCCTTTAAATCCCCTGGCCCTGATGGATTCCCGGCCCATTTTTACAAAACGTTTTCCCAAGAGCTCTCACCCCTACTTCTCAAATTTTATAACCTTACCCGAAATGAGGGCACTATGAAAAAGGAATTCCTCAAGGCCCATATTATAACGATTCTTAAACCCAACAAGGACCCCTCCCAATGTTCCAGCTACCGTCCAATATCACTTAATACTGATGTGAAGTTTTATTCCAAATTGCTGGCCAACCAAATTGCATCCCTTTTACCACATCTTATCAATCCTGATCAGGTGGGCTTTGTTCCTGGGCGAGAGGGTCCAGATAACACTCGTCGTCTCTTAAATATTCTTAGCCTGTCTTCTAGTCTCCGCAAACCTTTGTCGGTTATCTCTCTCGACGCCGAAATGATCGGGTACGCTGTTGGTTTTTATGGGAGGTCCTTGAGGCCTTCGGATTTCCTAGCGAGCTTATCAGAGCTATTAGGGCCCTCTATTCTTCCCCTTCTGCTTTGGTTAGAGGGCTGGGCTTTCAGTCGGCCCCATTTGATATAACAAATGGCACCAGACAGGGCTGTCCCCTGTCGCCCCTATTGTTCGCTATAGCCATTGAGCCACTAGCAGCCCAGATTAGAGTTGATCCCCTCATTAAAAGTGTCACCCTCCATGGGACGGTCCATAAAATAGCCTTATTCGCGGACGACGTGACCCTATTCTCGTCAGATCTAAAACAAACTATGCCAAGATTACTACAAATAGTAGACTCCTTCAATGCCCACTCATATTATAAGCTACATTTAACAAAAACTGAAAATATACATATACATACACAGGATATCTACAGCTCGCGCTTAGCCCCCTTGAATTCCAAGTATCCCTTCAATTGGACGGAATCCTCAGTCCTCCATTTAGGAGTTAAATTATCAGGGAACTAGACTCGAGTCATTAAAGAAAATGATTTGCCCCTACTGGCCGAACTCCGCTCCCTCAATAAAACCTGGGACTTGTCCCATGTCTCATGGCTAGGCAGGATAGCTGCGCTTAAAATGTCATTCTTGCCTAAACTTACATATCTAGTTCGCTGTCTCCCTATAAAGGTTCCAAAACACATTTTACTGCAGTTCCAAGGGGAATTTACTAAACACATTTGGCGCAGTAAGCCACCTAGGGTGGCCCACAGGCTTCTCCAATTACCTAGGATTAGGGGCGGTATAGGCTCACCCTCTGTTCTTAGATATTATGAGGGCTCTATGCTTACTCATATCGCTCAGTGGGGAGTTAAACAATCTTCAAGTAAATGGAAATCCCTTTTACTTGAAGATCTGATCTAGACTCCCCTACATTGCCGTAGGGAATTGGGTATTACCAACCCCATCATTTGTGAATGTCTAAAGAGATCTGATCTAGACTCCCCTACATTGCCGTAGGGAATTGGGTATTACCAACCCCATCATTTGTGAATGTCTAAAGCTTTAGGACAGTCTCCGTCACTTCTCGCACGTAGCGCCGCACCCTTCCCCCATTGCCTCTTTGGCTGTACTCCTCATGGGTTTGCAGAATACTCGCCCTAATAAATGGGCTCAATTAGGGATCACTACGGTTTCAGACCTTTGGCTTTCCAACCCAAAGGCGGGTTTTAAGCCCATTTCTCAGATTGGGGAGGATTGTGTGCCACCTCTGTATTTTTCATTCGAATACTACAGAGTCAAAAGCTTCTTACGAAGCTGGGGCTTCAGTCCTACCTCAGCTCGTCTTCTGACCGCCTGGGAATCTGTGTGGAATCTTGGAAATAGACTTTGTGGCCCCTTATCATTTCACTATGCCCTTTTGGGTTCATCCTCATTTCCAGACCCTCCGGCCCTTTTGGGGTTGTCCAATTCAATGGAGACTTGGGGACACGCTTTTGAACTTACCCGTAAAACTATTCATTGCACTACCCTGTTTGAAACCTATTACAAATTGTTAGTACATTGGTACTACGTCCCTTCCAGGCTCTCTAAAATGTTCCCAAATGTATCGCTCGACTGCTGGAGAAATTGTGGCCAGAAGGGTAACGTCATTCATATATGGTGGGACTGTCCTAAGCTCCGTCCCCTATGGAACACGTGTTTTCGTGTTCTCTCCAAGCTGGGTATCGTTCTCCACAAATCACCTGCAGTAGCTCTTCAACACTTAGGCCTACACCTCCTCCCCAAACACCATTCTTATTTAAGCATATATCATTTTATGGCTACTAAGCACTCCATTGCATGTGCTTGGAAGAGCGAATGCCCTCCTAAGTGGTTAAAATCTGCTCCTCAATGGCCTACCTGTATACCATGGAGAAGGATATCTTCTACAAATTAGGCACTTCTGACCTCTTTGAATTAATTTGGGCAGACTGGCAGTTTCATTTCAATACGACCTGGAAATCGAACCCTATGACTACTGACTAACTAATTTCCCTAATTCTACCCATTCGCTTCCTGACTGAATATTGCTTCTCCCCCCCGCCTTACTCTCGTCTTCTTTCCCCCCTCACTCTCCCTACCCATCAATTCTCCTTACTTTAAATGTATCTGGGGACGTTATGTCCCTCATTTTGGGTATTCTTACCACCTCTGTTTATTTTGGAATATGTATGTTCTAGGTGGTTTCTGTTCTTGCTGGACATTCATGACCTTTGACTCATTAGTTGTCGATGTAATTGTCTTTTTTTTTTTTTTTCTTATTATATATTATATTTTTATTGTATTATGTGAATTCTCTCAATAAAGCTTTTGAAAAACAAAACAAAAAAACTATTGTTTCATTTTTAAGATCTTGAATAGCTACATGATAGGTAGGTTAACTTAGAGTTAAGCATTAAGTAACTGGTTGTCCATCAAGCATATTCTGTCAATTGGATAGTCTTATATTTTTTGCAATAAATATGTCCTTCGATATGTGAACGGCAGCATCTGTAGATAGTGATTGGTATTTGTGATCCTGCTAATTCTCATGTTGGGGTTTACTTTGCAGACTTTTTTTTATTGATGCTGGGCAGAGTGTAAAAAAAACTAATTAGTAATAAACATGGTTTAAATTAATGGCCCAATAGTACCTGTAATTGTATGATGACTATGATTGGGTATATGTGACAATCGTATGACTGCTTTATAGACTACATCATCTTAGCAGTATGCCATATGATCTCTCACTAACACTGCTTTTTAAAGCTTAGCAATGCTACTGCATGTGCATTATGTTCTCTTGTCTCATCCGACCTCACTGCCATCAAAACGGATCCCACGTGAGATAAGTCATGAACACATTAGCCATGCATTAAGAGTATGAGCAGGGCGTAACTAGAAATCACAGGGCCCAGGTGCAAGAATCTAAGAAGGGCCCCCCAACCCCCCCCCCAAAAAAAAAAAATGTGAATTTGATAATATCTTTATTTCTTTTCAACACAATGTCAAAATTAAACTCATGTTTCAGATAAAGCATGCAATTTTAAACAAAATTCTATTTTACATCTATTATCTAATTTTGATTTGAATGTGTTCATTGAGCTTGTGCATTGCTTCTCCTTAAACAAAGAATACAAAGAGAGTGAAGCAAATTTGATAAGTGTAGTTGTTTTAAAAGTGTATGTGTGTGTGTGTGTGTGTATATATATGTGTGTTACAGCTAAAGTGCAGAAAAATTGTTTCATTTCTCCTGTTAAGTGTAGTCAGTCCACGGGTCATCATTACTTATGGGATATTAACTCCTCCCCAACAGGAAGTGCAAGAGGATCACCCAAGCAGAGCTGCTATATAGCTCCTCCCCTCTACGTCACACCCAGTCATTCTCTTGCACCCAACTAATAGATAGGATGTGTGAGAGGACTGTGGTGATTAAACTTAGTTTTTTATATCTTCAATCAAAAGTTTGTTATTTTAAACGACACCGGAGTGTGTTGTTTCCTTCTCAGGCATAATTTGAAGAAGAATCTACCTGAGTTTTTGTATATGATCTTAGCGGACGTAACTAAGATCCGTTTGCTGTTCTCGGCCATTCTGAGGAGTAAGGTAACTTCAGATCAGGGGACAGCGGGCAGGTTCACCTGCAAAGAGGTATGTTGCAGTATATTATTTTCTAAGGAATGGAATTGACTTTGAAAATACTGCTAATACCGATATAATGTAAGTACAGCCTTAAATGCAGTAGTAGCAACTTGTATCAGGCTGACATGTATATATGTTTACACTTAAGTATTTCTGGGGAATGGCACTTCACTGTGAAAATACTGTATGCATATAACTTTTAGCCTAACTTGCAGTGGGAGCGACTAGCAGCAGGCTTTTTAATGACATTTCATATATTAGATTTTAAACGTTTACTGGCATGTTAAATCGTTTAATTATCTGAGGTACTTGGTGAAAATTGTTTTGGGCTTTATTTTCCACATGGCTGTCGTTTTAAATTAAAACAGTTTACTTAGCTTCCCTCACTGTTGTAGTGTGAGTGGGAGGGGCCTATTTTGGCGCTTTTTCTACGCATCAGAAATTCAGTCACAGTCTGTCTTTTTCTCCCTGCATGATCCAGGACGTCTCCACAGAGCTCAGGGGTCTTCAAAACTAGTTTTGAGGGAGGTAATCACTCACAGCAGACCTGTGAGACTGTGCTTGACTGTGATAAAAACGCTTATATTGTCAATTGTTATACGTTTTTTTTTTTTGTTTTTTTTCTGATATTAAGGGTTAATCATCCATTGCTAATGTGTGCAATCCTTTGCTAAAATTGGTTTATATAACTAATCCGGTTCATTGTTATTCAACTGTGACAGTTTTTGTGTGCTTCTTAAAGGCACAGTAACGTTTTTACATATTGCTTGTAAATTTAGTTGAAAAGTATTTCCAAGCTTGCTAGTCTAATTGCTAGTTTGTTTAAACATGTCTGACACAGAGGAAACTCTTTGTGCAATATTTTCAAAAGCCGAGGTGGAGCCCAATAGAAATTTATGTACTAATTGCATTGATGCTACTTTAAATAAAAATCAATCTGTACATGTTAAGCAACATTCACCAGACAACGAGGGGGAAGTTATGCCGACTAACTTGCCTCACGTGTCAGTACCTGCATCTCCCGCTCAGGAGGTGCGTGATATTGTAACGCCAAGTACATCAGGGCGGCCATTACAAATCACTTTACAAGACATGGCTAATGTTATGACTGAAGTTTTGTCTAAATTGCCAGAACTTAGAGGTAAACGAGATCACTCTGGGATGAGAACAGAGTATACTGATAATGCTAGTGCCATGTCTGATACTGCGTCACAATATGCAGAGCATGAGGACGGAGAGCTTCATTCTGCGGGTGACGGATCTGATCCAAATAAATTGGATTCAGACATTTCAAATTTTAAGTTTAAGCTGGAAAACCTCCGTGTATTGCTAGGGGAGGTGTTAGCGGCTCTGAATGATTGTAACACAGTTGCAATCCCAGAGAAAATGTGTAGGTTGGATAAATATTTTGCGGTACCGACGAGTACTGACGTTTTTCCTATACCTAAGAGACTTACTGAAATTATTACTAAGGAGTGGGACAGACCCGGTGTGCCTTTCTCACCCCCTCCTATATTCAGAAAAATGTTTCCAATAGACGCCACCACACGGGACTTATGGCAAACGGTCCCTAAGGTGGAGGGAGCAGTTTCTACTTTAGCTAAGCGTACCACTATCCTGGTGGAGGATAGCTGTGCTTTTTCAGATCCAATGGACAAAAAGTTAGAGGGTTACCTTAAGAAAATGTTTGTTCAACAAGGTTTTATATTACAACCCCTTGCATGCATTGCGCCTGTCACGGCTGCGGCAGCATTTTGGTTTGAGTCTCTGGAAGACACCCTTGACTCAGCGACATTAGATGAGATTTCACTTAAGCTTAAAACCCTTAAGCTAGCTAATTTATTTATTTCTGATGCCGTAGTACATTTAACTAAACTTACGGCTAAGAATTCCGGATTCGCCATTCAGGCACGCAGAGCGCTGTGGCTAAAATCCTGGTCAGCTGATGTAACTTCTAAATGGAAACTACTTAACATACCTTTCAAGGGGCAGACTTTATTCCGGCCCGGTTTGAAAGAAATTATCGCTGATATTACGGGAGGTAAAGGCCATGCCCTGCCTCAAGACAGAGCCAAACCCAGGGCTAGACAGTCTAATTTTCGTGCCTTTCGTAATTTCAAGGCAGGAGCAGCTTCAACTTCCTCTGCTCCAAAACAGGAAGGAGCTGTTGCTCGCTACAGACAAGGCTGGAAACCTAACCAGGCCTGGAACAAGGGCAAGCAGGCCAGAAAGCCTGCTGCTGCCCCTAAGACAGCATGAAGTGAGGGCCCCCGATCCGGTAACGGATCTAGTGGGGGGCAGACTCTCTCTTCGCCCAGGCTTGGGCAAGAGATGTCCAGGATCCCTGGGCGTTGGAGATCATATCTCAGGGATATCTTCTGGACTTCAAAGCTTCTCCTCCACAAGGGAGATTTCACCTTTCAAGGTTGTCAACAAACCAGATAAAGAAAGAGGCGTTTCTACGCTGTGTACAAGACCTTTTACTAATGGGAGTGATCCATCCAGTTCCGCGGTCGGAACACGGACAAGGGTTTTACTCAAACCTGTTTGTGGTTCCCAAAAAAGAGGGAACCTTCAGACCAATATTGGATTTAAAGATCCTAAACAAATTCCTCAGAGTTCCATCATTCAAGATGGAAACTATTCTGACAATCTTACCCATGATCCAAAGAGGTCAGTACATGACCACAGTGGATTTAAAGGATGCTTACCTTCACATACCGATTCACAGAGAACATTACCGGTATCTAAGGTTTGCCTTCCTAGACAAACATTACCAGTTGTAGCTCTTCCCTTCGGGTTGGCTACGGCTCCAAGAATCTTTACAAAGGTTCTGGGCTCTCTTCTGGCGGTACTAAGACCGCGAGGAATTTCGGTAGCTCCGTACCTAGACGACATTCTGATACAAGCGTCAAGCTTTCAAACTGCCAAGTCTCATACAGAGTTAGTACTGGCATTTCTGAGATCACATGGGTGGAAAGTAAACGAGGAGAAGAGTTCTCTCTTACCACTCACAAGAGTTCCCTTCTTGGGGACTCTTATAGATTCTGTAGAAATGAAAATTTACCTGACAGAGGACAGGTTAACAAATCTTCTAAATGCTTGCCGTGCCCTTCATTCCATTCAACACCCGTCAGTGGCTCAATGCATGGAGGTAATCGGCTTAATGGTAGCGGCAATGGACATAGTTCCTTTTGCTCGCCTGCACCTCAGACCGCTGCAATTGTGCATGCTAAGTCAGTGGAATGGGGATTACTCAGATTTGTCTCCTACGCTGAATCTGGATCAGGAGACCAGAGATTCTCTTCTATGGTGGCTTTCTCGGCCACATCTGTCCAGGGGGATGCCCTTCAGCAGGCCAGACTGGACAATTGTAACTACAGACGCCAGCCTTCTAGGTTGGGGCGCTGTCTGGAATTCCCTGAAGGCTCAGGGATCATGGACTCAAGAGGAGAGTCTCCTTCCAATAAACATTCTGGAATTGAGAGCAGTTCTCAATGCCCTACTGGCTTGGCCTCAGTTAGCAACTCTGAGGTTTATCAGGTTTCAGTCGGACAACATCACGACTGTGGCTTACATCAACCATCAGGGAGGGACAAGAAGTTCCCTAGCGATGATGGAAGTATCAAAGATAATTCGCTGGGCAGAGTCTCACTCTTGCCACCTGTCAGCGATCCACATCCCAGGAGTGGACAACTGGGAGGCGGATTTCCTAAGTCGCCAGACTTTTCATCCGGGGGAGTGGGAACTTCATCCGGAGGTCTTTGCCCAAATACTTCGACGTTGGGGCAAACCAGATATGGATCTCATGGCGTCTCGCCGGAACGCCAAGCTTCCTCGTTACGGGTCCAGGTCCAGGGACCCGGGAGCGGTCCTGATAGATGCCTTGACAGCACCTTGGACCTTCAGGATGGCTTATGTGTTTCCACCCTTCCCGATGCTTCCTCGTTTGATTGCAAGGATCAACAGGAGAAAGCATCAGTGATTCTAATAGCACCTGCGTGGCCACGCAGGACCTGGTATGCAGATCTAGTGGACATGTCATCCTGTCCACCTTGGTCTCTGCCTCTGAGACAGGACCTTCTAATTCAGGGTCCTTTCAAACATCAAAACCTAATTTCTCTGAAGCTGACTGCATGGAAATTGAACGCTTAATTTTATCAAAGCGTGGATTTTCAGAGCCAGTAATTGATACCTTAATACAGGCTAGGAAACCTGTTACCAGGAAAATTTACCATGAGATATGGCGTAAATACTTACACTGGTGCGAATCCAAGGGTTACTCATGGAGTAAGGTTAGGATTCCTAGGATATTGTCTTTTCTACAAGAAGGTTTAGAAAAGGGTTTATCTGCTAGTTCGTTAAAGGGACAGATCTCTTCTCTGTCCATCCTTTTACACAAGCGTCTGTCAGAAGTTCCAGAGGTTCAGGCTTTTTGTCAGGCTTTGGCCAGCATTAAGCCTGTGTTTAAATCTGTTGCTCCGCCGTGGAGCTTAAACTTAGTTCTTAACGTTTTACAGGGTGTTCCGTTTGAACCCCTTCACTCCATTGATATCAAGCTGTTATCTTGGAAAGTTCTGTTTTTAATGGCTATTTCCTCGGCTCGTAGAGTCTCTGAATTATCAGCCTTACATTGTGATTCTCCGTATCTGATTTTTCATTCAGATAAGGTAGTTCTGCGTACTAAACCTGGGTTCTTACCTAAGGTAGTCACTAACAAGAATATCAATCAAGAGATTGTTGTTCCATCATAGTGTCCTAACCCTTCTTCAAAGAAGGAACGACTTCTGCACAATCTAGATGTAGTCCGTGCCCTGAAATTTTATTTACAGGCAACTAAAGATTTTCGACAAACTTCTTCCCTTTTTGTCGTTTATTCTGGACAGAGGAGAGGTCAAAAAGCATCTGCTACCTCTCTATCCTTTTGGCTTCGTAGCATAATACGTTTAGCCTATGAGACTGCTGGACAGCAACCTCCTGAAAGGATTACAGCTCATTCTACTAGAGCTGTGGCTTCCACTTGGGCCTTTAAGAACGAGGCCTCTGTTGAACAGATTTGCAAGGCTGCAACTTGGTCTTCTCTTCATACTTTTTCCAAATTTTACAAATTTGACAATTTTGCTTCTTCGGAGGCTATTTTTGGGAGAAAGGTTCTTCAGGCAGTGGTTCCTTCCGTATAGAGATCCTGCCTGTCCCTCCCGTCATCCGTGTACTTAGCTTTGGTATTGGTATCCCATAAGTAATGATGACCCGTGGACTGACTACACTTAACAGGAGAAAACATAATTTATGCTTACCTGATAAATTCCTTTCTCCTGTAGTGTAGTCAGTCCACGGCCCGCCCTGTTTTTTAAGGCCGGTCTAAATTTTTTAATTATACTCCAGTCACCACTGCACCCTATAGTTTCTCCTTTCTCGTTTGGTTCTCGGTCGAATGACTGGGTGTGACGTAGAGGGGAGGAGCTATATAGCAGCTCTGCTTGGGTGATCCTCTTGCACTTCCTGTTGGGGAGGAGTTAATATCCCATAAGTAATGATGACCCGTGGACTGACTACACTACAGGAGAAAGGAATTTATCAGGTAAGCATAAATTATGTTTTCTCAAATTACCTAGGTAATCTGCAAAAAAAAAAAGCGCTTTAGTTTTTCTCTCATGTAAACTGTTTATTGAAAAAGAAGCTGAAGAATGTTCCGATTTCAGCCGAGGGCAGATACGCTCCAGAGTGCTCTGTTCTAATTAGCATTATGCTATAACCTGGCTGTGTGCGACTCTGATCTTCTAGCACAAGGCCTGTGCTGGAAGATCAGTCGCACACAGCCAGGCTTTAGTGCAAAGCTGAATGCGCTGCACCTGCTAAGAGCCAGCCCTGCCCAGTGCCCACACTCACACTCCTCATCCAGGTGTCAGCCTTGCAAGGTGGGTCTGGGGATCATGATGTAGCCATGGAAATGTGCCTACAGCAGAGAAACATCCCATAAAAAAAGAAAGTTAGAAATGTTTAAATTTTTTGTGCTGAAACTGTTGGCGCACCCTGGGGGGTGGACCTCCCGTGCCCTTTCGCAGTTGCGGACTCTGCATCCCTGGTAGTTCCGCCCCTGATTAAGAGAACGCCCTTAATGGGTTATTTTTTTTTGTTTTGTTTTTTTAACCGGGCGTAACGGTTACGAACTAGTAACTGAAAACAGCTGTATAGCAGCTTGTGCAGAGTTGACTAGAGGACACAGTTGAATGTAATATATAGAGTAATTTGGCTCTTGACGGGAGCTTATATCATGATCGGTCATCACTGACGGTAGTGGAAAATGGTTAGATATGTATATTTTAAAGTTAGAATTAGACTATGAGACACGTCAGGCAATCTTGGCGTAATCCTCTCCCTACCTTGGTCAGTGTTGTCATTTTGTTACATGTAATTTGTTTGATAGGTATTTGATATAGAAACTAGCATGGGAATACCCAGCCTTTTTTTAAAAAATCCCAGTGTTGCAACATGAGATTAGTAGTTTTTAAATCCCTTTTGCTCCATTATGGAGAATTAAGTCACTGATAGCCTTTAGGTAGGGATTTCTTGCTTCATGCCCCATATGCTCTCTTTCTTAAAAAAATGTTAATGATAGAAAAGTGTTGAAGCGCATTAGTATGCTACGTATGGGGCTGCTTAGCCACAGACTGGTCAAAGTGCCCATGATGCCCCCTGTGCCCCACCAAAAGCACCTTCAATGGGAACTTGAGCTTCAGGACTGGGCCATGGAGCAATAGAAGGTTGCCTGGTCTGATCAATCAGGTTTTCTTTTATAGCAGATGGCTGGCCGTGTGCATTGTTTACTTGGGTAAGAGATGGCAACAGAATGCACTCTGAGAAGAAGGAAGGTGGTAGAGGCAGTTTTATGCTCTGGGTAATGTTCTGCTGGCAAACTTTGGGTCCTGGCATTCATATGGATGCTACTTTGACACGTACCACCTACCTAGAGATTGTTGCAGACTACGTACACCTCTTCATGGTAATGGTGTTCCCTGATGGCAGCGGCCTCTTTCAGCAGAATAATGCACCCTGCCACACTAAAAAATGGTTCAGAAATGGTTTGAGGAACATGACAAAGAGTTCAAGGTGTTTCCTTGGCCTCTCAATCCAATTGAGCATCTGTGGGATGTGCTGGAACAACTATTCCTATCTGTGGAGGCCCCACATTGCAACTTGCAGTGCTTAAAGGATCTGCTGCTAATATCTTGGTGCCAGATACCACAGTACACGTTAAAAGATAGATAATCCCATTACCCGTATGCCAGTTTTGCATAACCAACACTGTTGTATTTTGTATGAGAGAGATGGGACCAGCACACACTTGACCAAATGTCCTGTATAATTATATCCAATAAGGTATGGTGCACACCTGGAGGACCTCCCTTTCCAGGGTCCTAAATAATATTGTACAAAAGAACACTCAGGTGGCACTCAAAATTTTGAGTGCTACCTGAGTGTTCTTTTGTACAACACTGTTGTATTAATATACTTTTTTACCCATGTGATTACCTTGCAGCTAAGCCTCTGCAGACTGCCCTCTTATCTCAGTGCTATTTGCAGACTTGCCTTTTAGCCAATCAGTGCATACTGATTCGTCACTCAGCAGGAGTGTGCACAGTATCTATATGTCACACATTAACTAGCACTCTCTTGCTGTGAAGTGCTAATAAAATGCACTTCAATAAAGGCGGCCTTCAGGGGCTTAGAAACAGCCATATATTTAGGGTTTTTAAGGTTTATAAATTATATTAACCCCTTAATGACCACAATGTACCCTGTATGTCACTGGTCGTTAAGGGTTTTTTCAGGACATAATAGCACAAGTCTAGCAAGAACACGCTATTAATGCCCTCCCTCTAGAAGGCTTTGTGGAATAGAGCAGTCTTAACGCTGGTGGCAAGACCGCGATATAAAACAATCAAGTCCCAAAAAAAGGCCAGCGACATACAGGGTACGTCGCTGGTCCTTAAGGGGTTAATAGAACAATTTTGGTTGCTTCAATGCTGGGGAATGGGTAGTAAAGGCATTCTGTCACTTAAGTGTTGCTAGAAGATCAGTTTTTATTTTGACTAAAATCTTTGGCTCTTTTTGATAACTCTGGCAATGTTTGTGTCTAAAATGTTCCTTTGAGGAAAAATGTAGAAGTGGGTAATTTTAATATGAATTGGGTAAGAGGAGAACTGATAGTCTTTAGGATCCATGGGTCTTATGTGATTTTTGAACCAGAACTGAAAGTTATTATTATTTTTTTATTATCGGTTATTTGTAGAGTGCCAACAGATTCCGCAGCGCTAAAGTTGTGTACAAATGGCAATCTTTGAATTCTTTAGAGAAAAAGGAGGGAGAGGAATGACCTGTTTGCACTCTAAGGAGGCGGTGTTTGCAACAATGCTTGTAGCAATGTTATAAATTGTTGCACACGCTTACAATAGGGTTTTAAAGATTTGTACGCTCGTGAGCTCCCATACCTAACATCGGTTTTCTCTTGAACAAAGGATATCTCGACAACGACAACTCTAAATTAATTTGATAACAAAAGTAAATTGAAGTATTTAAAATGACATGTTCTGTCTAACCCATGAGTTTTTAGTTTTGGCTACTGTGCACATAAGAAAATGTGCTTAAACTTTCTTTTCAACTCGGTTTTATTAATGATAAATCTACATTGATTCTATACTATAAAAGGAAATGAATCAATTCACTAATATGCTGCTCTATAGAACTGAATCATTTATTTGGGATGTGACAGATTTCTCCAACATTGGTGTGTCCGGTCCACGGCGTCATCCTTACTTGTGGGAATATCTCTTCCCCAACAGGAAATGGCAAAGAGTCCCAGCAAAAGCTGTCCATATAGTCCCTCCTAGGCTCCGCCCACCCCAGTCATTCTCTTTGCCGTTGCACAGGCAACATCTCCACGGAGATGGTTAAGAGTATGTGGTGTTTAGTTGTAGTTTTTTATTCTACTATCAAGAGTTTGTTATTTTAAAATAGTGCTGGTATGTACTATTTACTCTGAAACAGAAAAAGATGAAGATGTTTGTGAGAGGAAGATGATTTTAGCAGCAGTAACTAAAATCGTTTGCTGTTTCCACATAGGACTGTTGAGATGAAGTAACTTCAGTTGGGGGAAACAGTTAGCAGACTTTTCTGCTTAAGGTATGACTAGCCATATTTCTAACAAGACTGTGTAATGCTGGATGGCTGTCATTTTCCCCTCATGGGGACCGGTAAGCCATTTTCTTAGTCTCAAACAGAATAAAGGGCTTAATATGGGCTATAAAACTGGTAGACACTTTTATGGGCAAAATCGATTGCTTTATTTGAGCATTTTATAAATGTTTATGTTTGAAATTCACACTTATAAGCTTGGGGAACGTTTTTTAACGTCAGGCACTGAGTTAGACACCTTTCCAGTCAGGAAGGGCCTTCCCAGTTGTAGGCTGAGCCTCATTTTCGCGCCATTACTGCGCAGTTACTTTTGGGAGCAAGACATGCAGATGCATGTGTGTGGATCTGAAAGTAGTTGGAAAGGTTCCTAGAAGGCTTCATTTGGTATCGTATTCCCCCCTGGGTTTGGTAAAGTTGCAGCAAAGGCTGTAGCTGGGACCATTACAACTGTGCATGCTGAAACAGTGGAATGGAGACTATACAGACTTGTCTACAGTGATTCAAGTAGATCAGAAGACCAGAGACTCACTCCGTTGGTTGCTAACCCTGGACCACCTGTCCCAGGGAATGAGCTTCCGCAGACCAGAGTGGGTCATCGTCACGACCGACGCCAGTCTAGTGGGCTGGGGCGCGGTCTGGGAATCCCTGAAAGCTCAGGGACTATGGTCTCTGGAAGAGTCTCTTCTCCCGATAAACATTCTGGAACTGAGAGCGATATTCAATGCTCTCAGGGCTTGGCCTCAACTAGCAAAGGCCAGATTCATAAGATTCCAATCAGACAACATGACGACTGTTGCTTATATCAATCATCAGGGGGGAACAAGGAGTTCCCTGGCGATGAGAGAAGTGACCAAAATAATAAAATGGGCGGAGGATCACTCCTGCCACCTATCTGCGATCCACATCCCAGGAGTGGAAAACTGGGAGGCGGATTATCTGAGTCGTCAGACATTCCATCCGGGGGAGTGGGAACTCCACCCGGAGATCTTTGCCCAGTTGACTCAATTATGGGGCATTCCAGACATGGATCTGATGGCGTCTCGTCAGAACTTCAAGGTTCCTTGCTACGGGTCCAGATCCAGGGATCCCAAGGCGACTCTAGTGGATGCACTAGTAGCGCCTTGGACCTTCAACCTAGCTTATGTGTTTCCACCGTTTCCTCTCATTCCCAGGCTGGTAGCCAGGATCAAGCAGGAGAGGGCCTCGGTGATCTTGATAGCTCCTGCGTGGCCACGCAGGACTTGGTATGCAGACCTGGTGAATATGTCATCGTTTCCACCATGGAAGCTACCTTTGAGACAGGATCTTCTTGTACAGGGTCCATTCGAACATCCAAATCTGGTCTCCCTCCAGCTGACGGCTTGGAAATTGAACGCTTGATTCTATCAAAGCGTGGGTTTTCAGATTCGGTGATAGATACTCTGGTTCAAGCCAGAAAACCGGTAACTAGAAAAATTTACCATAAAATATGGAAAAGATATATCTGCTGGTGTGAATCCAAGGGATTCTTATGGAATAAGATCAAAATTCCTAAGATCCTTTCCTTTCTACAAGAAGGTTTGGATAAAGGATTATCAGCGAGTTCTCTAAAGGGACAGATTTCTGCTTTATCTCTCTTGTTACACAAACGACTGGCAGCTGTGCCAGATGTTTAAGTTGTTATCTTGGAAAGTTTCGTTTTTGGTTGCTATTTCTTCTGCTAGAAGAGTTTCTGAGTTATCTGCTCTGCAGTGTACTCCGCCCTATCTGGTGTTCCATTCAGATAAGGTTGTTTTGCGTACTAAGCCTGGTTTTCTTCCAAAGGTTGTTTCCAACAAAAATATTAACCAGGAGATAGTTGTACCTTCTTTGTGTCCGAATCCAGTTTCAAAGAAGGAACGTTTGTTACACAATTTAGACGTAGTCCGTGCTCTAAAATTCTATTTAGAAGCTACAAAAGAGTTCAGACAAACATCTTCTCTGTTCGTCGTCTATTCTGGTAAAAGGAGAGGTCAAAAAGCGACTTCTACCTCTTTCCTTTTGGCTTAAAAGCATCATCCGATTGGCTTACGAGACTGCCGGACGGCAGCCTCCTGAAAGAATCACAGCTCACTCCACTAGGGCTGTGGCTTCCACATGGGCCTTCAAGAACAAGGCTTCTGTTGATCAGATATGTAAGGCAGCGACTTGGTCTTCACTGCACACTTTTGCCAAATTTTACAAATTTGATACTTTTGCTTCTTCGGAGGCTATTTTTGGGAGACAGGTTTTGCAAGCCGTGGTGCCTTCTGTTTAGGTAACCTGATTTGCTCCCTCCCTTCATCCATGTCCTAAAGCTTTGGTATTGGTTCCCACAAGTAAGGATGACGCCGTGGACCGGACACACCAATGGAGAAAACAGAATTTATGCTTACCTGATAAATTACTTTCTCCAACGGTGTTTCCGGTCCACGGCCCGCCCTGGGTTTTTTAATCAGGTTTGATGAATTATTTTCTCTAACTACAGTCACCACGGCACCCTATAGTTTCTCCTGTTTTTTCCTCCTGTCCGTCGGTCGAATGACTGGGGTGGGCGGAGCCTAGGAGGGACTATATGGACAGCTTTTGCTGGGACTCTTTGCCATTTCCTGTTGGGGAAGAGATATTCCCACAAGTAAGGATGACGCCGTGGACCGGACACACCGTTGGAGAAAGTAATTTATCAGGTAAGCATAAATTCTGTTTTTTTTTTTTTCCCCCTGTTAAATTGCATTTTTTATTTTCCCTCCAAATTTTGTGTTTCATATCCTTCATTCCCATTGTGTTTTTAGTGGCGTCAACATTAAACTTCTGATTCAGATAGAAGTAAACTGAAAAGTCTCTTAAAATTGCATGTTCTGTTCTCTTTGCAGGAGTGAAACAGAGTATTTTATGGTTGCATTGTTGCTTGAGAATAATGCACAGCATTTCTTTTTGCACTTTTCTTTAACAGAAATATTTAAGTTTATTTGTTTTCCATATTACACCATTTTGTTCTGAGCTGCAACAAACACAATTTCTCTTGATATTATAAACTCAGGATCAACCCCTACATGGATGGACGCTAAAAAGGTTTAATGCAAGCATGCCTGACATTGTGTATACATTCCCAAACCGATATGTTCTTAAAGCGGGACAAGAAGTAACTGTAAGTAGACATTCTCTACATCTCACAGTATAATTGTATTATTGTCAGTTTTTATACTGATGTGTGTGTTAAGATTATAATTTTTTACAGCAATCTTCAATCATAACCATAGGCGTGTGCAGCAGATTTCATTAGGGTGTGCACCTAGATTCTTCTTTTTTTTTTTTTTTTTTTTTTTTTTTTCATTAAAAGTTTAAAATTATGGGAAAAGGCCTTTCATTATAATGACAATAAAACTAAGCAAAACAAAGCTTTAAGTGGCGGAACTGACTTAAAGATAATTACTCAAAAAATATGACACTTATACTAACATTTCCTAAAAGTGATAACCAGGCAAAATTAATGTATATTTATAATAGGATTTATACCTAGAGAGCTGCCGAAACTTTCTACGTGGGGGCGTGAAGCGGTGGTTCCCAGCTCTGCTCAGTCTATTGCTGCAGTATAGGGAGACATTAACGAACTGTCCAGGGCGTTAAAGGGATAGGTCAAAAATGAAACGTGCATGAGTGCACATCAATTTGAAATTGCATTATACTTCCATTAGCAAAAATGCTTCTAGTAAAAGTTATTGTTTTTTCTGCGGCAAATGCAAATATCCTGTGGGTGCCTGTGCACCAGTATACAAACCATCTCAGAGTCAGCAGTATGACACAAATGATGTCTTCGGAACACCAGCGAGCTCTCTTCTGGTGCATGAACCCTCACAGGATATGTGCTTATTCTGCTGAAAAACAGTAATAACTTTTATTAGAAGCATTTTTGTTAACCCCTTAACGACCGAGGACGTGCAGGGTACGTCCTCCAAAAAAAAAAAGGCAGTTAACGCCTGAGAACGTACCCTGCACGTCCTCGGTGTGGAAAGCAGCTGGAAGCGATCCTGCTCACTTCCAGCTGCTTTCCGGTTATTGCAGTGATGCCTCGATATGGAGGCATCCTGCAATAACTCTAGATGGCCATCCGATGCAGAGAGAGCCACTTTGTGGCCCTCTCTGCACCGGACATCGATGGCCGGTATCGTTGGTGGGTGGGAGCAGACTTGGGAGGCGGGTGGGCGGTCATCGATGGGCCGGGTAATGTAGAGGGGGGCGGGATCGGGGGCAGGGTCGATGGGGGCGCGTGCATGGGGGGGGCGGCGGGCGGGCGCGTGCACAGGGCGGGAGCGGGTGGGAACGCTACACTACAGAAAATAAAACTTTTAAAAAGTTTGAATAAGGGGTATTTTAATTAAAAAAATATATATAAATCGAACGTATCTAGGAGGGGGTGGGGGGTTGGTCTTTGGTGGGGCAGGGAGCTACAGTACAGAAAAGGGGTAATTAGAATAAAATTGCTGATATTTTTTAAACTGGGTACTGGCAGACAGCTGCCAGTACCCAAGATGGCGGCCATTAAGACGGAGGGGAGAGTTAGAGTGCTGTTTGGTGGGGGATCAGTCAGGTTGGGGGCTAAAGGGGGGTCCTACAGAGCAGCATATGTAAATATGCCTCTTTTTTTTTTTTAAAAAAAAAAGCCCAAATACAGCTTTTATTTTAGTACTGGCAGAGTTTCTGCCAGTACTTAAGATGGCGGGGACAATTGTGGGGTGGGGGAGGGAAGAGAGCTGTTTGGGAGGGATCAGGGGGTCTGATGTTTCAGGTGGGAGGCTAAGCTCTACACTAAAGCTAAAATTAACCCTGCAAGCTCCCTACAAGCTACCTAATTAACCCCTTCACTGCTACCCATAATACGTGTGATGCGCATTTAGCGGCCTAAGTACCAAAAAGCAACGCCAAAGCCATATGTGTCTGCTATTTCTGAACAAAGGGGATCACAGAGAAAAAATTACAACCATTTATGCCATAATTGCACAAGCTGTTTGTAAATAATTTCAGTGAGAAACAAAAAGTTTGTGAAAAAGGGAACTTTTTTTTTTTTTATTTGATCGCATTTGGCGGTGAAATGGGGGCATGCAATATACCAAAATGGGCCTAGATCAATACTTTGGGTTGTCTGCTACACTAGACTAAAGCTAAAATTAACCCTACAACCTCCCTACAAGCTCCCTAATTAACCCCTGCACTGCTGGGCATAATACACGTGTGGTGCGCAGCGGCATTTAGCGGCCTTCTAATTACCAAAAAGCAATGCCAAAGCCATATATGTCTGCTATTTCTGAAAAAAGGGGATCCCAGAGAAAAATTTACAACCATTTATGCCATAATTGCACAAGCTGTTTGTAAATAATTTCAGTGAGAAACCGAAAGTTTGTGAAAAAGTGAACAATTTTTTGTATTTGATCGCATTTGGTGGTGAAATGGTGGCATGAAATATACCAAAATTGGCCTAGATCAATACTTTGGGATGTCTTCTAAAAAAAATATATACAGGTCAAGGGATATTCAGGGATTCCTGAAAGATATCAGTGTCCCAATGTAACTAGCGCTAATCTTGAATAAAATGGTTTGGAAATAGCAAAGTGCTACTTGTATTTATGGCTCTATAACTTGCAAAAAAAGCAAAGAACGTGTAAACATTGGGTATTTCTAAAATCAGGACACAATTTAGAAAACATTTAGCATGGGTGTTTTTTAGTGGTTGTAGATGTGTAACAGATTTTGGGGGTCAAAGTTAGAAAAAGTGAGTTTTTTTCCATTTTTTTTTTCTCATATTTTATAATTTTTTTTTATAATAAATTATAAGATATGATGAAAATAATGGTATCTTTGGAAAGTCCATTTAATGGCGAGAAAAACGGTATATAATATGTGTGGGTACAGTAAATGAGCAAGAGGAAAATTACAGCTAAACACAAACAACGCAAAAATGTAAAAATAGCCTTGGTCCCAAACGGACAGAAAATGGAAAAGTGCTGTGGTCATTAAGGGGTTAATGAAGTATATTGCAAATTTAAATGCAGCCATGCACATTTCAATTTTGACCTTTATTTCCCTTTTGACATTGCCTCCTTGCACAATTTGGTCAATTGAGCCCTGGGCCTGCATGTGGTCAGAGCCTGCTGTGGACCCACTTGGGCCCCTTATGCAAGTGACTCCTGTCTTTCACTGCCTGATGTGACCCTAAGCAAGGTTGCTGTATTAACATGTAAAAAAAAACTGGAGGGATCAATGGAAATATTTGACTACAGAGTTATGTATTTTTTTTTTTATTTTTTGTTTTGCCCTCCAAACATTTTCTTTACAGCAACGTGCTGCTTAAACAATTGTCTTAACCAACACCCCACTTTAAACAATATTGGCTAGATTACAAGTGGAGTGTTAAATTATTGCACGTCCGCAAACGGGCAAATTTGCCTATTTTGCGAGCGTACAATAATTAGCCATTACAAGTGGCTGGTTATTGCTGCTCCGAGTTTGCGGGTACAATTAGCACTTATAAAATAAAACTGAGATCAGATCTCTGGTTAATTTTATAAATGTAAACAAATGCATCCAAAATACAGTCTAGTGTATTTTATTAAAATAAAGACAGCAGCATCTTTGTTTAATAAAATAACTGCACTAGGCAGTATTTTGGGGCTAAAGTTTGCGGAAGTGGGATGTTAGAGAAAAAAAATTGTCACTGAAAAGTGCCTTTAAGATTAAGGTCTATGGAAACTGTGTTCCCAGTAAGTGTGTGTATGTATGAATAATAACAATAACAATTTCCTCCCTTTGCTGCGCTTAGGTTCAGAACCAGGTTCCCATAGGAGCCTATGACAGCGCGCTCTTGTGAGTGCAATGCTTCCCAGCATTGCTAACAACTTGTAATGCCAGCGCATATTAGTGTACGCAGGTATTGCACAGTGGAGCACAAATATCGCTCTCCTGAAAGCAATATTTAGTGCTCCACTTGTAATCTGGCCCTAAATACTTTATTAACCAAAGTAAAGAATACATATAAATAAGAAAGGAAAACAGCAACATTCTATCTAGTTTTAGGCACGTCTGAAAAATGCTGTAAGATAAGAATGCTTTCAACATTTAGAAATGAAGTTTATTTCTCCAACATAGGTGTGTCCGGTCCACGGCGTCATCCTTGTGGGATATTCTCTTCCCCAACAGGAAATGGCAAAGAGCCCAGCAAAGCTGGTCACATGATCCCTCCTAGGCTCCGCCTACCCCAGTCATTCTCTTTGCCGTTGTACAGGCAACATCTCCACGGAGATGGCTTAGAGTTTTTTAGTGTTTAACTGTAGTTTTTATTATTCAATCAAGAGTTTGTTATTTTAAAATAGTGCTGGTATGTACTATTTACTCAGAAACAGAAAAGAGAAGAAGATTTCTGTTTGTATGAGGAAAATGATTTTAGCAACCGTTACTAAAATCCATGGCTGTTCCACACAGGACTGTTGAGAGGAATTAACTTCAGTTGGGGGAACAGTGAGCAGTCTCTTGCTGCTTGAGGTATGACACATTCTAACAAGACGATGTAATGCTGGAAGCTGTCATTTTCCCTATGGGATCCGGTAAGCCATGTTTATTAAGATAGTAAATAAGGGCTTCACAAGGGCTTATTAAGACTGTAGACTTTTTCTGGGCTAAATCGATTCATTATTAACACATATTTAGCCTTGAGGAATCATTTAATCTGGGTATTTTGATAAGATTATATCGGCAGGCACTTTTTTAGACACCTTATTCTTTAGGGGCTTTCCCAAATCATAGGCAGAGCCTCATTTTCGCGCCGGTGTTGCGCACTTGTTTTTGAGAGGCATGACATGCAGTCGCATGTGTGAGGAGCTCTGATACATAGAAAAGACTTTCTGAAGGCGTCATTTGGTATCGTATTCCCCTTTGGGCTTGGTTGGGTCTCAGCAAAGCAGATACCAGGGACTGTAAAGGGGTTAAAGTTAAAAACGGCTCCGGTTCCGTTATTTTAAGGGTTAAAGCTTCCAAATTTGGTGTGCAATACTTTTAAGGCTTTAAGACACTGTGGTGAAATTTTGGTGAATTTTGAACAATTCCTTCATATTTTTTCGCAATTGCAGTAATAAAGTGTGTTCAGTTTAAAATTTAAAGTGACAGTAACGGTTTTATTTTAAAACGTTTTTTGTACTTGTTATCAAGTTTATGCCTGTTTAACATGTCTGAACTACCAGATAGACTGTGTTCTGAATGTGGGGAAGCCAGAGTTCCTTCTCATTTAAATAAATGTGATTTATGTGACAATGACAATGATGCCCAAGATGATTCCTCAAGTGAGGGGAGTAAGCATGGTACTGCATCATTCCCTCCTTCGTCTACACGAGTCTTGCCCACTCAGGAGGCCCCTAGTACATCTAGCGCGCCAATACTCCTTACTATGCAACAATTAACGGCTGTAATGGATAATTCTGTCAAAAACATTTTAGCCAAAATGCACTCTTATCAGCGTAAGCGCGACTGCTCTGTTTTAGATACTGAAGAGCATGACGACGCTGATAATAATGGTTCTGAAGGGCCCCTAAACCAGTCTGATGGGGCCAGGGAGGTTTTGTCTGAGGGAGAAATTACAGATTCAGGGAACATTTCTCAACAAGCTGAACCTGATGTGATTACGTTTAAATTTAAGTTGGAACATCTCCGCGCTCTGCTTAAGGAGGTATTATCCACTCTGGATGACTGTGACAATTTGGTCATCCCAGAGAAGCTATGTAAAATGGACAAGTTCCTAGAGGTCCCGGGGCTCCCAGAAGCTTTTCCTATACCCAAGCGGGTGGCGGACATTGTAAATAAAGAATGGGAAAGGCCCGGTATTCCTTTCGTCCCTCCCCCCATATTTAAAAAATTGTTTCCTATGGTCGACCCCAGAAAGGACTTATGGCAGACAGTCCCCAAGGTCGAGGGAGCGGTTTCCACTTTAAACAAACGCACCACTATACCCATAGAAGATAGTTGTGCTTTCAAAGATCCTATGGATAAAAAATTAGAAGGTTTACTTAAAAAGATGTTTGTTCAGCAGGGTTACCTTCTGCAACCAATTTCATGCATTGTCCCTGTCGCTACAGCCGCATGTTTCTGGTTCGATGAGCTGGTAAAGGCGGTCGATAGTGATTCTCCTCCTTATGAGGAGATTATGGACAGAATCAATGCTCTCAAATTGGCTAATTCTTTCACCCTAGACGCCACTTTGCAATTGGCTAGGTTAGCGGCTAAGAATTCTGGGTTTGCTATTGTGGCGCGCAGAGCGCTTTGGTTGAAATCTTGGTCAGCTGATGCGTCTTCCAAGAACAAGCTACTTAACATTCCTTTCAAGGGGAAAACGCTGTTTGGCCCTGACTTGAAAGAGATTATCTCTGATATCACTGGGGGTAAGGGCCATGCCCTTCCTCAGGATCGGCCTTTCAAGGCCAAAAATAAACCTAATTTTCGTCCCTTTCGTAGAAACGGACCAGCCCAAAGTGCTACGTCCTCTAAGCAAGAGGGTAATACTTCTCAAGCCAAGCAAGCTTGGAGACCAATGCAAGGCTGGAACAAGGGAAAGCAGGCCAAGAAACCTGCCACTGCTACCAAGACAGCATGAAATGTTGGCCCCCGATCCGGGACCGGATCTGGTGGGGGGCAGACTCTCTCTCTTCGCTCAGGCTTGGGCAAGAGATGTTCTGGATCCTTGGACACTAGAAATTGTCTCCCAAGGTTATCTTCTGGAATTCAAGGGGCTTCCCCCAAGGGGGAGGTTCCACAGGTCTCAGTTGTCTTCAGACCACATAAAAAGACAGGCATTCTTACATTGTGTAGAAGACCTGTTAACAATGGGAGTGATTCATCCTGTTCCATTAGGAGAACAAGGGATGGGGTTCTACTCCAATCTGTTCATAGTTCCCAAAAAAGAGGGAACGTTCAGACCAATCTTAGATCTCAAGATCTTAAACAAGTTTCTCTAGGTTCCATCGTTCAAGATGGAAACCATTCGAACAATTCTTCCTTCCATCCAGGAAGGTCAATTCATGACCACGGTGGATTTAAAGGATGCGTATCTACATATTCCTATCCACAAGGAACATCATCGGTTCCTAAGGTTCGCATTCCTGGACAAGCATTACCAGTTCGTGGCGCTTCCTTTCGGGTTAGCCACTGCTCCAAGGATTTTCACAAAGGTACTAGGGTCCCTTCTAGCTGTGCTAAGACCAAGGGGCATTGCTGTAGTACCTTACTTGGACGACATTCTGATTCAAGCGTCGTCCCTTCCTCAAGCAAAGGCTCACACGGACATCGTCCTGGCCTTTCTCAGATCTCACGGATGGAAAGTGAACGTGGAAAAGAGTTCTCTATCTCCGTCGACAAGGGTTCCCTTCTTGGGAACAATAATAGACTCCTTAGAAATGAGGATTTTTCTGACAGAGGCCAGAAAATCAAAACTTCTAAACTCTTGTCAAGTACTTCATTCTGTTCCTCTTCCTTCCATAGCGCAGTGCATGGAAGTGATAGGTTTGATGGTAGCGGCAATGGACATAGTTCCTTTTGCGCGCATTCATCTAAGACCATTACAACTGTGCATGCTCAGTCAGTGGAATGGGGACTATACAGACTTGTCTCCGAGGATACAAGTAAATCAGAGGACCAGAGACTCACTCCGTTGGTGGCTGTCCCTGGACAACCTGTCACTAGGGATGACCTTCCGCAGACCAGAGTGGGTCATTGTCACGACCGACGCCAGTCTGATGGGCTGGGGCGCGGTCTGGGGATCCCTGAAAGCTCAGGGTCTTTGGTCTCGGGAAGAATCTCTTCTACCGATAAATATTCTGGAACTGAGAGCGATATTCAATGCTCTCAAGGCTTGGCCTCAGCTAGCGAGGGCCAAGTTCATACGGTTTCAATCAGACAACATGACAACTGTTGCGTACATCAACCATCAGGGGGGAACAAGGAGTTCCCTGGCGATGGAAGTGACCAAAATCATTCAATGGGCGGAGTCTCACTCCTGCCACCTGTCTGCAATCCACATCCCAGGAGTGGAAAATTGGGAAGCGGATTTTCTGAGTCGTCAGACATTGCATCCGGGGGAGTGGGAACTCCATCCGGAAATCTTTGTCCAAATCACTCAACTGTGGGGCATTCCAGACATGGATCTAATGGCCTCTCGTCAGAACTGCAAAGTTCCTTGCTACGGGTCCAGATCCAGGGATCCCAAGGCGGCTCTAGTGGATGCACTAGTAGCACCTTGGACCTTCAATCTAGCTTATGTATTCCCGCTGTTTCCTCTCATCCCCAGGCTGGTAGCCAGGATCAATCAGGAGAGGGCGTCGGTGATCTTGATAGCTCCTGCGTGGCCACGCAGGACTTGGTATGCAGATCTGGTGAATATGTCATCGGCTCCACCATGGAAGCTACCTTCGAGACGAGACCTTCTTGTTCAAGGTCCGTTCGAACATCCGAATCTGGTCTCACTCCAGCTGACTGCTTGGAGATTGAACGCTTGATCTTATCGAAGCGAGGGTTCTCAGATTCCGTTATCGATACTCTTGTTCAGGCCAGAAAGCCTGTAACTAGAAAGATTTACCACAAAATTTGGAAAAAATATATCTGTTGGTGTGAATCTAAAGGATTCCCTTGGGACAAGGTTAAGATTCCTAAGATTCTATCCTTCCTTCAAGAAGGATTGGAAAAAGGATTATCTGCAAGTTCCCTGAAGGGACAGATTTCTGCCTTGTCTGTGTTACTTCACAAAAAGCTGGCAGCTGTGCCAGATGTTCAAGCCTTTGTTCAGGCTCTGGTTAGAATCAAGCCTGTTTACAAACCTTTGACTCCTCCTTGGAGTCTCAACTTAGTTCTTTCAGTTCTTCAGGGGGTTCCGTTTGAACCCTTACATTCCGTTGATATTAAGTTATTATCTTGGAAAGTTTTGTTTTTGGTTGCAATTTCTTCTGCTAGAAGAGTTTCAGAATTATCTGCTCTGCAGTGTTCTCCTCCTTATCTGGTGTTCCATGCAGATAAGGTGGTTTTACGTACTAAACCTGGTTTTCTTCCAAAAGTTGTTTCTAACAAAAACATTAACCAGGAGATTATCGTACCTTCTCTGTGCCCGAAACCAGTTTCAAAGAAGGAACGTTTGTTGCACAATTTGGATGTTGTTCGCGCTCTAAAATTCTATTTAGACGCTACAAAGGATTTTAGACAAACATCTTCCTTGTTTGTTGTTTATTCCGGTAAAAGGAGAGGTCAAAAAGCAACTTCTACCTCTCTCTCTTTTTGGATTAAAAGCATCATCAGATTGGCTTACGAGACTGCCGGACGGCAGCCTCCCGAAAGAATCACAGCTCATTCCACTAGGGCTGTGGCTTCCACATGGGCCTTCAAGAACGAGGCTTCTGTTGATCAGATATGTAGGGCAGCGACTTGGTCTTCACTGCACACTTTTACCAAATTTTACAAGTTTGATACTTTTGCTTCTTCTGAGGCTATTTTTGGGAGAAAGGTTTTGCAAGCCGTGGTGCCTTCCATCTAGGTGACCTGATTTGCTCCCTCCCATCATCCGTGTCCTAAAGCTTTGGTATTGGTTCCCACAAGTAAGGATGACGCCGTGGACCGGACACACCTATGTTGGAGAAAACAGAATTTATGTTTACCTGATAAATTACTTTCTCCAACGGTGTGTCCGGTCCACGGCCCGCCCTGGTTTTTTAATCAGGTCTGATAATTTATTTTCTTTAACTACAGTCACCACGGTATCATATGGTTTCTCCTATGCAAATATTCCTCCTTAACGTCGGTCGAATGACTGGGGTAGGCGGAGCCTAGGAGGGATCATGTGACCAGCTTTGCTGGGCTCTTTGCCATTTCCTGTTGGGGAAGAGAATATCCCACAAGTAAGGATGACGCCGTGGACCGGACACACCGTTGGAGAAAGTAATTTATCAGGTAAACATAAATTCTGTTTTTTTATCAATTGGCAAAATGCAAACTTGAGTGAATAGAAGAAAAATATATAAATCAAATCAATATTTAGGGCTAGGTTTATCAAGCTGAGGCGGACAGGGGCGCATATATATACGCTCCCCTGTCCGCCTCAGCTCGCCTCTGACGGGTGAATTTACCATCGACTGTGCGCAAACAGAATTGCACGCAAATGCAAACATGCGTGGGCAGGAGCTGTCAATCTTCCAGGCGAACTAGACCGCCGAGATTGAATTTCGCCACCTTAGAGGTGGCAAAAGGTTAAGAAAGCAGTCTGATGACCGCTGCTTGTTAAATACGGCGAGCAGATTCTCTTGTGAGAACCTGTAGCCGTAGGGGCTCAAAGGCTGGTGAAAGCCTTTGATAAATCGACCCCTTAGTGTGATCATCCTTTGCCTTCAAAACGGCATCAGTTCTTTTATGTAAACTTGCGTAAAGACAGGGATTTTCTAGGCATATAGTCAGGTGCAGGATTTAAACCATTATACCAAATAGGTGCTAATCATTTTAATATGTAGGTTGAAATACAATCAGTAAGTAACTGAAACAGTAACATCTGTTTAGGAGAAATAAAACTGGCTGATGAACAGCCAAACTCTGCTAACAAGGTGAGGTTGTTTTATACAACCGCAAGGTCTTTCCCAGGCAGAAATTTTGAGGAAGACAGGGGGTTTCCAGATGTTCTTTCTGTCCAAGTTCTTCTGTAGAAGCTCAAAAAAAAAAAAAACTGGCAACACTGAGGACCGTAGATGCAGTGGTAAACCATGGAATTTTAGTGCAGCAGATGATACATATCATGCTTGTATCCCTTTGCAATTGGAAGATTACAATCGATGACATCAGCTTGATATTGGCAGAAACCAGTGGGTCCCTAGTACACCCATACTGTCCAGAGACGTCTGGTCAGAAGTGGTCTTCATGGAAGACTTTCGGCCAAAACACCTGATGTGGAAACAAGGTAAAGTAACTAAACTATGCATGAAAACACAGGAACTTGGGTGCAGGAAAATGGCTGTGTTCTGGACTGTAGCAGAAGGCAGTTTGTTAACAAGGACTGTAGAACAGTACAAGAATGAGTGTTTGCAGGCAAGAGTGAAGCATGGTGGAAGTTCCCTGCAAGCTTGGGGTTGCATTTCTGTAAATGGAGTTGGTGATTTGGTCGGAATTTATGGTCTCCTCAATGCTAGAAGTACAGGAATCATGCAATCCATCAGGGAGGCATCTGATTGGGCCCACATTTATACTGCAGCATAACAACCCCAAACATGCAGCCAAAGTCTTTTAACATCTATCTTTAGTGTAAAGAACAAGGAGTTCTGAAAGTAATGTTTTGGCCCCCTGATCTCAACTTTAATAAAGTATGTCTGGGATTATAAGAGACTGAAGCAACAGACTAACTGTGGTTAGATCTCCAAGATGTTTGGAACAACCTACCTGCCAAGTTCCTTAAACTGTGTTTAAGTGTACCTAGAAGGCAAATGGTGATCACACCAAATATTGATTTGCATTTAGTTTTTCTTTTCTTCTTCTGTTTACTCACTTTGCAGTTTAATTGATTTAAAAAAATTAGTTTCTATTTTCAAAAGCATTCTTACTTTACAGCATTTATTCACATCTGCCTAAAACTTTTCCACAGTACTTTACAGAGCTTTAAGAAAAAATAAGAGACCACAGCAAAATGATCAGTTTCTCTGTTTTACTATTTTTAGGCATGTGTAAAAGTAAAATGAACATGACGGGGTCTTATCTTGAGGGCCTCCATCCACACCTTGGTCGACCTTACTGTGGGGCATGGATCATTGTCCTGCTGGGAAAAAAACTATCCTCAGAGTTGGGGAACATGGTGAGAGCAGAAGGAAGCACAATTTCTTCCAGGATAACCTTGTGTGGCTTGATTCATGCATCCTTCACAAAGATAAATCTTCCCGGTTCCAGGTAATCTTTCCTGAGCCATCCAATTTCTTTCATGTAATTGGCAAGAGTCCATGAGCTAGTGACGTATGGGATATACAATACTACCACAAAGGGCAAAGTTTCCCAAACCTAAAAATGCCTATAAATACACCTCTCACCACACCCAAAATTCAGTTTTACAAATTTTGCCTCCTATGGAGGCGGTGAAGTAAGTTTGTGCTTGATTTTTAGGATTTCTTCTATGATGAGCGCTTCTAAGCATTCTGAAGCCCAATTCCTCTAAATACAGTGTTTGTCAGAGGGATGTGAAGAGAGTATCGCCTATTGATTTTATGGTTTTCCTTGCGGGAAATCTTTTCAAGGGTTCTCTGTTATCGGTCGTAGGGATTCATCTCCTACCTCCCTTTTCAGATCGACGATATACTCTTATATTACATTACCTCTGCTGATAGTTTTCAGTACTGATTTGGCTATCTGCTATATATTGATAGGTGTCTTTCGGTAAGTATGTATCATTATTTAAGACACTCTCAGCTATGGTTTGGAGCTTAATGTATTAATATAAAGTTTTAAATATTTGTATTTTACTTATATTTACCATGAGTCAGATCTGTGTGTATTTCCCTTTGCAGTTTTAAACAGTTTCAATATAGGAATCATGTTTGGTAAGTTTTATTTATTTATTCAGTCTTTTTCTAATTTGACTTTTTTTTCTTTTTTTCGCGGGCAAATCTAGGCTCGCAAGGGCGAAAAATGCTGTTTTTAATTGCGTCATTTTTGGTGCAAAGTTTTTTTGGTGCAAAGTTTTTTTGGTGCGAAGTTGCGTCTTTAATGGCGCAGATTTAGTAATTTCCTGTGTCTTTGATGCTAGTTGTTTTGGCACGAAATTGTGTTTGACGTGAGTTGTTTCATTTCCTGGTGTTTTGCTCCAAATTTTGTAACTTTTTTTGCGTAATGCCTCATTCTTGGCACCAAATTTGAGTTATTTTACCCCTCTCCCTCTATTGCTCGCTGTTTTCATTAACTTTGAAAGCTATTATGCCTGCTTTTTGTTTTTCTCTACTGAAACTGTTACATTGTGGAAATTGACTGTTTTGCCTAATGTTATTTTTCGTTTTCTGTTACATTTTGTGAGATGTCTCATTCTGATCCTGACTCTTGTGTTCCAGGGCATCATAGTTTCTACTGTAACATCATTCTGCAAAGCTAAGTGTGTTCTTTTGATTTTTTAAGCTGTTATTTCTTCAGCTCAATTGTGTGGCATTTATTTATCTTGTTTTATGCTAGCAATGTTTCTACATGTACAATAACATGAACTGAATATGTAAAAAAAAAAAACAGTAAATGTTCTTGATTTCATCTGCAAACATCAGATGTTGCTTATATCATAAAAGGTTATGACTGCTATTATGCCTTTTAAATAAACTTACCAGGTCTTTTCAAAATTAAGATTAATTTTGTTCTGACCGACAGCATATTTAAGTTTATTATACTGATGAAGGTTTCTTTTGGCTCAAAGGATCCTGTATCAGACAGTTTGTTTAAAAAAAATTCTCCTTATTTTTCATTTGAACATTCTTTGTTCTTTATTAAAGGGACATGAAACCCAAAAACTTTCTTTCATGATTCAGATAGAGAATACAATTTTAAACAACTTTCTCTTGTAAGGTGTATCCAGTCCACGGATCATCCATTACTTGTGGGATATTCTCCTTCCCAACAGGAAGTTGCAAGAGGATCACCCACAGCAGAGCTGCTATATAGCTCCTCCCCTAACTGCCATATCCAGTCATTCTCTTGCAACTCTCAACAAGCATGGAGGTAGTAAGAGGAAAGTGGTGAAATGTAGCTGTTATCTTGCTTCAATCAAAAGTTTGTTATTTTTAAATGGTACCCGAGTTGTACTATTTTGTCCCAGGCAGAAAAATAGAAGAATCTGCCTGTGATTTCTATGATCTTAGCAGGTTGTAACTAAGATCCATTGCTGTTCTCACACATGACTGAAGAGAGAGGTAACTTCAGCGGGGGAATGGCGTGCAGGTTACCCTGCTATGAGGTATGTGCAGTTAAATTTTTTTCTAGAAGATGTGAATGCTAGAAAATGCTGCTGATACCAGATTTATGTAAGGTAAGCCTGAATACAGTGATTTAATAGCGACTGGTATCATGCTTACTTTCTGAGGTAATACTCTTTTCTCCTGTTAAGTATAGTCAGTCCACGGGTCATCATTACTTATGGGATATTAACTCCTCCCCAACAGGAAGTGCAAGAGGATCACCCAAGCAGAGCTGCTATATAGCTCCTCCCCTCTACGTCACACCCAATCATTCTCTTGCACCCTACTAATAGATAGGATGTGTGAGAGGACTGTGGTGATTAAACTTAGTTTTTTATATCTTCAATCAAAAGTTTATTTTAAACGACACCGGAGTGTGTTGTTTCCTTCTCAGGCATAATTTGAAGAAGAATCTACCTGAGTTTTTGTATATGATCTTAGCGGACGTAACTAAGATCCGTTTGCTGTTCTCGGCCATTCTGAGGAGTAAGGTAACTTCAGATCAGGGGACAGCGGGCAGGTTCACCTGCAAAGAGGTATGTTGCAGTATATTATTTTCTAAGGAATGGAATTGACTTTGAAAATACTGCTAATACCGATATAATGTAAGTACAGCCTTAAATGCAGTAGTAGCAACTTGTATCAGGCTGACATGTATATATGTTTACACTTAAGTATTTCTGGGGAATGGCACTTCACTGGGAAAATACTGTATGCATATAACTTTTAGCCTAACTTGCTGTGGGAGCGACTAGCAGCAGGCTTTTTAATGACATTTCATATATTAGATTTTAAACGTTTACTGGCATGTTAAATCGTTTAATTATCTGAGGTACTTGGTGAAAATTGTTTTGGGCTTTAGTTTCCACATGGCTGTCGTTTGTTTTAAATTAAAACAGTTTACTGAGCTTCCCTCACTGTTGTAGTGTGAGTGGGAGGGGCCTATTTTGGCGCTTTTACTACGCATCAGAAATTCAGTCAGTCTGTCTTTTTCTCCCTGCATGATCCAGGACGTCTCCACAGAGCTCAGGGGTCTTCAAAACTAGTTTTGAGGGAGGTAATCACTCACAGCAGACCTGTGAGACTGTGCTTGACTGTGATAAAAACGCTTATATTGTCAATTGTTATACGTTTTTTTCTGATATTAAGGGTTAATCATCCATTGCTAATGTGTGCAATCCTTTGCTAAATTTGGTTTATATAACTAATCCGGTTCATTTTTATTCAACTGTGTCAGTTTTTTTTGTGTGCTTCTTAAAGGCACAGTAACGTTTTTACATATTGCTTGTAAATTTAGTTGAAAACTATTTCCAAGCTTGCTAGTCTAATTGCTAGTTTGTTTAAACATGTCTGACACAGAGGAATCTCTTTGTGCAATATGTTCAAAAGCCAAGGTGGAGCCCAATAGAAATTTATGTACTAATTGCATTGATGCTACTTTAAATAAAAGTCAATCTGTACATGTTAAGCAACATTCACCAGACAACGAGGGGGAAGTTATGCCGACTAACTTGCCTCACGTGTCAGTACCTGCATCTCCCGCTCAGGAGGTGCGTGATATTGTAACGCCAAGTACATCAGGGCGGCCATTACAAATCACTTTACAAGACATGGCTAATGTTATGACTGAAGTTTTGTCTAAATTGCCAGAACTTAGAGGTAAACGAGATCACTCTGGGATGAGAACAGAGTATACTGATAATGCTAGGGCCATGTCTGATACTGCGTCACAATTTGCAGAGCATGAGGACGGAGAGCTTCATTCTGCGGGTGACGGATCTGATCCAAATAAATTGGATTCAGACATTTCAAATTTTAAGTTTAAGCTGGAAAACCTCCGTGTATTGCTAGGGGAGGTGTTAGCGGCTCTGAATGATTGTAACACAGTTGCAATCCCAGAGAAAATGTGTAGGTTGGATAAATATTTTGCGGTACTGACGTTTTTCCTATACCTAAGAGACTTACTGAAATTATTACTAAGGAGTGGGACAGACCCGGTGTGCCTTTCTCACCCCCTCCTATATTCAGAAAATTGTTTCCAATAGACGCCACCACACGGGACTTATGGCAAACGGTCCCTAAGGTGGAGGGAGCAGTTTCTACTTTAGCTAAGCGTACCACTATCCCGGTGGAGGATAGCTGTGCCTTTTCAGATCCAATGGATAAAAAGTTAGAGGGTTACCTTAAGAAAATGTTTGTTCAACAAGGTTTTATATTACAACCCCTTGCATGCATTGCGCCTGTCACGGCTGCGGCAGCATTTTGGTTTGAGTCTCTGGAAGACACCCTTGACTCAGCGACATTAGATGAGATTTCACTTAAGCTTAAAACCCTTAAGCTAGCTAATTCATTTATTTCTGATGCCGTAGTACATTTAACTAAACTTACGGCTAAGAATTCCGGATTCGCCATTCAGGCACGCAGAGCGCTGTGGCTAAAATCCTGGTCAGCTGATGTAACTTCTAAATGGAAACTACTTAACATACCTTTCAAGGGGCAGACTTTATTCGGGCCCGGTTTGAAAGAAATTATCGCTGATATTACGGGAGGTAAAGGCCATGCCCTGCCTCAAGACAGAGCCAAACCCAGGGCTAGACAGTCTAATTTTCGTGCCTTTCGTAATTTCAAGGCAGGAGCAGCTTCAACTTCCTCTGCTCCAAAACAGGAAGGAGCTGTTGCTCGCTACAGACAAGGCTGGAAACCTAACCAGGCCTGGAACAAGGGCAAGCAGGCCAGAAAGCCTGCTGCTGCCCCTAAGACAGCATGAAGTGAGGGCCCCCGATCCGGTAACGGATCTAGTGGGGGGCAGACTCTCTCTCTTCGCCCAGGCTTGGGCAAGAGATGTCCAGGATCCCTGGGCGTTGGAGATCATATCTCAGGGATATCTTCTGGACTTCAAAGCTTCTCCTCCACAAGGGAGATTTCACCTTTCAAGGTTGTCAACAAACCAGATAAAGAAAGAGGCGTTTCTACGCTGTGTACAAGACCTTTTACTAATGGGAGTGATCCATCCAGTTCCGCGGTCGGAACACGGACAAGGGTTTTACTCAAATCTGTTTGTGGTTCCCAAAAAAGAGGGAACCTTCAGACCAATATTGGATTTAAAGATCCTAAACAAATTCCTCAGAGTTCCATCATTCAAGATGGAAACTATTCGGACAATCTTACCCATGATCCAAAGAGGTCAGTACATGACCACAGTGGATTTAAAGGATGCTTATCTTCACATACCGATTCACAGAGAACATTACCGGTATCTAAGGTTTGCCTTCCTAGACAAGCATTACCAGTTTGTAGCTCTTACCTTCGGGTTGGCTACGGCTCCAAGAATCTTTACAAAGGTTCTGGGCTCTCTTCTAGCGGTACTAAGACCGCAAGGAATTTCGGTAGCTCCGTACCTAGACGACATTCTGATACAAGCGTCAAGCTTTCAAACTGCCAAGTCTCATACAGAGTTAGTACTGGCATTTCTAAGATCACATGGGTGGAAAGTAAACGAGGAGAAGAGTTCTCTCTTACCACTCACAAGAATTCCCTTCTTAGGGACTCTTATAGATTCTGTAGAAATGAAAATTTACCTGACAGAGGACAGGTTAACAAAGCTTCTAAATGCTTGCCGTGCCCTTCATTCCATTCAACACCCGTCAGTGGCTCAATGCATGGAGGTAATCGGCTTAATGGTAGCGGCAATGGACATAGTTCCTTTTGCACGCCTGCACCTCAGACCGCTGCAATTGTGCATGCTAAGTCAGTGGAATGGGGATTACTCAGATTTGTCCCCTACGCTGAATCTGGATCAGGAGACCAGAGATTCTCTTCTATGGTGGCTTTCTCGGCCACATCTGTCCAGGGGGATGCTCTTCAGCAGGCCAGACTGGACAATTGTAAATACAGACGCCAGCCTACTAGGTTGGGGCGCTGTCTGGAATTCCCTGAAGGCTCAGGGATCATGGACTCAAGAGGAGAGTCTCCTTCCAATAAACATTCTGGAATTGAGAGCAGTTCTCAATGCCCTTCTGGCTTGGCCTCAGTTAGCAACTCTGAGGTTTATCAGGTTTCAGTCGGACAACATCACGACTGTGGCTTACATCAACCATCAGGGAGGGACAAGAAGTTCCTAAGCGATGATGGAAGTATCAAAGATAATTCGCTGGGCAGAGTCTCACTCTTGCCACCTGTCAGCGATCCACATCCCAGGAGTGGACAACTGGGAGGCGGATTTCCTAAGTCGCCAGACTTTTCATCCGGGGGAGTGGGAACTTCATCCGGAGGTCTTTGCCCAAATACTTCGACGTTGGGGCAAACCAAATATGGATCTCATGGCGTCTCGCCGGAACGCCAAGCTTCCTCGTTACGGGTCCAGGTCCAGGGACCCGGGAGCGGTCCTGATAGATGCCTTGACAGCACCTTGGACCTTCAGGATGGCTTATGTGTTTCCACCCTTCCCGATGCTTCCTCGTTTGATTGCCAGGATCAAACAGGAGAAAGCATCAGTGATTCTAATAGCGCCTGCGTGGCCACGCAGGACCTGGTATGCAGATCTAGTGGACATGTCATCCTGTCCACCTTGGTCTCTGCCTCTGAGACAGGACCTTCTAATTCAGGGTCCTTTCAAACATCAAAATCTAATTTCTCTGAAGCTGACTGCATGGAAATTGAACGCTTAATTTTATCAAAGCGTGGATTTTCGGAGCCAGTAATCGATACCTTAATACAGGCTAGGAAACCTGTTACCAGGAAAATTTACCATAAGATATGGCGTAAATACTTACACTGGTGCGAATCCAAGGGTTACTCATGGAGTAAGGTTAGGATTCCTAGGATATTGTCTTTTCTACAAGAAGGTTTAGAAAAGGGTTTATCTGCTAGTTCGTTAAAGGGACAGATCTCAGCTCTGTCCATCCTTTTACACAAGCGTCTGTCAGAAGTTCCAGACGTTCAGGTTTTTTGTCAGGCTTTGGCCAGGATTAAGCCTGTGTTTAAATCTGTTGCTCCGCCGTGGAGCTTAAACTTAGTTCTTAACGTTTTACAGGGTGTTCCGTTTGAACCCCTTCACTCCATTGATATCAAGCTGTTATCTTGGAAAGTTCTGTTTTTAATGGCTATTTCCTCGGCTCGTAGAGTCTCTGAATTATCAGCCTTACATTGTGATTCTCCGTATCTGATTTTTCATTCAGATAAGGTAGTTCTGCGTACTAAACCTGGGTTCTTACCTAAGGTAGTCACTAACAAGAATATCAATCAAGAGATTGTTGTTCCATCATTGTGTCCTAACCCTTCTTCAAAGAAGGAACGACTTCTGCACAATCTAGATGTAGTCCGTGCCCTGAATTTTTTTTTACAGGCAACTAAAGATTTTCGACAAACTTCTTCCCTGTTTGTCGTTTATTCTGGACAGAGGAGAGGTCAAAAAGCATCTGCTACCTCTCTGTCCTTCGTAGCATAATACGCTTAGCCTATGAGACTGCTGGACAGCAACCTCCTGAAAGGATTACAGCTCATTCTACTAGAGCTGTGGCTTCCACTTGGGCCTTTAAGAACGAGGCCTCTGTTGAACAGATTTGCAAGGCTGCAACTTGGTCTTCTCTTCATACTTTTTCCAAATTTTCCAAATTTTACACTTTTTTGCTTCTTCGGAGGCTGTTTTTGGGAGAAAGGTTCTTCAGGCAGTGGTTCCTTCCGTATAGAGATCCTACCTGTCCCTCCCGTCATCCGTGTACTTAGCTTTGGTATTGGTATCCCATAAGTAATGATGACCCGTGGACTGACTACACTTAACAGGAGAAAACATAATTTATGCTTACCTGATAAATTCCTTTCTCCTGTAGTGTAGTCAGTCCACGGCGCGCCCTGTTTTTTAAGGCAGGTCTAAATTTTTAAATTATACTCCAGTCACCACTGCACCCTATAGTTTCTCCTTTCTCGTTTGGTTCTCGGTCGAATGACTGGGTGTGACGTAGAGGGGAGGAGCTATATAGCAGCTCTGCTTGGGTGATCCTCTTACACTTCCTGTTGGGGAGGAGTTAATATCCCATAAGTAATGATGACCCGTGGACTGACTACACTACAGGAGAAAGGAATTTATCAGGTAAGCATAAATTATGTTTTATATTTACAATATAAAACGTTTGCTGGCATGTTTAAACGTTTTTATATATACTTTGGTGACAAAACTTTATTGGGGCCTAGTTTTTTCCACATGGCTGGCTTAAATTTGCCTAGAAGGCTTTCCACTGTTACTATGAGTGGGAGGGGCCTAATTTAGCGCTTTTTTGCGCAGTAACTTTTACAGACTGAGACAGCTTCCTCCAGGAGTCCCCTGAATGCTATAGGACATCTCTAAAGGGCTCTTAGGCTTTCCAAAATCGTTCGTTGGGGAAGGTAGGCCCACAGCAAGGTTGTGGCAGTTTGGTGTGACTTATAAAAAAAGTCTCATTTTTTTGATCCGTTTTTTGAACTAAGGGGTTAATCATCAATTTGCAAGTGGGTGCAATGCTCTGTTAGCTTATTATACACACTGTAAAAATTTCGTTTGATTTACTGCCTTTTTTCACTGTTTTTCAAATTCTGACAAAATTTGTTTCTCTTAAAGGCACAGTACCGTTTCTTATATTTGCTTGTTAACTTGATTTAAAGTTTTTTCCAAGCTTGCTAGTCTGTACAAACATGTCTGACATAGAGGAAACTCCTTATTCATTATGTTTAAAAGCCATGGTGGAACCCCCTCTTAGAATGTGTACCAAATGTACTGATTTCACTTTAAGCAATAACGATCATATTCTGTCTTTAAAAAAATTATCACCAGAGGAATCTGACGAGGGGGAAGTTATGCCGACTAACTCTCCCCACGTGTCAGATCCTTTGACTCCCGCTCAAGGGACTCACGCTCAAATGGCGCCAAGTACATCTAGGGCGCCTATAGCGTTTACTTTACAAGACATGGCGGCAGTCATTGATAATACACTGTCAGCGGTATTAGCCAGACTACCTGAATTTAGAGGAAAGCAAGATAGCTCTGGAGTTAGACGAAATACAGAGCATACTGACGCTTTAAGAACTATGTCTGATACTGCCTCACAATATGCAGAAGCTGAAGGAGGAGAGCTTCTTTCTGTGGGTGATGTTTCTGACTCAGGGAAGATGATGCAACCTGATTCTGATATCTCTACATTTAAATTTAAGCTTGAACACCTCCGCGTGTTACTCAGGGAGGTTTTAGCTGCTCTGAATGACTGTGATACAATTGCAGTGCCAGAGAAATTGTGTAGACTGGATAAATACTATGCAGTGCCGGTGTGCACTGATGTTTTTCCAATACCTAAAAGGTTTACAGAAATTATTACTAAGGAATGGGATAGACCAGGTGTGCCGTTCTATTCCCCCTCCTATTTTTAGAAAAATGTTTCCAATAGACGCCACCACACGGGACTTATGGCAGACAGTTCCTAAGGTGGAGGGAGCAGTTTCTACTCTAGCAAAGTTTACTACTATCCCTGTCGAGGACAGTTGTGCTTTCTTAGATCCAATGGATAAAAAGTTAGAGGGTTACCTTAAGAAAATGTTTATTCAACAAGGTTTTATCCTACAGCCCCTTGCATGCATTGCTCCTGTCACTGCTGCTGCGGCGTTCTGGTTTGAGTCTCTGGAAGAGGCTTTACAGGTAGCGACTCCATTGGATGACATACTTGACAAGCTTAGAGCACTTAAGCTAGCCAATTTTTTTGTTTCTGATGCCATTGTTCATTTGACTAAACTAACGGCTAAGAATTCTGGTTTTGCTATCCAGGCGCGCAGAGCGCTATGGCTTAAATCATGGTCAGCTGACGTTACTTCAAAGTTTAAGCTGCTTAACATTCCCTTCAAGGGGCAGACCCTATTCGGGCCTGGTTTGAAGGAGATTATTGCTGATATCACTGGAGGAAAAGGTCATGCCCTTCCTCAGGATAGGTCCAAATCAAGGGCCAGACAGTCTAATTTTCGTGCCTTTCGAAACTTCAAGGCAAGTGCGGCATCAACTTCCTCTAATGCAAAACAAGAGGGAACTTTTGCTCAGTCCAAGACGGTCTGGAGACCTAACCAGACCTGGAACAAAGGTAAGCAGGCCAAAAAGCCTGCTGCTGCCTCTAAGACAGCATGAAGGAACGGCCCCCTATACGGTAACGGATCTAGTAGGGGGCAGACTTTCGCTCTTCGCCCAGGCGTGGGCAAGAGATGTCCAGGATCCCTGGGCGTTGGAAATTATATCCCAGGGATATCTTCTGGACTTCAAGGCTTCCCCCCCAAAAGGGAGATTTCACCTTTCGCAATTATCTGCAAACCAGATAAAGAGAGATGCATTCTTACACTGTGTACAAGACCTCCTAGTTATGGGAGTGATCCATCCAGTTCCAAAGGAGGAACAGGGACAGGGTTTTTACTCAAATCTGTTTGTGGTTCCCAAAAAAGAGGGAACCTTCAGACCAATTTTGGATCTAAAGATCTTAAACAAATTCCTCAGAGTTCCATCATTCAAGATGGAGACTATTCGTACCATCCTACCTATGATCCAGGAGGGTCAATACATGACTACAGTGGATTTAAAGGATGCTTATCTTCACATTCCGATACACAAAGATCATCGGTTTCTCAGGTTTGCCTTCCTAGACAGGCATTACCAGTTTGTAGCTCTTCCCTTTGGATTAGCTACAGCCCAAAGAATCTTTACGAAGGTTCTGGGGTCGCTTCTGGCGGTCCTAAGGTTGCGGGGCATAGCAGTGGCCCCTTATTTAGACGACATCCTGATTCAGGCGTCAAACTTCCAAATTGCCAAGTCTCATACGGACATAGTGTTGGCATTTCTGAGGTCGCATGGGTGGAAGGTGAACGAGGAAAAGTTCTCTATCCCCCCTCACAAGAGTTTCCTTCCTAGGGACTCTGATAGATTCTGTAGAAATTAACATTTACCTGACGGAGTCCAGGTTATCAAAACTTCTAAATTCCTGCCGTGTTCTGTATTCCATTCCTCGCCCTTCGGTGGCTCAGTGCATGGAAGTAATTGGCTTAATGGTAGCGGCAATGGACATAGTGCCGTTTGCACGCCTACATCTCAGACCGCTGCAACTATGCATGCTCAGTCAGTGGAATGGGGATTACACAGATTTGTCCCCTCTACTAAATCTGGATCAAGAGACCAGGGATTCTCTTCTCTGGTGTTTATCTCGGGTCCATCTGTCCAAGGGAATGACCTTTCGCAGGCCAGATTGGACAATTGTAACGACAGATGCCAGCCTTCTAGGCTGGGGGGCAGTCTGGAACTCCCTGAAGGCTCAGGGATTGTGGACTCCAATAAACATTCTGGAACTAAGAGCGATATTCAATGCTCTTCAGGCTTGGCCTCAGCTAGCGACAATGAGGTTCATCAGATTTCAGTCGGACAACATCACGACTGTGGCTTACATCAACCATCAAGGGGGAACAAGGAGTTCCCTAGCGATGTTAGAAGTCTCAAAGATAATTCGCTGGGCAGAGATTCACTCTTGCCACCTATCAGCTATCCATATCCCAGGTGTAGAGAACTGGGAGGCGGATTTTCTATGTCGGCAGACTTTTCATCCGGGGGAGTGGGAACTCCATCCGGAGGTGTTTGCACAATTGATTCATCATTGGGGCAAACCAGAACTGGATCTCATGGCGTCTCGCCAGAACGCCAAGCTTCCTTGTTACAGATCCAGGTCCAGGAACCCCAAGGCAACGCTGATAGATGCTCTAGCAGCGCCTTGGTCCTTCAGCCTGGCTTATGTGTTTCCACCGTTTCCTCTGCTCCCTCGTCTGATTGCCAAAATCAAGCAGGAGAGAGCTTCAGTGATCTTGATAGCGCCTGCGTGGCCACGCAGGACTTGGTATGCAGATCTGGTGGACATGTCATCCTTTCCACCATGGACTCTGCCGCTGAGACAGGACCTTCTACTTCAAGATCCTTTCAACCATCCAAATCTAATTTCTCTGAGGCTGACTGCCTGGAGATTGAATGCTTGATTTTATCAAAGCGTGGTTTCTCCGAGTCAGTCATTGATACCTTAATTCAGGCACGAAAGCCTGTCACCAGGAAAATCTATCATAAGATATGGTGTAAATATCTTTATTGGTGTGAAGGGCTACTCATGGAGTAAGGTCAGGATTCCCAGGATATTCTTTTCTCCAAGAAGGATTGGAGAAAGGATTGTCGGCTAGTTCCTTAAAGGGACAGATTTCTGCGCTGTCTATTCTTTTGCACAAGCGTCTGGCGGATGTTCTAAACTTCAGGCATTTTGTCAGGCTTTGGTTAGAATCAAGCCTGTGTTTAAACCTGTTGCTCCACCTTGGAGCTTAAATTTGGTTCTTAAAGTTCTTCAGGGGTTTCCGTTTGAACCTCTTCATTCCATAGATATCAAACTTTTATCTTGGAAAGTTCTTTTTTGGTAGCTATTTCCTCGGCTCATAGAGTTTCCGAGTTATCTGCCTTACAATGTGATTCTCCTTATCTGATCTTCCATGCAGATAAGGTAGTTCTGCGTACCAAACCTGGGTTTTTACCTAAGGTGGTATCTAATAAGAATATCAATCAAGAGATAGTTGTTCAGATTGTGTAATAGACGTTCCTTCTTTGAAGAAGGATTAGGACGCAAAGACGGGACGTGGTTCGTGCTTTAAAGTTTTACTTACAAGCTACTAAATATTTTCGTCAAACATCTGTTTGTTGTCTACTCTGGACAGAGGAGAGGTCAAAAGGCTTCGGCAACCTCTTTCTTTTTGGCTAAGAAGCATAATCCGCTTAGCCTATGCGACTGCTGGCCAGCAGCCTCCAGAAAGGATTACAGCTCATTCTACTAGAGCTGTGGCTTCCACATGGGCCTTTAAAAATGAGGCTTCTGTTGAACAGATTTGCAAGGCGGCGACTTGGTCTTCGCTTCGTACTTTTTCAAAATTCTACAAATTTGATACTTTTGCTTCTTCGGAGGCTATTTTTGGGAGAGAGGTTCTACAGGCTGTGGTACCTGCCTTGTCCCTCCCTTCATCCGTGTACTTTAGCTTTGGTATTGGTATCCCACAAGTAATGGATGATCCGTGGACTGGATACACCTTACAAGAGAAAACATAATTTATGCTTACCTGATAAATTTATTTCTCTTGTGGTGTATCCAGTCCACGGCCCGCCCTGTCATTTTAAGGCAGGTATTTTTTAATTTTAAACTACAGTCACCACTGCACCCTATGGTTTCTCCTTTCTCTGCTTGTTTTCGGTTGAATGACTGGATATGGCAGTTAGGGGAGGGGCTATATAGCTGCTCTGCTGTGGGTGATCCTCTTGCAACTTCCTGTTGGGAAGGAGAATATTCCACAAGTAATGGATGATCCGTGGACGGGATACACCACAAGAGAAATAAATTCATCAGGTAAGCATAAATTATGTTTTCTAATTTACTTCTATTATCTAATTTTTTTTTATCTTGGTATCATTTGTTGAAGGCGCAGCAATGCACTACTGCTTTCTAACTGAACACATGGGAGAGCCAATATCAATCGTTGTATATCAGCAGCTAGAATCTAGGTTCTCTGCTGCTCCTGAGCTTACCTAGATAAACCTTTCAGCAACGGATAACAAGAGAAGGAAGCCGATTAAATAATAGCAGTAAATTGGAAAGTTGTTTTAAAATTGTATGCTCTGTCTAAATCATAAAATAAAAATTTGGGGTTTCATGTCCCTTTTTAAGGATTTTTTTTTTCTATTTATAGCTTTTAGGAGTCTAGTCCTATTAACTGTTAATAATCCTTTTTCAAATCTGGATTTTAACATTTTTGCTTTGAGCTTTTTACCTATTCAATATACTATCTGTATTATATTCTAGAGAATGGTTATTCCGATTCCCTCTTTGGACTGTACTACTATTTCTATGGAAAATGGTACTTGTTTTCAGAATTCTTTAGAAATTTGATTTGAATATAACCTTAGTAGAGCATATTCACGTACTGTTAATATTTTTAGCTCAGCTTTATCTGTGGCTGACATTACTGTTCTCTCAATCTTTGTTGAACAGCATAAGCAGTTTCAGATTCTTAAGTATATAACTCTGTTTATTTCCTTTAGATGTGTTCATTTAATTATGTTTACTATATTTATTATTATTTCAAATATTTTATCTCTCGTTAGGATAATACTTTTGTTTGATTTCTATTATCTCCATTATTTCTGGAGGTTTAGAGTTTTTTTTTTTTCTGCCCTACATTTAGTCCGGTGATGTAGATCAGTTGGTGGATGTCCTGACTACAAACGCTTGTTCTAGACCCAAGGGTCATAGATTCTTTTCCCGGCAGGGTTAATACAGCCCTTTGGCCCTTGAGGTCAATTTATTGCATACCATTTATTTGGGTAATAACTACTGTTTTTATCAGCTGCTAATTTGGTTAACTCCAAGTGTAAGCACCGAAAAACGCTATATAATTACTAGTTATTAGACTGCATGAAGGTGCGGTTCTCAAACCAGTCCTTCTGGTGGGGGGCAGATTAAATTGTTTTTCGATGAACTCAGTCCAAATTCTATATTATTCTTAGGGTTTGAATAGATTTTTAGAATGAGACCTCCTATGGGAAGAATCTTTCTTAGTACGCTCTGAATTCTTTTCAGGAGTGATTATGCCAGTTCTTTTTGCAGGAACTGGATTTAGGTTTCTATTCAATTCTATTCTTTGTCCCTAAGAAGTAAGGTTTATTCAGTCTATTCTTGGATCTGAAGACTTTTATATTGTTTTGTTAGAGTCTCAACTTGTAAGTTGGCGATTATAAGGACTATTATGCCTTTTTGTTAAGGTCATTTCATGTCCACTCCATTTTTTTAGGATGTTTAACCTCATATTTTATTTCATTCAGACCACTTGTGGATTCTGAAATTTTCTTTTTAAAGGGACACTGAACCCAAATGTTTTAATTTGTGATTCAGATAGAGCATGCAATTTTAAGCAACTTTCTAATTTTACTCCTATTAGCAAATTTTCTTCATTCTCTTGGTATCTTTATTTGAAATGCAAGAATGTAAGTTTAGATGCCGACCCATTTTTTTGTGAACAACCTGGGTTGTTCTTGCTGATTGGTGGATAAATTCATCCACCAATAAAGTGCTGTCCACAGTTCTGAACAAAAAAAAATCTTAGATGCTATCTAATTCAAATAAAGATAGCAAGAAAATGAAGAAATAATTATAATAGGAGTAAATTAGAAAGTTGCTTAAAATTGCATGCTCTATCTGAATCGCGAAAGAAAAAATTGGGTTCAGTGTCCCTTCAAGCTTTACCAATTTTTCACTTTTCTATTTGGTTTAGTGACCGCTTTATGAATCTTTTCAAAGGTTCTTGGTGCTCTTCTTCTGTCTTCAGACAGTAAGGTATTGTGGTGCTTCCTTATTTGGATAGTATCTTGGTATTAGCTTAAACTTTTCTTGTATTAAATCCGGACAGATAGCTCAGCATGCTAATGCACTGTGGCTGAGCTCTGTGGCAACCTAAGGGTTGCAGGTTCGATTTCCGGCGAGGTCCATTCAGCCTTTCATCCTTCTGAGGTCAATTAAATGAGCAGCATCTTGAGTCCCTTAAAGGTGATTAGACGTGCTTTACAAGTACCCAATACATACATATGGAAAAGCAGTGTTCAAATATATGGCCTTTCCTTTTTGTGGAATTCCTCATGGATCAACTAAGTTTTGTTTCTTCAATACATGGTTAGAGGATTTAATTTACGTAAGATTTTCGCGATTCCTCAGACAAGGGTAATTTCTTTTTGGGTTTCTAGATGTCTTTATCGAACAAAAGTCAATTGTAAGTGGCATTAGCCTGTCTAACTTAGTCTAGAACATTTCTTTCAGTGGCTATGTGCATGGAAGTTTTAGGTCTCATAACTGCAGCATCGGGCGTGGTTCCCTTTGCTCGTTTTTAATCAGATCTTTTTGCTTTGCATACTGAATCAATGACACATGAATTGTTTTTAGATATCACAGTTGATATTTTTAAATCCTAACACTCTCTTCGTTCTCTGTTTTGGTGATTAGTCTATCATCTTTTTATTCAGGGGGCCTCCTTTTTGTTAGTCTTTCCTGGACTGTATTCTTAATGGATGCAAGTTTTAAAGGTTGGGGAGCTGTCTGAGGGTCTTTTGACAGGGGTTTGGAAACTTCAAGAGGCCAGGTTTCCAATTGATATTGTAGAACTCCGTACTATTGTTTCAAAGCTCTTTCAGGCTTGGCCTTTTATCTTAAAAATGAAAAACTTTTTTTTTTTTGCTTTCAGACAGACTATATCACATAGGGACTTGAAGTTCCTGAAGCAATTAAGAAGTATCTTAAATACGTTCTTAGATGGAATTCATCTCCTGTCTATTTTCTACGATTTTTAGACATTTTGGGAGGTGGATTAGCTAGCATCAGCATGGCCTCACAGGTTTGGTATATGGATCTTGTTCGGATGTCCAGTTGCCATCCATGGCCGCCTTTTCTTTGGCCAGCCCTCTTGTTTTAAGGGCTATTTTTCCATCGGGATCTCAAATGACTAATTTGGTGGTATGGAAATTGATTAGTGTTTAGTCAGAGGTTTCTCTGACTCTGTTTTTAAGGCTATGTTGCAGGCTTATAAGTATGTTCCAGCGAACATGTATTATCAGGTTTGGAAAACCTATATTTTATAGTGTTCTCATAACTTCTCTTAGCATTCTTTTTAGAATTCCTAGGTGTGACAAATACCCGGGCTACCACGACTAGATAGCTCTGCCAAACTGATCCTGCTTCCTCCCTGACTGCAGCTATGTGGCTGGCAAGTGACCACAGCCAGTAGCCACCCCTGATGCCTGACAGCACCAGTACTCAGGGTCCCACCCTGTGACAGACTCCGGCTACCCAGACTAGGTAGCTCTGCCAGAGGGTCCTTCCTCTGACTGGAACAGGCTGCTATGTAGCCCAGGAAAGTGATTTTAGCAGGAGCCCGCCCAAATAACTAGACATACTAGCATTCAGGTGAAACAGGAACTCTCTTTATTGTAAAACATGCACTCCCTTTCTCTTGTAAAGGTGTATCCAGTCCACGGGTTCATCCATTACTTGTGGGATATTCTCCTTCCCAACAGGAAGCTGCAAGAGGACACCCACAGCAGAGCTGTCTATATAGCTCCTCCCCAAACTGCCACCCCCAGTCATTCTCTTGCAGCTCTCGACAAGAAAGGAAGTATCAAGAAATATGTGGTGACTTAGTGTAGTTTTTACCTTCAATCAAGAGTTTATTTATAAACGGTACCGGCGTTGTGCTGTTTTACTCTCAGGCAGAAATTGGAAGAAGAATCTGCCTGGAGGTTGATTATCTTAGCGGTTTGTAACTAAGGTCCATTGCTGTTCTCACACATAACTGAAGAGTATGGAAAGAAAACTTCAGTTGGGGGGACGGTTTGCAGATCACCTGCTTTGAGGTATGTTCAGTATATTTTTTTCTAGAGAGATAAGGTCTAGAAAATGCTGACGGTGCCTGGTATATTTGAGGTAAGCCTGATACAGTGATTTAACGACTGGGGTCATGCTTACAAGATAAGGGTAATATTCATGTTAACTCTCATATTACTTAGTGTAAAAACGTTTGCATAACTTACAGAAAAAAAACGTTTTTTCCACATGGCTTGTTAGATTACTCCTAGGAGTACTTTTTTAAAGGGACATTCAACACTTAGTGTAACATGTTTTTATATTGTAAATTAATAAAACGGAGGTCCGCCTACACTATACCCCTCCTCCCTTGCCGCCTTGCTTTTGTCCTAATCAGCGGCGCTAACTACTCTAATACCGGTCAATATGGATGCCGAACTCCCCCCACTATTACGTAGCTGCCTTCTTCTTAAACTGATAATCAAATCAGAATCCAGTCCTCGGACAGAAATTGCACGCGCGAACTAAAGGAGTCCTCTGGCATCTAGGACCACTATAGAGGGTTTTTTTCCTACAAAAATAGTGTTTAAGGGCAGGTAGGAGCCACAGCAGAGCTGTGGCAGTGTGTTTGACTGTTTTTTAACGGTTTTACCGTTTTCTCCAACTTTGGTGTGTCCGGTCCACGGCGTCATCCTTACTTGTGGGAAATATTCTCTTCCCCAACAGGAAATGGCAAAGAGCACAGCAAAAGCTGCCCATATAGCCTCTCCTCTGGCTCCGCCCCCCAGTCATTCTCTTTGCCGCTCTGAACAAGTAGCATCTCCACAGAGATGGTGAAGAGTATGTGGCGTTAGTTGTAGTTTTTCATTCTTCTATCAAGAGTTTATTTTAAAATAGTGCCGGTTTGTACTATTTACTCTAAAACAGAAAAGGATGAAGAGTTCTGTTTAAAAGAGTATGATTTTAGCAGCAGTAACTAAAATCAAGTGCTGTTCCCACGCAGGACTGTTGAGCCCAGAGAACTTCAGTTGGGGGGGAACAGTTTGCAGACTTTTCTGCTCAAGGTATGACTAGTCCTTAGTAATGCTAGAAGACTGTCATTTTCCCTCTTTGGGATCGGTAAGCCATTTTCTTAGACTCATAACAAAATGAAGGCTTATTAATGGGCTATATACTGGTTGACACTATTGTGGGCTAAATTGATTGATTTATTCAATATTTATATGTTGTTTGAAACGTTTTACAACTTGAAAATACTTTGGTAACGTTTTTAAGCACCAGGCAGTCGTTTAGACACCTTTCCAGTCAGGAAGGGCCTTTCACTCTAGTAGGCAGAGCCTCATTTTCGCGCCTTAATTGCGCAGTTTCTTCTGGATGCAGTGCATGCAGCTTCATGTGAGAGGGTCTGGTGGCCATTAAAAACGTTTCTGGAAGGCTTATTTCGGTGGCGAATAACCCCCAAGGACAGGAGAAGCCGCAGCAAACGCTGTGGCTGGGACTGTAGTGGGTTTAAAATTGTTAATTTGATAAAATAGCTCAGTTTTCCTCATTTAAGGGTTTACAAACTTGACAATTGGTGTGCAATACTTTCAAAGCATTAAGACACTAGGGTACAAATTTGGTAAGGATCGGATATTTCCTTCATAGTTTTTCACACATTCAGAAATAAAGTGTGCTCTGTTTAACATTTAAAGAGACAGTAACGGTTTTGTTTAAAAACGGTTTTATTGCATTAATAGCCTGTATAAGCCTGTCTAACATGTTTGTACCTTCAGATAGAACATGTTCTGTATGTATGGAGGCCAAGGTGGTTCCCCCTTTAAATGTATGTGAAAATTGTGCCGTGGCGTCCAGACAAAGTAAGGACAGTACTGTCTCACATTTAATAAGGTTGCCCAAGATGATTCCTCAAATGAAGGTAGTGGGGGTAGTTCACCATCCTCTCCTGTGTCAACACCAGTTATGCCCGCGCAGGCGACACCTAGTACATCTTACGCGCCAATGCTTGTTACTATGCAACAATTAACGGCAGTAATGGATATTTCTATAGCTAATATTTTATCCAAAATGCCAGCATTTCAAAGAAAGCGTGATTGCTCAGTTTTAAATACAGTGGAAGAGCAAGAGTGCGCTGATGATAATTTATCTGTCATACCCTCACACCAGTCAGAATTGGCGGTGAGGGAGGGTTTGTCGGAGGGAGAAATTTCTGATTCAGGAAAAGTTTCTCAACAGGCAGATCCTGATGTGACGTTTAAATTTAAGTTAGAGCACCTCCGCGCCTTACTTAAGGAGGTACTAACTACTCTGGATGATTGTGACTCTTTGGTCATTCCAGAAAAATTGTGCAAAATGGACAAATTCCTTGAGGTCCCTGTGCACCCTGATGCCTTTCCGATACCTAAAAGGGTGGCGGACATAGTGACTAAGAAGTGGGAGAAACCAGGCATACCTTTTGTCCCACCTCCTATATTTAAGAAAATGTTCCCCATGGTCGACCCAAGGAAGGACGCATGGCAAACAGTCCTTAAGGTTGAGGGGGCAGTTTCTACGCTAGCTAAACGCACAACTATTCCCATTGAGGACAATTGTGCTTTCAAAGATCCTATGGATAAAAAATTGGAGGGTTTGCTTAAAAAGATTTTTGTTCAGCAAGGTTTCCTCCTCCAACCAATTTCGTGCATTATTCCTGTCACTACGGCGGCGTGTTTTTGGTTCGATGAACTAGAAAAGTCGCTCAATAAGGAGACTCCATATGAGGAAGTCATGGACAGAATTCACGCACTTAAGTTAGCTAATTCCTTTATTTTAGATGCCGCTTTGCAATTGGCTAGGTTAGCGGCGAAAAATTCAGGTTTTGCAATTGTGGCGCGCAGAGCGCTCTGGCTAAAATCTTGGTCGGCGGATGTATCTATCAAGACAAAATTGCTTAATATTCCTTTCAAAGGTAAGACCCTTTTTGGGCCAGAATTGAAGGAGATTATTTCAGACATCACTGGGGGGAAAGGGCCATGCCCTCCCACTAGATAGGCCTTTTAAGGCTAAGAATAAATCCAATTTTCGTTCCTTTCGTAACTTCAGGAACGGACCGTCTCCTAACTCTGCAGCCTCTAGACAAGAGGGTAACGCTTCCCAGGCTAAGCCAGCTTGGAAACCAATGCGAGGCTGGAACAAGGGTAAACAGGCCAAGAAGCCTGCTGCTGCTACCAAGACAGCATGAAGGGGTAGCCCCCGATCCGGGACCGGATCTAGTAGGGGGCAGACTTTCTCTCTTTGCTCAGGCTTGGGCAAGAGATGTTCCGGATCCCTGGGCACTAGAAATAGTTTCTCAGGGTTATCTTCTAGAATTCAAGGAACTTCCTCCAAGGGGAAGGTTCCACATGTCTCGCTTATCTTCAGACCGGATAAAGACAGGCATTCTTACACTGTGTAGGAGATCTATTAAAGATGGGAGTGATACACGCAGTTCCAACAGTGGAACAAGGTCAGGGGTTTTACTCAAACCTGTTTGTAGTTCCCAAAAAAGAGGGAACCTTCAGACCAATTCTGGATTTAAAAATTTTAAACAAATTTCTCAAAGTTCCATCGTTCAAAATGGAAACCATTCGAACAATTTTACCTACAATCCAGGAGGGTCAATATGACTACCGTGGATTTAAAGGATGCGTACCTACATATTCCTATCCACAAAGATCATCATCAGTTCCTAAGGTTCGTCTTTCTGGACAAACATTACCAGTTCGTGGCTCTTCCGTTCGGTTTAGCCACTGCTCCCAGAATCTTCACAAAGGTGCTAGGTTCCCTTCTAGTGGTTCTAAGACCGAGGGGCATTGCAGTGGCACCTTACCTAGACGACATTCTAATCCAAGCGTCGTCTCTTTCCAAAGCAAAGGCTAATACAGACGTTGTTCTAGCCTTTCTCAGATCTCACGGGTGGAAGGTGAACGTAGAAAAGAGTTCCCTGTCTCCGTCAACAAGAGTTCCCCTTTTGGGAACAATAATAGATTCCTTAGAAATGAAGATCTTCCTGACAGAGGTCAGAAAGTCAAAGCTTCTAAACGCTTGTCGAGTTCTTCACTCTATTCTGCAGCCTTCCATAGCTCAGTGCATGGAAGTAGTAGGGTTGATGGTTGCAGCAATGGACATAGTTCCTTTTGCTCTAATTCATCTAAGACCATTACAACTGTGCATGCTCAATCAGTGGAATGGGGACTATGCAGACTTGTCTCCCCAGATTCAAGTAGACCAGGTAACCAGAGACTCACTCCATTGGTGGTTGACTCAGGATCACCTGTCTCAGGGAATGAGTTTCCGCAGACCAGAGTGGGTCATTGTCACGACCGACGCCAGTCTATTAGGCTGGGGCGCGGTCTGGGACTCTCTGAAAGCTCAGGGTCTATGGTCTCGGGAAGAGTCTCTAATCCCGATAAACATCCTGGAACTGAGAGCGATTTTCAATGCGCTCCGGGCTTGGCCTCAACTAGCGAAGGTCGGATTCATAAGATTCCAGTCGGACAACATGACGACTGTAGCTTACATCAACCATCAGGGAGGAACAAGGAGTTCCTTGGCGGTGAGAGAGGTATCCAAGATCATCAAATGGGCGGAGGATCACTCCTGCCATCTATCTGCAATTCACATCCCAGGAGTAGACAACTGGGAGGCGGATTATTTGAGTCATCAGACTTTCCATCCGGGGGAGTGGGAACTCCACCCGGAGGTCTTTGCCCAGTTAACGAAATTATGAGGCATTCCAGACATGGATCTGATGGCGTCTCGTCAGAACTTCAAGGTTCCTTGCTACGGGTCCAGATCCAGGGATCCCAAGGCGACTCTAGTGGATGCATTAGTGGCGCCTTGGTCGTTCAACCTAGCTTATGTGTTTCCTCTCCTTCCCAGGCTCGTAGCCAGGATCAAACAGGAGAAGGCCTCGGTGATTCTGATAGCTCCTGCGTGGCCACGCAGGACTTGGTATGCAGACCTGGTGAATGTCATCGGCTCCACCATGGAAGCTACCTTTGAGACAGGATCTTCTAGTTCAAGGTCCATTCGAACATCCAAATCTAGTTTCTCTGCAGCTGACTGCTTGGAAATTGAACGCTTGATTTTATCCAAGCGTGGGTTTTCAAATTCAGTGATACTCTGGTCCAAGCCAGAAAACCTGTGACTAGAAAGAATTCCTAAGATTCTTTCCTTTCTCCAAGAGCGTTTGGATAAAGGGTTGTCAGCGAGTTCTCTAAAAGGACTTATTTCTGCTTTATCTGTTTTATCACACAAACGTCTAGCAGCTGTGCCAGATGTCCAAGCTTTTGTACAGGCTTAGGTCAGAATCAAGCCTTTTTACAGACCCATGACTCCTCCTTGGAGTCTAAATTTAGTTCTTTCAGTTCAAGGGGTTCCGTTTGAACCTTTACATTCCATAGATATTAAGTTACTATCTTGGAAAGTTCTGTTTTTGGTTGCTATTTCTTCTGCTAGAAGAGTTTCTGAATTATCTGCTTTGCAGTGTGATCCACCCTATCTGGTGTCCCATGCAGATAAGGTTGTTTTGCGTACCAAGCCTGGTTTTCTTCCAAAAGTAGTTTCCAACAAGAATATTAACCAGGAAATAGTTGTTCCTTCTCTGTGTCCGAATCCAGTTTCAAAGAAGGAACGTTTGTTACACAATGTAGATGTGGTCCGTGTTTTAAAGTTCTATTTAGACGCAACAAAGGATTTCAGACCAACTTCATCTTTGTTTGTCGTTTACTCTGGTAAGAGGAGAGGACAAAAAGCTACTGCTACCTCTTTCTTTCTGGCTGAAAAGCATCATCCGATTGGCTTATGAGACTGCCGGACGGCAGCCTCCTGAACGAATCACAGCTCACTCTACTAGGGCTGTGGCTTCCACATGGGCCTTCAAGAACGAGGCTTCTGTTGATCAGATATGTAAGGCAGCGACATGGTCTTCTCTGCACTTTTGGCAAATTTTACAAATTCGATACTTATGCTTCTTCGGAGGCTATTTTTGGGAGAGAGGTTTTGCAAGCCGTGGTACCTTCCGTTTAGGTAACCTGACTTGCTCCCTCCCTTCATCCGTGTCCTAAAGCTTTGGTATTGGTTCCCACAAGTAAGGATGACGCCGTGGACCGGACACACCAATGTTGGAGAAAACAGAATTTATGCTTACCTGATAAATTTCTTTCTCCAACGGTGTGTCCGGTCCACGGCCCACCCTGGTTTTTTAATCAGGTCTGAAAAATTTCTTTCTCACTACAGTCACCACGGCACCCTATAGTTTCTCCTTTTTCTCCTAACCGTCGGTCGAATGACTGGGGGGTGGAGCCAGAGGGGGGGCTATATGGGCAGCTTTTGCTGTGCTCTTTGCCATTTCCTGTTGGGGAAGAGAATATTTCCCACAAGTAAGGATGACGCCGTGGACCGGACACACCGTTGGAGAAAGAAAGCATAAATTCTGTTTTTTCTAATCCGGTTTGGGGCCTAAGGGGTTAATCATCCATTTGCAAGTGGGTGCAATGCTGCTTTAGTCTCTTATACACACTAAAAATTTCGTAGAGTTTACTACTTTTTAACACTGTTTTGCAGTTTATGTGGTAGTTTTTTTTTTCTCTTAAAGGTACAGTACTGTTTTTGTTTAATTGCTTTTTCACATTTATTAAAGTGTTTTCCAAGCTTGCTGGTCTCATTACTAGTCGGTTAAACATGTCTGACATAGAGGAAACTCCTTGTTCATTATGTTTAGAAGCCATTGTGGAACCCCCTCTTAGAATGTGTACCAAATGCACTGACCTTTCTATTAGTTATAAAGACCATATTATGGCTTTTAAAGATTTATCACCAGAGGTTTCTCAGACTGACAAAAGGGAGGTTAAACCACCTAGCTCTTCCAGTGTGTCAGAACCTATATGTCCCGCGCAAGTGACACCAAGTACATCTGGAGCGTCCAATGCGTTTACCTTACAAGACATGGCGGCAGTTATGAATCATACCCTCCCAGAAGTATTGTCCAAACTGCCAGGGTTACAAGGAAAGCAAGACAGCTCTGGGGCTAGAACAAATACAGAGCTTTCTGACGCTTTAGTAGCTATGTCTGATATACCCTCACAATGTACAGAAGCCGAAGCAGGAGAGCTTCTATCTGTGGGTGACTTCTCTGATTCAGGGAAGGCGTTACTTCAGTCTGACTCTGAAATGACAGCATTTAAATTTAAGCTTGAACACCTCTGCGTGTTGCTCAGGGAGGTTTTAGCGACTCTGGATGACTGTGACACCATTGTAGTCCCAGAGAAATTGTGTAAAATGGACAAATACTTTGCAGTGCCTGTTTACACTGATGTTTTTCCAATCCCTAAGAGGTTTTCAGAAATTATTACGAAGGAATGGGATAGACCAGGTGTACCGTTCTCTTCCCCCTCCTGCTTTTAAAAAGATGTTTCCCATAGATGCCGCTACACGGGACTCGTGGCAGACGGTCCCTAAGGTGAAGGAAGCAGTCTCTACCCTAGCTAAGCGTACAACTATCCCCGTCGAGGACAGTTGTGCTTTCCTAGATCCAATGGATAAAAAATTAGAGGGTTTCCTTAAAATCTTTATACAACAAGGTTTTATTCTCCAGCCTCTTGCATGCATTGCCCCAGTCACTGCTGCAGCGGCTTTCTGGTTCGAGTCTCTTGAAGAGGCCCTACAGGTGGAGACCCCGTTGGATGATATCCTAGACAGGCTTAAAGCTCTTAAGTTAGCCAATTCATTTATTTCTGACGCCGTTTTTCATTTAACAAAGCTAACTGCTAAGAATTCAGGTTTTGCCATTCAGGCACGTAGGGCGCTATGGCTTAAATCCTGGTCAGCTGACGTTACTTCAAAGTCTAAGCTTCTCAACATCCCCTTCAAAGGGCAGACCCTATTTGGGCCTGGATTGAAGGAGATCATTTCTGATATTACTGGAGGAAAAGGCCACGCCCTTCCCCAGGATAGGTCCAACAAATTAAGGACCAAACAGACTAATTTTCGTTCCTTTCGAAACTTCAAGAGTGGCGCAGCTTCAACTTCCTCTACTGCAAAACAAGAAGGACATTTTGCCCAGTCCAAGCCAGTCTGGAGATCTAACCAGGCTTGGAACAAGGGAAAGCAGGCCAAAAAACCTGCTGCCTCTAAGACAGCATGAAGGAGTAGCCCCCGATCCGGGACCATATCTAGTTGGGGCAGACTTTCTCTCTTCGCCCAGGCTTGGGCAAGAGACGTCCAGGATCCCTGGGCTCTGGAGATTATTTCCCAGGGATATCTTCTGGATTTCAAAGCTTCATCTCCAAAGGGGAGATTTCATCTTTCACAATTATCTGCAAACCAGATAGAGAGGCATTCTTACGTTGTGTTCAAGACCTTCTGGTCATGGGAGTGATCCACCCAGTTCCAAGGGAGGAACAGGGGCAGGGATTCTATTCAAATCTGTTTTATAGTTCCCAAAAAAGAGGGAACTTTCAGACCAATCTTGGATCTCAAGATCCTAAACAAATTTCTCAGGGTCCCAATGGAGACTATTCGAACCATCCTACCTCTGATCCAGGAGGGTCAATATATAACTACCGTGGACTTAAAGGATGCTTATCTCCACATTCCGATACACAGAGATCATCGGTTTCTCAGGTTTGCCTTCCTAGACAGGCATTACCAGTTTGTGGCTCTTCCCTTCGGGTTAGCCACGGCACCAAGAATCTTTACAAAGGTTCTAGGGTCCCTACTGGCGGTTCTAAGGCCACGAGGCATAGTGGTGACTCCTTACCTAGACAACATTCTGATACAGGCGTCGAATTTTCAAATCGCCAAGTCCCATACGGACATTGTTCTGGCATTCCTGAGGTCTCACGGGTGGAAGGTGAATGAAGAAAAGAGTTCTCTCTCCCCTCTCACTAGAGTTTCCTTCCTAGGCACTCTGATAGAAGCTTTGACAACCTGACCTCTGTCAAAAAAAAAATCTTCATTTCTACTGAATCTAACTTCCTGCCGTGCTCTTTATTCCACTTCTCAGCCGTCAGTGGCTCAGTGTATGGAAGTAATCTGCCTAATGGTAGCGGCAATGGACATAGTTCTGTTTGCCTACCTACATCTCAGACCACTGCAAATTTGCATGCTCAATCAGTGGAATGGGGATTACACAGATTTGTCCCCTCTGCTAAATCTGGATCAAGAAACCAGGGATTCTCTTCTCTCGGGTCCATCTGTCCAGGGGAATGAGTTTCCGCAGGCCAGAATGGACTATAGTGACGACAGATGCCAGCCTTCTGGGCTGGGGCGCAGTCTGGAACTCCCTGAAGGCTCAGGGTTCATGGACTCAGGAGGAAGCCCTCCTTCCGATAAACATTCTGGAACTAAGAGCGATATTCAATGCTCTTCAGGCTTGGCCTCAGCTAGCTGTGGTCAGGTTCATCAGATTTCAGTCGGACAACATCACGAATGTTGGAGGTTTCAAATATAATTCTATGGGCAGAGGTTCACTCTTGCCATCTATCCATATCCCAGGAGTAGAGAACTGGGAGGCGGATTTCCTAAGTCGGCAGACTTTTCACCCGGGGGAGTGGGAGCTCCATCCGGAGGTATTTGCCCAGTTTGTTCAACTATGGGGCAATCCAGAACTGGATCTCATGGCGTCTCGTCGGAACGCCAAGCTTCCTCGTTACGGGTCCAGGTCCAGGGATCCCAAGGCAGCGCTGATAGATGCTCTAGCAGCGCCCTGGTCCTTCAGCCTGGCTTATGTGTTTCCACCGTTTCCTCTGCTCCCTCGTCTGATTGCCAAGATCAAGCAGGAGAGAGCTTCGGTGATCTTGATAACTCCTGCGTGGCCACGCAGGGCTTGGACATGTCATCCTTTCCACCATGGACTCTGCCGCTAAGGCAGGACCTTCTACTTCAAGGTCCCTTCAAACATCCAAATCTAATTTCTCTGTGTCTGACTGCTTGGAGATTGAACGCTTGATTGTATCAAAACGTGGTTTCTCCGAGTCGGTCATTGATACCTTAATTCAGGCTCGAAAGCCTGTCACCAGGAAAATCTATCATAAGATATGGTGTAAATATCTTCATTGGTGTGAATCCGAGGGTTACTCATGGAGTAAGGTCAGGATTCCTAGGATATTATCCTTTCTCCAAGAAGGATTGGAGAAAGGATTGTCAGCTAGTTCCTTAAAGGGACAGATTTCTGCTCTGTCTATTCTTTTGCACAAACGTCTGGCTGAGGTTCCAGACGTTCAGGCGTTTTGTCAGGCTTTGGTTATTATCAAGCCTGTGTTTAAACCTGTTGCTCTGCCATGGAGTTTAAATTTAGTTCTTAAAGTTCTTCAAGGGGTTCCGTTTGAACCTTTGAATTCCATAGATATTAAACTTTTATCTTGGAAAGTTCTGTTTTTAGTAGCTATCTCCTCGGCTCGATGAGTTTCGGAGTTATCTGCTTTACAGTGTGATTTCCCTTATCTGATTTTCCATGCAGATAAGGTAGTTTTGCGTACCAAACCTGGGTTTCTTCCTAAGGTAGTATCTAATAAGAATATCAATCAGGAGATTGTTGTTCCTTCATTATGTCCTAATCCTTCCTCAAAGAAGGAACGTCTTTTACACAATCTTGAAGTGGTTCGTGCTTTAAAGTTTTATTTACAAGCTACGAAGGATTTTCGTCAAACATCTGCTTTGTTTGTTGTCTACTCTGGACAGAGGAGAGGCCAAAAGGCTTCGGCAACTTCTTTCTTTTTGGCCGAGAAGCATAATCCGCTTAGCTTATGAGACTGCTGGCCAGCAGCCTCCTGAAAGAATTACAGCTCATTCCACTAGAGCGGTGGCTTCCACATGGGCTTTTAAAAATAAGGCCTCTGTTGAACAGATTTGTAAGGCGGCGACTTGGTCTTTGCTTCATACTTTTTCTAAATTCTACAAATTCAATACTTTTGCTTCTTCGGAGGCTATTTTTGGGAGAAAGGTCTTACAGGCAGTGGTGCCTTCCGTTTAAGCGCCTGCCTTGTCCCTCCCTTCATCCGTGTCCTAAAGCTTTGGTATTGGTATCCCACAAGTAATGGATGAACCCATGGACTGGATACACCGTTACAAGAGAAAACAAAATTTATGCTTACCTGATAAATTTATTTCTCTTGTGGTGTATCCAGTCCACGGCCCGCTCTGTCATTTTAAGGCAGTTAATTTTTATTTTTAAACTACAGTCACCACTGCAGCCTATAGTTTCTCCTTTTTTCTTGCTTGTCTTCGGTCGAATGACTGGGGGTGGCAGTTAGGGGAGGAGCTATATAGACGGCTCTGCTGTGGGTGTCCTCTTGCAGCTTCCTGTTGGGAAGGAGAATATCCCACAAGTAATGGATGAACCCGTGGACTGGATACACCACAAGAGAAATTTATCAGGTAAGCATAAATTTTGTTTTTATACACACAGCTCATCTTGATAAGACCCTGGACAATCCCACAATTTTCCCGCCCCTCCAGACCGACCGGCACCTCCATAGCAGCCACAGTCCCACGGAATCCCTGTACCTAGGGGTGACGGTTTTGGGGTGATCCCACTGGAGCGGTGGCATTTCCAGGTTGTCATTTTATAGCCCTTCCCAAAGGACCTCCCCTACGATAATTCCCCCAGCTCTTGTCCTCCCTAGGGGCTACCAATCCCCAAAAGAGCAGAGCTCTGGGGTAAAAATACTGTGGAAGCTGGTGTCCTGTGCCTGTCCGTGAGTTCCAGGAGCCTGGCCAGCCTGAGAGGGGTTAGGCTTGTGTCCGCTGTGAGGTGGCCGACCGTGAGTTCCAGGAGCCCGGGCTAGGAGGGTTTTCCTGGTCATAAACCAGTTCTTCTAACAAGTTTAGGGGGGTAGGGGTTTAACTCTTGCAGCCTGGTATCCGTGACACTAGGATTTTACAGTTTTTCAGGATGGTTTGGATAAGTTTGTCTGCAAATTTTTTGAAGGGACGAATCTCTGTTCTTTCTGTTTTTCTTTTCTAGAAAGCCTGTTTAAACTTCCTGATATTCACTGTTTTTGTTCAGGCTTTGGTTGGTATCAAGCCTGTTCATTTATTAATTTCTCCTTTTTGGAGTCTTATTTGGTTTGAAGATTATCTACTTTCTTGGAAAGTGTTGTTTCTTTTGACTATATCTTCTGCTACAAGAGTTTCTGATTTATCAGCGCTCTTGTGTGTCTCCTTATCTCATTTTTTTTTCATCTAGATAAGTTGTTTTGTGGACTTCTTTTTCTCCTAAGATTGTGAATTTTGAGATTTTGAATTTGAACAACATTAGTAGAGAAATTGCTGTTCCTTCTTTGTGTCCTAATCCTAAAGAATTCTTTGAGATTTCTTTACATCCTTTGGATGTGGTAAGAGCTTTATATTTTTATATCGAGATTACTAGGATTTCAAAAGACCTCTAGTCTATCTTCTGTTTTTCTGGTTACAGAAAAGGTTAGTAAGCCTCTGCCATTTCTTTGGCATCCTGTTTAAAGCTTTTGTTTTTTAAGACTTATTTCGAGACAGGGCAGGCTCTACTCAGTTTTACAGCTCATTCTATTAAGTTCAGTCGCCTTTTCTTGGACTTTTTCTGAATGGAGCTTAGGTTGATCAAATTTGCAAATCAGTAATTTGGTCTTCTTTGCTTTTATTGTTTTTACCATTTTGATGTATTTGCTTCTTCTGAAGCAGTCTTTGGTAGAAAAAAATCTTCAGGAAGCTGTTTCAGTTTGATTCTACTGCTTTTGATTTAAGTTTTTTTGAGAAAAACTTAATTATTGTGTGGATTTAATTTCTCAGTGGAAATAGCTGTTATTTTATCCCTCCCTCTCTAGTGACTCTTCTGTGGACTTCCACATCTTGGGTATTTCTATCCCATACATCACTAGCTCATGGACTCTTGCCAATTACATGAAAGAAAACATATTTTTAAGAACTTACCTGATAAATTAATTTCTTTCATATTAGCAAGAGTCCATGAGGCCCACACTTTTTATGGTGGTTATGGTTTTTTGTATAAAAGCACAATTATTTTTCCGGTTCCTCTTTTTGTATGCTTTTCTATTCCTTATTTTATCACCCCACTACTTGGTTATTCGTTAAACTGAATTGTGGATGTGGTGAGGGGTGTATTTATAGGCATTTTGAGGTTTGGGAAACTTTGCCCCTCCTGGTAGGATTGTATATCACATACGTCACTAGCTCATGGACTCTTGCCAATATGAAAGAAATTAATTTATCGGGTAAGTTCTTACATAAATTATTTTTTTCTGCTTTTCCCAACACATGGTCATCCTGGAGATGCCTATAAGCGACAGTTTCTCCTACCCACTATGACATTTTGTGGAGTATTAGTGATGTGGGAGTACTTCAGCAAGGCTGGAATCGGGCAGATTTATCTTTTCTTTCATGTAATTAACAAGAGTCCATGAGCTAGTGACGTATGGGATATACATTCCTACCAGGAGGGGCAAAGTTTCCCAAACCTTAAAATGCCTATAAATACACCCCTCACCACACCCACAAATCAGTTTTACAAACTTTGCCTCCAAGGGAGGTGGTGAAGTAAGTTTGTGCTAGATTCTACGTTGATATGCGCTCCGCAGCAAGTTGGAGCCCGGTTTTCCTCTCAGCGTGCAGTGAATGTCAGAGGGATGTGAGGAGAGTATTGCCTATTGAATGCAGTGATCTCCTTCTACGGGGTCTATTTCATAAGGTTCTCTGTTATCGGTCGTAGAGATTCATCTCTTACCTCCCTTTTCAGATCGACGATATACTCTTATATTTACCATTTCCTCTACTGATTCTCGTTTCAGTACTGGTTTGGCTTTCTACAAACATGTAGATGAGTGTCCTGGGGTAAGTAAGTCTTATTTTCTGTGACACTCTAAGCTATGGTTGGGCACTTTATTTATAAAGTTCTAAATATATGTATTCAAACATTTATTTGCCTTGACTCAGAATGTTCAACTTTCCTTATTTCCAGACAGTCAGTTTCATATTTGGGATTATGCTTTAAATTATCATATTTTTTCTTACCTCAAAAATTTGACTTTTTTCCCTGTGGGCTGTTAGGCTCGCGGGGGCTGAAAATGCTTCATTTTATTGTGTCATTCTTGGCGCGGACTTTTTTGGCGCAAAAATTCTTTTCCGTTTCCGGCGTCATACGTGTCGCCGGAAGTTGCGTCATTTTTGACGTTATTTTGCGCCAAAAATGTCGGCGTTCCGGATGTGGCGTCATTTTTGGCGCCAAAAGCATTTAGGCGCCAAATAATGTGGGCGTCTTATTTGGCGCCAAAAAATATGGGCGTCGCTTTTGTCTCCACATTATTTCAGTCTCATTTTTCATTTGCTTCTGGTTGCTAGAAGCTTGATGTTTGGCATTTTTTTCCCATTCCTGAAACTGTCTTATAAGGAATTTGATCTATTTTGCTTTATATGTTGTTTTTTCTCTTACATATTGCAAGATGTCTCACGTTGCATCTGAGCCAGAAGATACTACAGGAAAACCACTGCCTGCTGGATCTACCAAAGCTAAGTGTATCTGCTGTAAACTTTTGGTAGCTATTCCTCCAGCTGTTGTTTGTAATAATTGTCATGACAAACTTGTTAAAGCAGATAATATTTCCTTTAGTGATGTACCATTGCCTGTTGCAGTTCCCTCAACATCTAAGGTGCAGAATGTTCCTGATAACATAAGAGATTTTGTTTCTGAATCCATAAAGAAGGCTTTGTCTGTTATTTCTCCTTCTAGTAAACGTAAAAAGTCTTTTAAATCTTCTCTCTCTACAGATGAATTTTTAAATGAACACCATCATTCTGATTCTTTGGACTCTTCTGGTTCAGAGGATTCTGTCTCAGAGATTGATGCTGATAAATCTTCATATTTATTTAAGATGGAATTTATTCGCTCTTTACTTAAAGAAGTACTAATTGCTTTAGAAATAGAGGATTCTAGTCCTCTTGATACTAATTCTATACGTTTGGATAAGGTTTTTAAAGCTCCTGCGGTTATTCCAGAAGTCTTTCCTGTTCCTAATGCTATTTCTGCAGTAATTGCTAAGGAATGGGATAAATTGGGTAATTCATTTACTCCTTCTAAACGTTTTAAGCAATTATATCCTGTTCCGCCTGACAGGTTAGAATTTTGGGACAAAATCCCTAAAGTTGATGGGGCTATTTCTACCCTTGCTAAACGTACTACCATTCCTACGTCAGATGGTACCTCGTTTAAAGATCCTTTAGATAGAAAAATTGAATCTTTTCTAAGAAAAGCTTATCTATGTTCAGGTAATCTTCTTAGACCTGCTATATCATTGGCTGATGTTGCTGCAGCTTCAACTTTTTGGTTGGAAATTCTAGCGCAACAAGTAACAAATCGTGATTCTCATGATATTATTATTCTTCTCCAGCATGCTAATAATTTCATCTGTGATGCCATTTTTGATATTATTAGAGTTGATGTTAGATTTATGTCTCTGGCTATCTTAGCCAGAAGAGCTTTATGGCTTAAGACTTGGAATGCTGATATGGCTTCTAAATCAACTCTACTTTCCATTTCTTTCCAGGGAAACAAATTATTTGGTTCTCAGTTGGATTCTATTATTTCAACTGTTACTGGTGGGAAAGGAACTTTTTTACCACAGGATAAAAAGTCTAAAGGTAAAAACAGGGCTAACAATCGTTTTCGTTCCTTTCGTTTCAACAAAGAACAAAAGCCTGATCCTTCGTCCTCAGGAGCAGTTTCAGTTTGGAAACCATCTCCAGTCTGGAATAAATCCAAGCCTGCTAGAAAGGCAAAGCCTGCTTCTAAGTTCACATGAAGGTACGGCCCTCATTCCAGTTCAGCTGGTAGGGGGCAGGTTACGTTTTTTCAAAGAAATTTGGATCAATTCTGTTCACAATCTTTGGATTCAGAACATTGTTTCAGAAGGGTACAGAATTGGTTTCAAGATGAGACCTCCTGCAAAGAGATTTTTTCTTTCCCATGTCCCAGTAAATCCAGTGAAAGCTCAAGCATTTCTGAATTGTGTTTCAGATCTAGAGTTGGCTGGAGTAATTATGCCAGTTCCAGTTCCGGAACAGGGGATGGGGTTTTATTCAAATCTCTTCATTGTACCAAAGAAGGAGAATTCCTTCAGACCAGTTCTGGATCTAAAATTATTGAATCGTTATGTAAGGATACCAACGTTCAAGATGGTAACTGTAAGGACTATATTGCCTTTTGTTCAGCAAGGGAATTATATGTCCACAATAGATTTACAGGATGCATATCTGCATATTCCAATTCATCCAGATCATTATCAGTTCCTGAGATTCTCTTTTCTAGACAAGCATTACCAATTTGTGGCTCTACCGTTTGGCCTTGCTACAGCTCCAAGAATTTTCACAAAGATTCTCGGTGCCCTTCTGTCTGTAATCAGAGAACAGGGTATTGTGGTATTTCCTTATTTGGACGATATCTTGGTACTTGCTCCGTCTTTACATTTAGCAGAGTCTCATACGAATCGACTTGTGTTGTTTCTTCAAGATCATGGTTGGAGGATCAATTTACCAAAAAGTTCTTTGATTCCTCAAACAAGGGTAACCTTTCTGGGTTTCCAGATAGATTCAGTGTCCATGACTTTGTCTTTAACAGACAAGAGACGTCTAAAATTGATTACAGCCTGTCGAAACCTTCAGTCTCAATCATTCCCTTCGGTAGCCTTATGCATGGAAATTCTAGGTCTTATGACTGCTGCATCGGACGCGATCCCCTTTGCTCGTTTTCACATGCGACCTCTTCAGCTCTGTATGCTGAACCAATGGTGCAGGGATTACACGAAGATATATCAATTAATATCTTTAAAACCGATTGTTCGGCACTCTCTAACGTGGTGGACAGATCACCATCGTTTAATTCAGGGGGCTTCTTTTGTTCTTCCGACCTGGACTGTAATTTCAACAGATGCAAGTCTCACAGGTTGGGGAGCTGTGTGGGGATCTCTGACGGCACAAGGAGTTTGGGAATCTCAGGAGGTGAGATTACCGATCAATATCTTGGAACTCCGTGCAGTTTTCAGAGCTCTTCAGTTTTGGCCTCTTCTGAAGAGAGAATCGTTCATTTGTTTTCAGACAGACAATGTCACAACTGTGGCATACATCAATCATCAAGGAGGGACTCACAGTCCTCTGGCTATGAAAGAAGTATCTTGAATTTTGGTTTGGGCGGAATCCAGCTCCTGTCTAATCTCTGCGGTTCATATCCCAGGTGTAGACTATTGGGAAGCGGATTATCTCAGTCGCCAAACGTTGCATCCGGGCGAATGGTCTCTTCACCCAGAGGTATTTCTTCAGATTGTTCAATTGTGGGGGCTTCCAGAGATAGATCTGATGGCCTCTCATCTAAACAAGAAACTTCCCAGGTATCTGTCCAGATCCCGGGATCCTCAGGCGGAGGCAGTGGATGCATTATCACTTCCTTGGAAGTATCATCCTGCCTATATCTTTCCGCCTCTAGTTCTTCTTCCAAGAGTAATCTCCAAGATTCTGAGGGAATGCTCGTTTGTTCTGCTAATAGCTCCGGCATGGCCTCACAGGTTTTGGTATGCGGATCTTGTCCGGATGGCATCTTGCCAGCCATGGACTCTTCCGTTAAGACCAGACCTTCTGTCACAAGGTCCTTTTTTCCATCCGGATCTGAAATCCTTAAATTTAAAGGTATGGAGATTGAACGCTTGATTCTTGGTCATAGAGGTTTCTCTGACTCCGTGATTAATACTATGTTACAGGCTCGTAAATCTGTATCTCGAGAGATATATTATAGAGTCTGGAAGACTTATATTTCTTGGTGTCTTTCTCATCATTTTTCTTGGCATTCTTTTAGAATACCGAGAATTTTACAGTTTCTTCAGGATGGTTTAGATAAGGGTTTGTCCGCAAGTTCTTTGAAAGGACAAATCTCCGCTCTTTCTGTTCTTTTTCACAGAAAGATTGCTATTCTTCCTGATATTCATTGTTTTGTACAAGCTTTGGTTCGTATAAAACCTGTCATTAAGTCAATTTCTCCTCCTTGGAGTTTGAATTTGGTTCTGGGAGCTCTTCAAGCTCCTCCGTTTGAACCTATGCATTCATTGGACATTAAATTACTTTCTTGGAAAGTTTTGTTCCTTTTGGCCATCTCTTCTGCTAGAAGAGTTTCTGAATTATCTGCTCTTTCGTGTGAGTCTCCTTTTCTGATTTTTCATCAGGATAAGGCGGTGTTGCGAACTTCTTTTGAATTTTTACCTAAAGTTGTGAATTCCAACAACATTAGTAGAGAAATTGTGGTTCCTTCATTATGTCCTAATCCTAAGAATTCTAAGGAGAAATCATTGCATTCTTTGGATGTTGTTAGAGCTTTGAAATATTATGTTGAAGCTACGAAATCTTTCCGTAAGACTTCTAGTCTATTTGTTATCTTTTCCGGTTCTAGGAAAGGCCAGAAAGCTTCTGCCATTTCTTTGGCATCTTGGTTGAAATCTTTAATTCATCTTGCCTATGTTGAGTCGGGTAAAATTCCGCCTCAAAGAATTACAGCTCATTCTACTAGGTCAGTATCTACTTCCTGGGCGTTTAGGAATGAAGCTTCGGTTGACCAGATCTGCAAAGCAGCAACTTGGTCCTCTTTGCATACTTTTACTAAATTCTACCATTTTGATGTATTTTCTTCTTCTGAAGCAGTTTTTGGTAGAAAAGTTCTTCAGGCAGCGGTTTCAGTTTGAATCTTCTGCTTATGTTTTTTGTTAAACTTTATTTTGGGTGTGGATTATTTTCAGCAGGAATTGGCTGTCTTTATTTTATCCCTCCCTCTCTAGTGACTCTTGTGTGGAAAGATCCACATCTTGGGTAGTCATTATCCCATACGTCACTAGCTCATGGACTCTTGTTAATTACATGAAAGAAAACATAATTTATGTAAGAACTTACCTGATAAATTCATTTCTTTCATATTAACAAGAGTCCATGAGGCCCACCCTTTTTTGTGGTGGTTATGATTTTTTTGTATAAAGCACAATTATTCCAATTCCTTATTTTATATGCTTCGCACTTTTTTTCTTATCACCCCACTTCTTGGCTATTCGTTAAACTGATTTGTGGGTGTGGTGAGGGGTGTATTTATAGGCATTTTAAGGTTTGGGAAACTTTGCCCCTCCTGGTAGGAATGTATATCCCATACGTCACTAGCTCATGGACTCTTGTTAATATGAAAGAAATGAATTTATCAGGTAAGTTCTTACATAAATTATGTTTTTTGAAGGATGCATGAAGAAAACTTGCTTCCTTCTGCCCTAACAATATGCCCCAACTCTGAAGATTGTTTTCTTTCCAGCAAGACTATGCTTCATGCTAAAACACAGCCCAATAAATGTGTGGATTAAGGACCACCAGATCAAGACCTTGTCATGGCCGCCAACCCAATCTCCAGACCTGAACCCCATTGAAAACTTTTGAAATATGATCAAGGGGAAGATGAATGGTCACAAGCCATCAAACAAAGCCAAGCTGCTTTAATTTGTGCGCCAGGAGTGGCATAAAGTCACCAAACAACAATGTGAAAGAGAGCATGCCAAGTCGTATGAAAGCTGTGATTATAAATTTCTCCAAAATATTGATTTCTGAACGCTTGCTAAGTTAAAACATTAGTATTCTATTTAAAATTATTATGAACTTGTTTTCTTTGTATTATTTTAGGTCTTAAAACACTGCATCATTTTTTGTTATTTTGACCAGTTGCCATGTTCTGCAAATAAATGCTCTAAATGACAATATTTTTATTTGGCATTTGGGAGAAATGTTGTCAGTAGTTTATAGAGTAAAACAAAAATGTTCATTTTACTCAAACACACACCTATAAATAGTAAAACTAGAGAAAATGATAATTTTGCAGTGGTCTCTTAATTGTTTTGCACTCTTGGCAGATTAGATGGGCAGGGGCTTGCAAGTATCGAAAGTTCAAAGTGGCAAGCAAACACAGAGAGTTAGGGTCTAGCGCAATTTAAAGATTCTGTGCTCCCTTTAAAATGATCCCGAGAAAAGATCAAAAACAAGCAACTATTTTAACAAAAAATATCAAAACATACATACAATATTTTTAAAACTTTGAAAAACAAAAACCGTAATCTAATTGATCACTAATAACAAACCTAAAAATACCTAAGGTATATTTGATAAAAAAAAACACATGCATAAATGTCTCTTAAAAGGCCATGATACCCAAATGTTGAAACACTTGAGAGTGATGCAGCATAGCTGTAAAAAACTGACTAGAAAATATCACCTAAACATCTCTATTTAAAAAAGAGATATATTTTACCGCAAAATGTCTTAAGTATTCACACCCCATTGCAAAGGACTTTACGCAGCAAATCATTATGTCTGTTCCGGGACAGGCAACAGAGTGAGCTTCGTGCACACTCATATTATTTCCCTATTCAGTTTAAGGAAGTTCTCTATGAAATCTCATGAGAGTTAAAGGGAAACTGAACACATTTTTTTTTTCTTTTGTGATACAGATAGAGCATGACATTTTAAGCAACTTTCTAATTTACTCCTATTATCAAATTTTCTTTATTCTCTTGGTATCTTTATTTGAAATGCAAGAATGTAAGTTTAGATGCCGGCCCATTTTTGGTGAACAACCTGGGTTGTCCTTGCTGATTGGTGGATAAATTAATCCACCAATAAAAAAGTGCTGTCCAGAGTACTGAACCAAGAAAAAAGCTTAGATGTCGTCTTTTTAAAATAAAGATAGCAAGAGAACGAGGACAAATTGATAATAGGAGTAAATTAGAAACTTTCTTAAAATTGCATGCTCTATCTGAATTGCAAAAGAAAAAATTTGGGTTCAGTGTCCCTTTAAGTGAAATCTCATGAGGTCACAGTAAGAGTTCATGACCTCAGCACTGCTGATGCTGATTGGCTGCTGTTCATTTCTTCATTTTTTTTTTATTTTTTTTTTTTAGTTTTCAAAACATGCTTTATTAAAGAGATGTGAACAACATAATCATAAATTACATTTTCTTGAACATGAGTGAAAATCATAACGTTTATAATGAAATGCCCCTTACAGGACGTTATTGAGTCTCTGAGGTTGTTCAGGATTCATGTTTTAACAAGATAGTCTTTTCCTCTTTATCAATAACATATTTTGAGGTGTGTTTTCTTCTTGAGCTTGTTTCGTCCGGCTGATTAGATAGCTGTGTTATAACATTCTAAATAATTAGTAATTAAATTTCAACTTTGGTACTTAACATCAGGGTTTGCTTTACATACTTATAATAGTAATTCGGCTTTCTATTACATCTCACCGAGTTTAAGTGATATCCTAATGTTGTGGCCTTACTAGTCATTACGTAAGGCAGTGGAAATAGAGTAAAAGGTGTTAGTATAGTACAGTAAGAGAAGAAGGGGGTTGCTGAGAAGGAGGGAAAAGGGGGGGGGGAAGGGGGAAGGGGACGGAGGGGGAAGAGGTGGAAAGGGATAAGGGCAGGGGGGTGGGGGGGGGGGTGTAGGTTCCTTAGGGGGAGGGTCTGTGGGTGTGAGGATGTTGCTAAGCCCGGTCTATTTGTCTATTATGTTTGGGATGTCATTACTTATTAAATCCCTTTGTCCTCCCAAATCAATGTCATCATCTCATGTGTGCATAGTTTTCCGGTTTTGAGATAGCGGTATCGTTCCAGCCTGAGCAGATCAGTCACTCTTTGTTTCCATTCTTGTAGGGTCGGGCCCTGTGTCTTTTTCCATTGTGCAGGTATGAGGCCCTTTGCGCTGTTAAGCATCAGCAGGAGAAGAAGGTATTTATCCTCCCCCACTATTTTAGGCAACTCATGGTATATTAGGTACGTGGGTTTTGGTGGAATTCTAATCTTTAGTTTTCTACTTATTTCCCCAAACACTTCCTCCCAGTATGGGCTGATGTGTGGACATGTCCACCAGATATGTAGTAGTGTTCCCTCTTCCCCACAACCCCTCCAGCATCCCCCGTCAATGTGTGGGTAGATTTTATGTAGTCTTTGGGGTGTCATATACCATCTACTCAATAGCTTGTAATGAGTTTCTTGAATCCTCATGGATACTGAGGCCTTTTTGGCTTTGACAAAGATCTTACTCCAATCCTTGGAGTCGATATCTTGTGCCAGGTCTTATTGCCAAGCAGCTGTGTAGGTCGGTAAGGTAGACGTTTCCCCTGTCAGTAGCATTTTGTATAGTTGCGAGATTAAGTGTGTCGGAGTCTGGGACATTGTGCATAGTGTTTCGTAGAGGGTTTTCTGTCTGGTCAGGGCAGCTTTGTTTTTGTGTGTTTTGATAAAGTGTTGCACCTGGGCTACTCTGAACCAGGATGTGAAGATTTCCGGGGCCCATTCTGATAACTCTGTGTTTTAAGCTTTCCTTGTTGTAGTATATTGGTTACTGTGGAATCTGCTAGGGTATGGAATTCGCCTACTATGTGAGTCCTATGCTCCAGGCCCAGATCTGGGTTTTCTCTTATTGGAGCGTTCGGAGAATGCGGTGTGGAGATATGCGGGTTATGGAGGAGCGTCCTATCCCATGCCTCAAACACCTCTTTTATCAAAGGATACCGTGCAATATCAGGTGGCCTATTCCTAATTGAGATCCACGCAAGGGCTCCGACATTTCCTCGCCCCAGAATGTCATTATCAATTTGAACCCAGGCTTTGTTGCGTAGGTTTTGACTCCATTCCGCTATCCTCTGCAGTGAAATGGCTCTCTGGTATTCTTTCAAAAGGGGTACTCCCAGTCCCCCCCCATCCCTGGGCAAAAATGTGGTATGTTTCCTAATTCTAGGTTTGATACCATTCCAGATATAGGCTTCTATTGCTTTCTGGATTTGTTGGATGAACTGTGTGGTTGGGGAAATAGGGATTGTCTGCATAACATACAGTATCCTCGGCAAGATATTCATCTTGACCACCCCAATGCGCCCCATCCAGGAGATGGTCTTATTTTTCCAATTATTTAAGTCTTTTACAATCTCGTCCCTAATGCTTTTGTAATTTATCTCTACTGTATCTTTTATATTGGGGGTGATTTTTATCCCCAGGTATTTTATGGCATGGTGTGCCAGCTTGATCGGGCAGCTTTGTTGCATTGCCTCAATGACATCTGATCTTTCATTGATAATCAACATTTCTGACTTTTGTGGGTTAAGTAGGAAGTTTGATACATTCCCGAACGCTGACAGTTCAGACATGGCCTCATATAATGAGTCCGGAGTGTTTGTGATAGATAGTAGGATATAGTCGGCATACATTGAGAGTTTTTGTTCTTTGCCACCTATTTGGAACCCTTTGATGCGTGGATTTTTCCTGATTTTACTTGCTAGAACCTCAATCGTCAGTGCGAACAGGAGCGGCGAGAGGGGGCAACCCTGCCTGGTGCCGTTGCTAATTCTGAATGACTTAGAGAGCGTCCCGTTCACTCTGACCTTTGCATTTGGGGAAGAGTATAGGGACATTATCATATTTATGATTTTGGGTCCAAAGCCGAATTTCGATAGAGTGCGTTCCATGAAAGACCATCTCACCCGGTCAAATGCTTTTTCGGCATCTGTAGTGACCAGGGAGAGAGGCCCACCATGTAGTTGGGCGTGTGTGATCATTTGCAATACTTTCAGGGTGTTATCCCTCGCCTCTCGGGCAGGGATAAACCCCCACCTGGTCAGTTGACACCAACCCAAGCAATATTCTATTCACCCTGGCTGCCAAGATCTTTGCGAGAATCTTGACATCCGAGTTAAGAAGGGATATAGGTCTGAAGTTTTCTGGCCTATCTTGCTGTTTCCTTGGCTTGGGGATAACGGTGATGTAAGCCTCCAACATAGAGCCTGGGAGGTTGGGAGCTTGGGACAGTGCGTTGAAAAGGCGTGCCAGGAGAGGAGCCAGAAACCCCATGTATGCTTTATAGTATTTAAGACCGAAGCCGTCCGGTCCCGTACTTTTCCCAGAGGGGAGGTCTTTGATAGCCCTTTTGATTTCATCTATGGTGATTGGGTTACCCAGCGTTTCTCTCTCCTGGTCAGTGAGCTTCGGAAGATCAGCTTCCTCAAGGTATGTTGAGATATGATCGTCGTCTCGCGACGGGTGTGGGTGGCCCCCTCCGTCCCTCCCGTTGTTGGCTATATTGTACAGAGTTTCGTAGTAGCCTCTGAAAACGTCCGCGATTGAGTCTGCACCAGACCTCATCAAACCTTCTTTGTCAGTTATGTGGTGTACATAAGCTTTTAGTTTTTTCCTTGCGATCGCCCTAGCCAAGAGCTTTCCCGCCTTATCCCCGTGCTCAAAGTACGTTTGCCTCAGCATCAGTGCTTTTTTTTATATTCTTCTTGCAAGAACTGCAATAGGTTTCCTCTGGCCGAAACCAATGCTTGTGTTCTTGTGTCATCAGACGGCTGCAGCTTATGAAGTTGCTCCATCTGTCCCACCTGTGACATTAACGTCCGGTAGCGTTCTCTTTTGGCTCTGTTTAGGTCGGATTTTCTTCTGATCAGGAGGCCTCTGACAGTGCATTTGTGCCTCCCACACAGTGGTGTTCTCTATGATACCGTCATCATTGAGTTGGAAGAAGTTCTCGAGTTCTTTATGGAGATCCGCCTTAAAGACCGGGTCCTCCAATAGTGTGTCATCCAACCGCCACACATATGGCGTAATTGGAACGTTGGGCCACAGTATAGAGCAGCTGACCGGAGCGTGATCCGACCATGTTATGGTGTTGATGTTACTGCTTTGAGTGATCATGAGGCCTGTAGTGTCTGTGTATAGGTAATCAATCCTGGAGTATTTCCTATGTGGGTGGGAGTAGAATGTGTAGTTGTGCGCCATATGTCGTGTACGGTCAGTTCGGTCAACATTGTCGTCATGCGTTTAAGTGTCCTGTGTGGGACACTGGAAATGCCATCCGAAGTGTCCAATGCAGGGTCTAGAGGGGCGTTGAAGTCTCCTCCCAAGTAAAGTATTCCAATTCTCATCTCTAGTATTTTTCAAATAACTTTTGAGAGGAATAGGTGTTGTGTGTGATTTGGGCAATAGATGTTGGCCATAGTGATTGGCCTACCGTATAGGGAGCCCGTCACCACTAGGAACCTGCCTTCCGGGTCTTTGTATAATTGTGTAAGCTGGAAAGGTAGCTTGGTATGTAAAATGATTCCCACTCCATTTTTTTTTTTGGGCCCAGATGCAAAAAATGCAGTTGGGTAGTGGCGGCTAGTCCACTTGGGTTTGTGTGTCGCTGCAAAATGTGTCTCCTGTAAGTATATGATGTCTCCACCCATCCTCTGAAAATCTCTTTGCGCTATGGATCGTTTATTTGGGCTGCTCATACCTTTAACATTTATTGTTATCAGTTGAATGGGATGCGTTTGTGTGTGTTCCCGATTATGTGCCATTGCTAGTTTGTACCTCTATGTGGTGTGAATGCTTCTGCGTTGGAAGAAGGGGGGGGCGCAAAGGGGAGAGAGAAAAAAAAAAGGGGGGGGGGAGGAGAGAGGGTACGAGGTGTCTTTTCCTCTAAGGTGTAGGGGGAAGGATGGCTATGAGAGTGAGAAAGGAGGAGAAGATGTGAGCAGTAGGAGAATGTAGTGGGGTTGGTGGGAAGGGATGTTGGTTATGTGGGGGTAGAAGCAGCCGCCTCTGAGGGTGACAGAGGGGAGTTAGGGGAGGGTTAAGGAAGAGAGTTAGCTGTTCTGCTGTGAAACAGTACAGTGTTAAGTTCAAGTGCAAAAAATTCAGTACAGTACTCCGTTTGACAACAGTAAACAACAACAAGAAATACAACAGTAACCAAAATAACAACGCGGGGGTAGTTGTCCCCCAGCTTTCCTTTGAAATATAAACTTTTAACCTATTCATAACTGGTTAACGTTTTCCCTATAATCCTGCAATTTTAAGTTAATCTCCAGGTTGGTGTGGTGTGTTGCTTCCAGTCACTTTCTCAGTGTTCTATATGTGTGATTGTCTTACAATGTCTCAGGTCAATGATAGGTCTTGGTATATAGAGCCAGTGTTATTCAGTAATGTCTATGCTATTTGCGGGGTGAGCGGCCTTCTGTTTTGCTGCGTGTGTCACAGTAATGTGTTGTGTTGTCGCATCTGTGTTGTCGTGGGGGAGGGGATGTATGTCTGGTTATGGGTTCGTCCGTTGTTGCTTCAGTCAGTTTGAGGTCGCTGGCGGGCGTCGTTATGTGTTATGTAGGGTGTGGATTGCAGCTAGTCTTGTATGGCGTCTTCGTGCTGTTAGTTCCATACAATTTCTTGACCCCTGTGTCATCGTCTGTACATACATGTATAAGAACACATCATAAAGTGCTATATTAGTGCAAGTGAAGTTCAGCCTAGAAATACATTCTTAATTATTACATTAGTCACTTTATCTGGCATTAGCTTCTGCAATTTGGATTCTATCTTATCAAAAATATTTTAAAACATAAACATAAGTAACTGAGTCTCTGTATACGACCTGAAAGATCTGTCCATTTCTCCACACCGACACAAAAGTGGAGCCTGGGGATCCAGAGATGCCTCCCAACAGGGTGGGAGGTCAAATGTTAAGTCCCTGTCTTGACGTTGTCCCATAAGACTAAGGGCTGTTGGTTTATTCCTTGAATGTGCCTTGGATTAGGTTCTGGGGGACCTCGTGGTCCTCAGCTGTGTCTGGAGGTGGGCGTATGTTTAAGCCCAGCGCTTGATTGAAGTTTGGAAGATCCTCGACTGATTTCAAGACATGTGACGTATTATTTTTTGTGACAATCAGGCAGGTGGGAAACCCATCTGTATGGCAGTCTTTTTTCTTTGAGGGCCGCCGTGACGTATCTTAAGTCCCTTCGCTTCTGTAGCGTTGCGGGACACAAGTCTGAGTAAACCTGTATCTCTGATCCTCTGAATTCAAGTGGATGCTGTTGTCTTGCAAGTCAAAGAATTTCCTCATCTTTAAAGGACAGCAGTTTCATAATGACATCTCTGGGTGGAGCTCTGTTTGATGGTTTGGGGCGCAGGGCCCAGTGCGCTCTTTCTATCGGTATTTCTGGCGCATTTTCATTATTTTTGAGGTATTTAATAAAGTCTTGTATGTAGTTTTGTAGAGCTGAGGGGTCAACTGTTTCAGTTATTCCGCGCAGTCTAAGATTGTTCCTCCTGCTCCTATTCTCTAAATCTTCTATACGCTCCATAAGTGTTTGCACTGTGCCCTCCTGGGCCTGCATCTGGCTAGTCTGATGCTGTAAATCAGAGCTAAGGGTTTCTTGTCTTTCTTCTATTTGTGTGACACGGCGATCTACTACCATGATGTCTCTTTTCATTTCGCCAAACATTGTCTTGAAATCATGCATTGCTTCTCTTATGTCCTCTTTAGAGGAAAGATGTTTTATATCTTCTCTCGTTAAGTAGTTTTGTGCCTTGTTGTGAGCATTAGGTTCATGTATCTGTGCTGTTATCTGCACCGGCATACTGCGGTCAGTGTCTGCTGCAGTTAAGTTTGGCTCAGCTGGGATCAGATAATTCTCTAGTGCTGTGGCTTGTGTGGGTCTAGTTGGTTTATTTCTTTTGGTAGCCATGTCTGCAAGTGTTTTGCAACCCAGTTTTATTCTGTCAGGATTCTGTACAGTATTCTACACCCACATGAAATATTTATTTATTTAGGTGGTGTTTATTCTTATGTCTCATCCACAGGGTGTGTTACACTGACAGTAGATGTTATGACCTTCCGCCCTATGCAGTATATAGATAGTTATCTCCACAGGGAGTAGTGCTAGTTTCAGCAGATAGAGTGTAAAAATCACAATATCAATGTCCAAGAACTACAGCTCTTTATTAGATAAGTTGATCTGCCTCTTGAGAAGTATTCAGGCCTTTTCTGTGAGATATGGCCCTTTTATCAGCCACACGTGTGTTGTCCTTTACATGAAAGTATATTTGCTAATTGTAAAGAGAACAAAGCCTCTTTTATATTGGGGTGTGTGGGTCTTTTTGATGTTAATTCACCACCTCTTTCAATAGATGGGCTTTAGTTATGAGTCTATGGGACAGTGTCCCTTCGGCAGCTACTGTGTGTGGTTCAGTGGGGCCTACTAATCCCCTGATTTAGTCAAGGAGTCCTTAGGCTTCAAACTGCCTCCTGTCCCCCTGTGAGCTTTAGCCTGCGTGTGCCAGGTGTTCAGGCCAGTGAAGGCGTGTGTGTCAGGGAGGTGTCAGAGTGCGATCTTACCCTCCGGTGTGTTAGAGCTCCGTTCTGTCCCTGCTGTAAGTGTAATGGCTCCGGTCCTTTAGGCCTCCACACTACCGCGTGATCACAGGTCTCGCTCAGCCTGTGCTATTTGCTTCCGTATCGCGGTGATCAGATCATGCGGGGCCGAGACCAGCTGTCTTTTTTTTTCTTCCCAGTCGGGTCGCGGTCACAGGTATAAGTCTTCTCCTTTATCATCGGGCCCTGCGTGCGCTGAGCAATCTGATCACAGGCCTTTCTAATCTGCTTCAAGTGATTGTTGCTTTTGGCGCGCAGTGTTGGGTTGTTATGGCGTGTATAGCCAGCTTAAAAAAAAAGTCACCGGCTGAGTCCCCAGGTCCTCATATGTCGATTGCATGTGTTTTAGAGCTTGGTTGGGCCAGGGGAAAACGTTAAGGGCTTAGGAAAACTGAGGGGACTACAGAGCACTAAGATTAATCAGCCATCTTGGTCCGTGGCTAGGCTCCGCCCCCTTCATTTTTTTAAAAAAATTTTTTTACCTGCAGCTGAAGTATAACTTTTTACACAGAACTTAAAAAACTCTGGTGAGCTGAGGAAATTGTGAGGTAAAATATCTTTTTTTACATAGAAATGCTCAGGTGATGAAGAATATGTGTAGGAATAGGGGCGTGGTGCACTTAAGGGATGTAGTTAATATTTAAAAGAAAGTTTTTATTAATTTTTTATTTAGTAAATATTGCTGGGTCTGGGTGACTGTTTTTAAAAGTGTAGAGAGAAAAAATAAAAACTTATTTTGTGAATACAAACAAGTGTGTAAAGTGTGTTTTAAATCATATATATGTGATGCCTTTTATAATACTCTATTTTAATAATTGTGTATTTATGTGGAAAATAAAATAGGCAATTTCGTTTTTTTACGTGTCTAATTTTATTCTATTATTTACAGTAACCTTATATAAGATGCTGTGTTCCTAATCCATAAAAGTGCATTAATTGCGTAAGTTAACTATATTTAGAATTGTAGTGAAGACGATTATTAGTGCTGTCAAATTCCCAAAAAAATATATATGAATGTTAAAAGGCTAATATCTTAAATAAAATATATCATAAAAACCTATGAGAAACAATAATAAATCATAAACGACTTTACCTTTTTAAATTAAATCAGCAGGAAATTTATTTAAAACATGATAAAGATAAAACATATATATGGTAATTACCACTGGATGTCAGAAATTTCTCTGGGACGTCTCCCAGATTTAATGTGGATATTTAAATGGCCATGTGTAAAAACTCAATATGTGTCAATTTTCTACGTAAAAAATTAAACACAACACAATATTAAAAAATGTGTAAAAAGTGTCCGTATTTAGAAGGTCAAAAGAAAAATCCAAAATGTCTATTTTTATGTGTTATGAGGATTGGTAGGCTCAAGGTGAGTATTTGTATCCTTTGCTTTTTATACTTTGCTGGATACCGCTCTTGATGTTATATATGCGGCACAAAAACAAAAGGTAACTTTATATGCCAAAAGTAAGGCCGGATTTTTTTGCTTTTACACACACTCTTGCTGGGGTCTTTTCAATTTGTGATCCAAAACCAATAAATTTTCCTATACCGCTCTTAGTGCTATGCACGCGGTAATACCGGAGGCTTATACTGTCCTTCAAATAGGTTAGGATTATTTTGCGTTCACCTTTACAGTGTTTGTATCAATTTTGTATTACTCACAGTTCTTGCTGTTGAGGGAGACCACACTTTTTTTGGGCGCTTACTGCTTCTCCATGCTGTTCACTCGCCTCGTTGTCTGCTCCCGGCGTCTGACGTCACACTCCTTCGTGGGAGGTCGTCTTGCAATGCCGGTGAGATCGCTGTGTACAGTGACACTTTGTATTCCTTGGTGTGAGAAGTTAAAAACTGCACTTAGTGCTGTGCACGCAGTTAATATAGGTCCTCTACAATAGTTCCAGCGCTCTATTCACTCTAAACTAAACAAATGCTCAGGTGATATTTTCCTGTCAGCTTTTTACAGTTATATGCTAAATCACTGATGCAGTATGAGTATTATGTCCCTTTTAATAAAGCTGAACGCTTTGTAATAAGTCTTCAGAATTATAGTTCAGAAATGCATGTTTCCAGAGCTGATGGTGTCTAGAAGCAAAAGAGATGGAAAAAATCTTGTTACAGGCGGTAAAAGATTTAACTAGATGGTTTAATTAGGTACTCACACCAGATATTGTGTTTGCTACTGTAGAGTTCCAAGTATCCACACGTTTCCACAAATGATAGTGGTAATTCTGGGCTTTTTATGCAATACCCGGCACTCTTTCTAGTGACTGAGGGACTGGGGTGTCTGATAGCTCGCTGTTTCGAGTGTTGCATGTAGCATTCTTTGCAACTTATGACACAAACTGTCACCTCTCCCCTTCCTACACCTGCTCCTTACGGACAAAGTGCACAGGATCAATAAGCGAGCAACGCATTTCTGAGGTTACCTTCCTTTCTCAAGCTCAATTAGCCATTCCTTAATGTCTCTTTATTTAGGCTGTGATTTATCTTCAATTCATGCATCCATTGGCTGTTAATAGCTAATAGTATATGCTTTAAATAAGGGCTATTATCAAGATAATCCTAAATTAAAACTTTGTAACCAATTTTATACACATTTGTGTAAAAGAACTTCAAACATATATTTTAAATTATCCTTTTCAACATTTCTTTTAGGTTGATATAGTTACTGTTAACCCTTATTCATTTAATGTTAAATTAGCAGTTATGTTATGTGATCTACTATGAAAAAGCACATTTCTTTAGTTGATCATTTATTTAATACATTTAAAGAATTTTTAAAATTTGTTTACATAACCAATATAATAATAAATATTAAACAACAATAGGTCTAAAATGTTAAAAATGTTAAAATGTATCTATAGCCAAATAAGGTATATCTCCCAATTCTTCTAAAAATTCACTAGTCTAATTGGATATACTTTGCTGGTCTGTAGAATATATAGTCACTAGATGGCAGTGTAGGTTAATATATACTTCTAGGAAGTATTCAGTAAACATTTATTATAGTAACAATATAGTCATTTTAAAAGTTACAATGTAGTCATATTTAAAGTCTCTCAAACAAAGCTAAGCTGAGAAACTATGCCTATATATAAAAGACTTTTGTATTAACGATCATAATTGTATTTTCAATAATATAGTATTAATTAATATAAGTGAGGAAACTCCCTAGGTCAAAGTCGATGCTCAGGCCTGAGGGGGTTAAGGTGTGCATTTAAAAATTCCACTTTGCTTCTAATCTTAATAAAGCTTTGTGTTTGTCCCCCCCCTCTCCAATTTTTGTGTACCTTTTTATCTATAGCAGTGAATTTAAAATGGCTTAGGTCTCCCTTGTTACAAACTTTAAAATGTTTGGGGACAGGTAAATCTTTATTCCTCTCTAGATCCATGTTCTCAATTGAGTTTGTGTTCCCTTACCCTTTCCTTTATGGGTCTTCCAGATTCTCCTATGTACTGGACCCCACATTTACATTCGATTAGGTAGACCACATCCCTATCAATACATCTAATGGTCTTATTCATTTTGTACTTTTTTTTTTTTTTTTGTTCTTAAAGAGGTGAAGGTCTTACTCTTTTGAGACTGTTTACAGGATTTACACATACTACAGGGGGAAAAAGCCTTTTATGTCATCCCCCCAAATGTCTCTATCCAATCTATTATATTTATATTGTACATATCAGTGGGCACTAAAATATTCAAATTTTTTGCTTTTTTATAGAATTGTGGATTCTTGCCTAATCTTGGTCCCAAAATGTCATCTGTTTTCAAGATTGACTAATGCCTTTTTACAATTCGTTCAACCATACATATTTTACACAATTTTACACTAATAATTGTAACAAGTTGTTTATCCCTTTTCTTTACAGACTGGGTTTTTCTGACAATCAAACTTTCTCTGTCAATCTTTTGGGCTTCATTATTATTTTATTCTAATCTAACTTTCATCATACCCCCTTTCTAAGAATTTGTTTTTAATGATTTCTGCTTGTTCTTCAAAGTCTTGTTCATCCAAGCAGTTTTTTTTACTCTTATTAGTTGGCTTTTAGGGATATTCTCCCATTTTTCTAGATGGCAGCTGGTAGAATGGATAAAATTGTTTCTGATCTACTAATATTCAGATCTAAAAAGTTTGTTTAATCTTTATTAATTTCATACATGAATTTAAGATTTTTTTTTGTGTGTTTTTTTGTTCATAACTTCAAAAAAACATTCCAGATCCTCTTTAGGGCCACACCACACTATCAGGATCTCATCTATCTAGTGCTATAAGAGAACCAGGTTCGCCCTCAGGTCTGCTGAGTCCATGAATATATGTTCCCATAGCCCCATAAAGAGGTTAGCGTAGCTGGGGGCGAACCTGGTTCCTATCGCTGTACCACATAATTGTAGAAAAAAACTGTTTTCAAAGAAAAAATAATTATGACTTGGGATATAACAGATTCTAAGATTTTTTTTTTTCTTTTCTAGACTGTCATCTCTTTCCAGGTAGTAGCCTACCGCTTCCAAACCATCTGTATGCCTTATACTAGTATAGAGGGCTGACACATCACAAGAGGCTAGAAGGAAGTCCTATTCCCATTTTATGTCTTTAAATATTTTTAGAACATCAGTTGAATCGTTTAAATAAGATGGAAGGGTTTTTACATGTTTTTGTAAGAAAGTCTATATATTGGGATAGATTGCTAGAAATGGAATCTATGCCTAAAATTATCCGGCGTCCTGGTGGGTTATCTAGGCACTTATGTATTTTGGGTAAACAGTATAGAAGTGGTATCTTGGGGTAATCAATGCATAGGTAGGAAGATTCTTTTTCGTTTAGGATCTCTTCATCTTTTGTCCTTAACAGGGTTTTTATTTTTTCTCTATATGAGAGTGTAAGATTATTTAACCTCTCATAGGTATTTTTTATCTAAAACTAGTTTATTTGCCATATCTAGATAGTCTGATTTTATTTAGAATAACTATACCCCTGCCTTTGTCGGCCGACTTAATTACTATCTTTATCTTTCTCTAAGGATCTTATCTCTTCTGTTTGTTCTCTTGATAAGTTAAATTTCTTAATTCGCATATTTTTTTTCGTTGAGGTTCTGAATATCCTTTGTTACTAGTGTTCAGCGTTTAATTTATGCCCCTTTCACATGTTTTGGGTAAAATGTTGATTTTTTTTTTCCTTAGTTCAATGTGTTTATAATTTGGAAAATTATCATTTTTTTATTAGACTCATTTCTATGGGATTTTTAAATAAACATTTTTTAACTGTCAATTTCTTTATAAATGTATGAGCGTCGCTAAAAGTATTACATTTATCTCTCTTATTTGTTGAGGCGAATGATAGACCTTTACACACAAAAATGTATTGTTGTTGATTCAAGGTTTTGCTACTTAAATTAAAAATCCCTTTTTTATTCCTCCAATATTTTTTTTTTTCCCCCCTTTTTTTTCCATCCCTTTGTACCCATTTTTAGTTTTATTTACATCTACCAGGGTCTCCTGTTTATGCTTTTTTTGTAGTCCCTTTCCTCTACTTCCTCTCTGTCTGACCCTCTTCTTTTCGGGTTTCTCCCTTTTTGTTCTTGGCCAGGGCCTCACATATTCCCCTCTTGGCCTCTTCCTAAAAAAAATTGCCGTCTGGTCTGAGGTGTTTCTACAGTAGATGTACTTGGGTGTTCCCATTCTATATTTCTGTTTTGCCTCTTGATTTAGTGGGACATAAATATTTTGAATTGGGATTCTTTAGTCCTTATCTTCTCTATCTGAATTGTACCTTCTAAAATGATTGCCCCCAACTTTCTGCCAGTGATTTTCTAGTCTCTTTATGACCCCCTTCTTTCTCATATCTTCTATCAAACTTATATTGATTCTGGGGAATTCTATTATTAGTATTTCCATGTTGATATGTTGGGGTATATTGATTCTGGGGATTCCCATTATTACTATTCCTATGTTGGTATGATGGAGTTGTATCTTTGTTGCTAATAGTGTTTTCTCTGATAGTGTCATTGATATTGGTTGTCATAATTCTTTTGTGTATCTCTACCATAGCTCTGTTTAGTTGCTTTCTTATTTTCTACATAGTTCCCTGGAGCTCTCCATTTATGTGATATATAGTTATCCCCATTTTTTTATTTTGTTATTTATTATGATATTTGTTATGCAAACTAATTTAAAAAAAATATTTAAATGTATTAAATGATCAACTAAAGAAATGTACTCTAGGGCTGCAACAACTAATCTGTAAGATTGATCAAAAAAATAGTTGTCAAAGAATCTCATTATCAATTAGGTGGTCATTGATTAGTTGGTTAATTGCACAGCACCAGCTGCTTCAATCCGATGAACTCCTGCACATGGTATTGTTCAGACTTTTTTTTTTCTTTCTTTTCTATCCGATTAATCGGATGATTATTGTCCGATTAATCGAATAAAAAAAAAAAAATTTTTTTTGCACAATCTTAGTTGCAGTAGATCATCAGATTAAAGCAGCTGGTGCTGTGCAATTGACCAACTAATCGCTGACCACCTAATTGATAATGAGATTTGTTGACAACTATTTTCTCCAACATTGGTGTGTCCGGTCCACGGCGTCATCCTTACTTGTGGGAATATCTCTTCCCCAACAGGAAATGGCAAAGAGTCCCAGCAAAGCTGGCCATATAGTCCCTCCTAGGCTCCGCCCACCCCAGTCATTCTCTTTGCCGTTGCACAGGCAACATCTCCACGGAGATGGTTAAGAGTATGTGGTGTTTAGTTGTAGTTTTTTTATTCTACTATCAAGAGTTTGTTATTTTAAAATAGTGCTGGTATGTACTATTTACTCTGAAACAGAAAAAGATGAAGATTTCTGTTTGTGAGAGGAAGATGATTTTAGCAGACTAAAATCGATTGCTGTTCCACATAGGACTGTTGAGATGAAGTAACTTCAGTTGGGGGAAACAGTTAGCAGACTTTTCTGCTTAAGGTATGACTAGCCATATTTCTAACAAGACTGTGTAATGCTGGAAGGCTGTCATTTCCCCTCATGGGGACCGGTAAGCCATTTTTCTTAGTCTCAAACAGAATAAAGGGCTTAATATGGGCTATAAAACTGGTAGACACTTTCATGGGCTAAATCGATTGCTTTATTTGGACATTTTATACATGTTTATGCTGATAATTCACACTTATAAACTTGGGGAACGTTTTTTAACGTCGGGCACTATGTTAGACACCTTTTCCAGTCAGGAAGGGCCTTCCCAGTTGTAGGCTGAGCCTCATTTTCGCGCCATTACTGCGCAGTTGTTTTTGAGTGCAAGACATGCAGATGCATGTGTGAGGACCTGAAAGTAGTTGGAAAAGTTCCTAGAAGGCGTCATTTGGTATCGTATTCCCCTCTGGGCTTGGTAAAGTCACAGCAAAGGCTGTAGCTGGGACTGTATAGGGGTTAAATTTGTAACCGGCTCCGGTTTCGTTATTTTAAGGGTTAAAGCTCTAAAAATTGGTGTGCAATACTTTTAATGCTTTAAGACACTGTGGTGAAATTTTGGTAAATTTTGAACAATTCCTTCATATATTTTCACATATTCAGTAATAAAGTGTGCTCTGTTTAAAATTTAAAGAGACCGTAACGGTTTTGTTTTAAAACGTTTTTTGTGCTTTATTGACAAGTTTAAGCCTGTTTAACATGTCTGTGCCTTCAGATAAGCTATGTTCTATATGTATGAAAGCCAATGTGTCTCCCCCTTCAAAATTGTGTGATAATTGTGCCATAGCGTCCAAACAAAGTAAGGACAGTACTGCCACAAATAATGAAATTGCCCAAGATGATTCCTCAGAAGGAGATGATGTAGAACCATGTCTACTCCCTTCATCTGTGTCTACGCCAGTTTTGCCCACGCAGGAGGCCCCTAGTACTTCTAGCGCGCCAATGCTAATTACCATGCAACAATTGACGGCTGTAATGGATAACTCCATAAAAAATATTTTATCCAAAATGCCTGCATATCAGAGAAAGCGCGATTGCTCTGTTTTAAACACTGAAGAGCAGGAGGGCGCTGATGATAATTGTTCTGTCATACCCTCACACCAATCTGAAGGGGCCATGAGGGAGGTTTTGTCAGATGGGGAAATTTCAGATTCAGGAAAAATTTCTCAATAGGCTGAACCTGATATTGTGATATTTAAATTTAAATTAGAACATCTCCGCGCACTGCTTAAGGAGGTGTTATCTACTCTGGATGATTGTGACAGCTTGGTCATTCCAGAAAAATTATGCAAGATGGACAAGTTCCTAGAGGTTCCGGTGCACCCAGACGCTTTTCCTATACCCAAGCGGGTGGCGGACATAGTGAATAAGGAGTAGGAGAAGCCCGGCATACCTTTTGTACCCCCTCCTATATTTAAGAAATTATTTCCTATGGTCGACCCCAGAAAGGACTTATGGCAGACAGTTCCTAAGGTCGAGGGGGCAGTTTCTACTCTAAACAAGCGCACTACTATTCCTATCGAGGATAATTGTGCTTTCAAAGATCCTATGGATAAAAAATTGGAAGGTTTGCTTAAAAAGATTTTTGTACAGCAAGGTTACCTTCTACAACCCATGTGCATTGTTCCTGTAACTACAGCAGCGTGGTTCTGGTTCGAGGAACTAGAAAAGTCGCTCAGTAGAGAGACTCCATATGAGGAGGTTATGGACAGAGTTCACGCACTTAAGTTGGCTAACTCTTTTATTTTAGATGCCGCTTTGCAATTAGCTAGATTAGCAGCGAAAAATTCAGGGTTTGCAATTGTGGCGCGCAGAGCGCTTTGGCTAAAGTCTTGGTCAGCGGATGTATCATCCAAGACAAAATTGCTTAACATCCCCTTCAAGGGTAAAACTCTCTTTGGACCAGAATTGAAAGACATTATCTCAGACATCACTGGGGGAAAGGGCCACGCCCTCCCACAAGATAGGCCTTTCAAGGCCAAGAATAAGTCTAATTTTCGTTCCTTTCGTAATTTCAGGAACGGACCGGCCTCTAATTCTGCATCCTCTAAGCAAGAGGGTAATGCCTCACAGTCCAAACCAGCCTGGAAACCGATGCAAGGCTGGAACAAGGGTAAGCAGACCAAGAAGCCTGCTACCGCTAACAAAACAGCATGAAGGAGTAGCCCCCGATCCGGGACCGGATCTAGTGGGGGGCAGACTCTCTCTCTTTGCTCAGGCTTGGGCAAGAGATGTTCAGGATCCCTGGGCACTAGAAATAGTTTCTCAGGGTTATCTTCTGGAATTCAAGGAACTACCCCCAAGGGGAAGGTTCCACATGTCTCACTTATCCTCAAACCAAATAAAGAGACAGGCGTTCTTACATTGTGTAGAAGACCTGCTAAAGATGGGAGTGATACACCCAGTTCCAATAACGGAACAAGGAATGGGATTTTACTCAAATCTGTTCGTAGTTCCCAAAAAAGAGGGAACCTTCAGACCAATTCTGGATTTAAAGATCCTAAACAAATTTCTCAGGGTACCATCGTTCAAAATGGAAACCATTCGAACGATTCTACCCACTATCCAGGAAGGTCAATTTATGACTACCGTGGATCTAAAGGATGCGTACCTACATATTCCTATCCACAAAGAACATCATCCGTTCCTAAGGTTCGCCTTTCTGGACAAACATTACCAGTTTGTGGCCCTCCCATTCGGATTAGCCACTGCTCCAAGGATTTTCACAAAGGTACTCGGGTCCCTTCTAGCGGTTCTAAGACCAAGGGGCATTGCAGTAGTACCATACTTGGACGACATTCTAATACAAGCGTCGTCCCTTTCAAAAGCAAAGGCTCATACAGACATCGTTCTGGCCTTTCTCAGATCTCACGGATGGAAGGTGAACATAGAAAAAAGTTCTGTCTCCGTCAACAAGAGTTCCCTTCCTGGGAACAATAATAGATTCCTTAGAAATGATGATCTTTCTGACAGATGTCAGAAAGTCAAAACTTCTAAGCGCTTGTCAAGTTCTTCATTCTGTTCCACGTCCTTCCATAGCTCAGTGCATGGAAGTAGTAGGGTTGATGGTTGCAGCAATGGACATAGTTCCTTTTGCGCGAATTCATCTAAGACCATTACAACTGTGCATGCTGAAACAGTGGAATGGGGACTATACAGACTTGTCTCCAGTGATTCAAGTAGATCAGAAGACCAGAGATTCACTCCGTTGGTGGATATCCCTGGACCACCTATCCCAGGGAATGAGCTTCCGCAGACCAGAGTGGGTCATTGTCACGACCAACGCCAGCCTAGTGGGCTGGGGTGCAGTCTGGGAATCCCTGAAAGCTCAGGGACTATGGTCTCGGGAAGAGTCTCTTCTCCCGATAAACATTCTGGAACTGAGAGCGATATTCAATGCTCTCAGGGCTTGGCCTCAGCTTGCAAAGGCCAAATTCATAAGATTCCAATCAGACAACATGACTGTTGCGTATATCAATCATCTGGGGGGAACAAGGAGTTCCCTGGCGATGAAAGAAGTAACCAAAATACAATGGGCGGAGAATCACTCCTGCCATCTATCTGCGATCCACATCCCAGGTGTGGAAAACTGGGAAGCGGATTATCTGAGTCATCAGACATTCCATCCGGGGGAGTGGGAACTCCACCCGGAGATTTTTGCACAGTTGACTCAATTATGGGGCATTCCAGACATGGATCTGATGGCGTCTCTTCAGAACTTCAAGGTTCCTTGCTACGGGTCCAGATCCAGGGATCCCAAGGCGACTCTAGTGGATGCACTAGTAGCGCCTTGGACCTTCAACCTAGCTTATGTGTTCCCACCATTTCCTCTCATTCCCAGGCTGGTAGCCAGGATCAAACAGGAGAGGGTCTCGGTGATCTTGATAGCTCCTGCGTGGCCACGCAGGACTTGGTATGCAGACCTGGTGAATATGTCATCGGTTCCACCATGGAAGCTACCTTTGAGACAGGACCTTCTTGTTCAGGGTCCATTCGAACATCCAAATCTGGTCTCCCTCCAGCTGACGGCTTGGAGATTGAACGCTTGATTCTATCAAAGCGTGGGTTTTCAGATTCGGTGATTGATACTCTGGTTCAGGCCAGAAAACCGGTAACTAGAAAGATTTACCATAAAATATGGAAAAGATATATCTGCTGGTGTGAATCCAAGGGATTCCCTTGGAATAAGGTAAAAATTCCTAAGATTCTTTCCTTTCTGCAAGAAGGTTTGGATAAAGGATTATCTGCGAGTTCTCTAAAGGGACAGATTTCTGCTTTATCTGTCTTACTACACAAAAGACTGACAGCTATGCCAGATGTTCAAGCATTTGTTCAGGCTCTGGTTAGGATCAAGCCTGTTTATAGACCTTTGACTCCTCCCAGGAGTCTAAATCTAGTTCTTTCAGTTTTTCAAGGGGTTCCGTTTGAACCTCTACATTCCATAGATATTAAGTTATCTTGGAAAGTTTTGTTTTTGATTGCTATTTCTTCTGCTTGAAGAGTTTCAGAGTTATCTGCTCTGCAGTGTTCTCCGCCCTATCTGGTGTTCCATGCAGATAAGGTGGTTTTGCGTACTAAGCCTGGTTTTCTTCCAAAGGTTGTTTCTAACAAAAATATTAACCAGGAGATAGTTGTACCTTCTTTGTGTCCGAATCCAGTTTCAAAGAAGGAACGTTTGTTACACAATTTGGACGTAGTCCGTGCTCTAAAATTCTATTTAGAAGCTACAAAAGATTTCAGACAAACATCTTCTCTGTTTGTTGTCTATTCTGGTAAAAGGAGAGGTCCAAAAGCAACTTCTACCTCTCTTTCCTTTTGGCTTAAAAGCATCCGATTGGCTTACGAGATTGCCGGACGGCAGCCTCCTGAAAGAATCACAGCTCACTCCACTGGGGATGTGGCTTCCACATGGGCCTTCAAGAACGAGGTTTCTGTTGATCAGATATGTAAGGCAGCGACTTGGTCTTCACTGCACACTTTTGCCAAATTTTACAAATTTGATACTTTTGCTTCTTCGGAGGCTATTTTTGGGAGAAAGGTTTTGCAAGCCGTGGTGCCTTCCGTTTAGGTAACCTGATTTGCTCCCTCCCTTCATCCGTGTCCTAAAGCTTTGGTATTGGTTCCCACAAGTAAGGATGATGCCGTGGACCGGACACACCAATGTTGGAGAAAACAGAATTTATGCTTACCTGATAAATTACTTTCTCCAACGGTGTGTCCGGTCCACGGCCCGCCCTGGTTTTTTTAATCAGGTCTGATGAATTATTTTCTCTTACTACAGTCACCACGGTACCATATGGTTTCTCCTATATTTATTTTTCCTCCTGTCTGTCGGTCGAATGACTGGGGTGGACGGAGCCTAGGAGGGACTATATGGCCAGCTTTGCTGGGACTCTTTGCCATTTCCTGTTGGGGGAAGAGATATTCCCACAAGTAAGGATGACGCCGTGGACCGGACACACCGTTGGAGAAAGTAATTTATCAGGTAAACATAAATTCTGTTTTTATGATCAAACTTACAGATTAGTTGTTGTAGCCCTAGATCACATAACATAACCGCTAATTTAACAACATAAAATGAATAAGGGTTAACGGTAACTATATCAACCTAAAAGGAATGTTGAAAATTATAATTTAAAATATTATGTTTGAAGTTCTTTTATACAAATGTATATAAAAGTTTAAACTTCTAATCTTGATAAGAAGCGTTATTTAAAGTGTATGCTATAAGCTATTAACAGCCAATGGATGCATGCATTGCAGATAAATCACAGCCTATATAAAGAGACATTAAGGAATGGCTAATTAAGCGTGAGAAAGGAGGGTAACCTCAAACGCGTTGCTAGATTATTGATCCTGTGCACTTTGTAAGTCGCCACCTGTAGGAGCAGGTGTAGGAAGGGGAGCGGTGACAGTTTGTGTCATAAGTTGCAACGAATGCTACATGCAACTCTCTAAACAGCGGACTATCAGACACCTCGTCCCTACAGCATCTTGTTAAATCTTTCACCGCCTGTAACAAGACTCTTTTGCTTCTAGGCACCATCAGCTTTTGAACCATGTATTTCTAAACTATAATTCTGAATGCTAAAGCATTCAGCTTTATTAAGAGACATTTTATGCATGTGTTTTTTTTTAATCAAATATACCTTAGGTATTTTTATGTTTGTTATTAGCAGTAGCATATATAGGTTTTGTGCTGCCCTAGGCACTCAAAATTCTGTTGCCCCCCCCCCCCAAAAAAAAACTCCCTCAAATTAACTGCCATGGAGCTGGACTTTTGGTTATACATTTAGCCAGGTGTCCTGAAGTTGCCTATGATTGCCACACTGTCTTTTCTCCAACATTGGTGTGTCCGGTCCGCGGCGTCAGCCTTACTTGTGGGAAATATCTCTTCCCCAACAGGAAATGGCAAAGAGCCCTGCAAAAGCTGTCCATATAGTCCCTCCTAGGCTCCGCCCACCCCAGTCATTCTCTTTGCCGTTGCACAGGCAACATCTCCACGGAGATGGTTAAGAGTATGTGGTGTTTAGTTGTAGTTTTTTATTCTACTATCAAGAGTTTGTTATTTTAAAATAGTGCTGGTATGTACTATTTACTCTGAAACAGAAAAAGACGAAGAGTTCTGTTTGTGAGAGGAAGATGATTTTAGCAGCAGTAACTAAAATCGATTGCTGTTCCACATAGGACTGTTGAGATGAAGTAACTTCAGTTGGGGGAAACAGTTAGCAGACTTTTCTGCTTAAGGTATGACTAGCCATATTTCTAACAAGACTGTGTAATGCTGGAAGGCTGTCATTTCCCCTCATGGCGACCGGTAAGCCATTTTCTTAGTCTCAAACAGAATAAAGGGCTTAATATGGGCTATAAAACTGGTAGACACTTTTATGGGCAAAATCGATTGCTTTATTTGGGCATTTTATACATCTTTATGTTTGAAATCTCACTTACAAACTTTGGAGAACGTTTTTTAACGTCAGGCACTGAGTTAGACACCTTTCCAGTCAGGAAGGGCCTTCCCAGTTGTAGGCTGAGCCTCATTTTCGCGCCATTACTGCGCAGTTACTTTTGAGAGCAAAACATGCAGATGCATGTGTGTGTGGATCTGAAAGTAGTTGGAAAGGTTCCTAGAAGGCTTCATTTGGTATCGTATTCCCCCCTGGGTTTGGTAAAGTCGCAGCAACGGCTGTAGCTGGGACTGTAGAGGGGTTAAAACTGTAACCGGCTCCGGTTTCTTTATTTTAAGGGTTAAAGCTCTGAAATTTGGTGTGCAATACTTTGAATGCTTTAAGACACTGTGGTGAAAATTTGGTAAATTTTGAACAATTCCTAAATACTTTTTCACATATTCAGTAATAAAGTGTGCACTGTTTAAAATTTAAAGAGACAGTAACGTTTTTGTTTTAAAATGGTTTTTGTACTTTGACAAGTTTAAGCCTGTTTAACATGTCTGCACCTTCAGATAAGCTATGTTCTATATGTATGAAGATCAATGTGTCTCCCCCTTCAAAATTGTGTGATAATTGTGCCATAGCGTCCAAACAAAGTAAGGACAGTACTGCCACAGATAGTAAAGTTGCCCAAGATGATTCATCAGATGAAGGGAGTAGACATAGTTCTACATCATCTCCTTCTGTGTCTATGCCAGTTTTGCCCACGCAGGAGGCCCCTAGTACTTCTAGCGCGCCAATGCTTATTACTATGCAACAATTAACGGCAGTAATGGATAACTCCATAGCAAATATTTTATCCAAAATGCCTGCATATCAGAGAAAGCGCGATTGCTCTGTTTTAAACACTGTAGAGCAGGAGGGCGCTGATGATAATTGTTCTGTCATACCCTCACACCAATCTGAAGGGGCCATGAGGGAGGTTTTGTCAGATGGGGAATTTTCAGATTCAGGTAGAATTTCTCAACAGGCAGAACCTGATGTTGTGACATTTAAATTTAAATTAGAGCATCTCCACGCAATGCTTAAGGAGGTGTTATCTACTCTGGATGATTGTGACAACCTGGTCATTCCAGAAAAATTATGCAAGATGGACAAGTTCCTAGAGGTTCCGGTGCACCCCAACGCTTTTCCTATACCCACGCGGGTGGCGGATATAGTGAATAAGGAGTGGGAGAAGCCCGGCATACCTTTTGTCCCCCCTCCTATATTTAAGAAATTATTTCCTATGGTCGACCCCAGAAAGGACTTATGGCAGACAGTTCCTAAGGTCGAGGGGGCAGTTTCTACTCTAAACAAGCGCACTACTATTCCTATCGAGGATAATTGTGCTTTCAAAGATCCTATGGATAAAAAATTGGAGGGTTTGCTTAAAAAGATTTTTGTACAGCAAGGTTACCTCCTACAACCCATTTCGTGCATTGTTCCTGTCACTACAGCAGCGTGGTTCTGGTTCGAGGAACTAGAAAAGTCGCTCAGTAGAGAGACTCCGTATGAGGAAGTTATGGACAGAGTTCACGCACTCAAGTTGGCTAATTCTTTTATTTTAGATGCCGCTTTGCAATTAGCTAGATTAGCGGCGAAAAATTCAGGGTTTTAATTGTGGTGCGCAGAGCGCTTTGGCTAAAGTCTTGGTCAGCGGATGTATCATCCGAGACAAAATTGCTTAACATCCCCTTCAAGGGTAAAACTCTCTTTGAACCAGAATTGAAAGAGATTTTCTCAGACATCACTGGGGGAAAGGGCCACGCCCTCCCACAAGATAGGCCTTTCAAGGCCAAGAATAAGTCTAATTTTCGTTCCTTTTGTAATTTCAGGAACGGACCGGCCTCTAATTCTGCATCCTCTAAGCAAGAGGGTAATGCCTCACAGTCCAAACCAGCCTGGAAACCGATGCAAGGCTGGAACAAGGGTAAGCAGACCAAGAAGCCTGCTACCGCTAACAAAACAGCATGAAGGAGTAGCCCCCGATCCAGGACCGGATCTAGTAGGGGGCAGACTCTCTCTCTTTGCTCAGGCTTGGGCAAGAGATGTTCAGGATCCCTGGGCACTAGAAATAGTTTCTCAGGGTTATCTTCTGGAATTCAAGGAACTACCCCCAAGGGGAAGGTTCCACATGTCTCACTTATCCTCAAACCAAATAAAGAGACAAGCATTCTTACATTGTGTAGAAGACCTGTTAAAAATGGGAGTGATACACCCAGTTCCAACGGCGGAACGAGGAATGGGATTTTACTCAAATCTGTTTGTAGTTCCCAAAAAAGAGGGAACTTTCAGACCAATTCTGGATTTAAAGATCCTAAACAAATTTCTCAGAATACCATCGTTCAAAATGGAAACCATTCGAACGATTCTACCTACAATCCAGGAAGGTCAATTTATGACTACCGTGGATCTAAAGGATGCGTATCTACATATTCCTATCCACAAAGAACATCATCAGTTCCTAAGGTTCGCCTTTCTGGACAAACATTATCAGTTTGTGGCCCTCCCATTCGGGTTAGCCACTGCTCCAAGGATTTTCACAAAGGTACTCGGGTCCCTTCTAGCGGTTCTAAGACCAAGGGGCATTGCAGTAGTACCTTACTTGGACGACATTCTAATACAAGCGTCGTCTCTTTCAAAGGCAAAGGCTCACACAGACATCGTTCTGGCCTTTCTTAGATCTCACGGTTGGAAGGTGAACATAGAAAAAAGTTCCCTGTCTCCGTCGACAAGAGTTCCTTTCTTGGGAACAATAATAGATTCTTTAGAAATGAGGATTTTCCCGACAGAATTCAGAAAGTCAAAACTTCTAAACGCTTGTCAAGTTCTTCATTCTATTCCACGTCCTTCCGTAGCTCAGTGCATGGAAGTGGTAGGATTGATGGTTGCAGCAATGGACATAGTTCCTTTTGCGCGAATTCATCTAAGACCATTACAACTGTGCATGCTGAAACAGTGGAATGGGGACTATACAGACTTGTCTCCAGTGATTCAAGTAGATCAGAAGACCAGAGACTCACTCTGTTGGTGGCTAACCCTGGACCACCTGTCCCAGGGAATGAGCTTCCGCAGACCAGAGTGGGTCATCGTCATGACCGACGCCAGTCTAGTGGGCTGGGGCGCGGTCTGGGAATCCCTGAAAGCTCAGGGACTATGGTCTCGGGAAGAGTCTCTTCTCCCGATAAACATTCTGGAACTGAGAGCGATATTCAATGCTCTCAGGGCTTGGCCTCAACTAGCAAAGGCCAGATTCATAAGATTCCAATCAGACAACATGACGACTGTTGCTTATATCAATCATCAGGGGGGAACAAGGAGTTCCCTGGCGATGAGAGAAGTGACCAAAATAATAAAATGGGCGGAGGATCACTCCTGCCACCTATCTGCGATCCACATCCCAGGAGTGGAAAATTGGGAGGCGGATTATCTGTGTCGTCAGACATTCCATCCGGGGGAGTGGGAACTCCACCCGGAGATCTTTGCCCAGTTGACTCAATTATGGGGCATTCCAGACATGGATCTGATGGTGTCTCGCCAGAACTTCAAGGTTCCTTGTTACGGGTCCAGATCCAGGGATCCCAAGGCGACTCTAGTGGATGCACTAGTAGCGCCTTGGACCTTCAACCTAGCTTATGTGTTTCCACCATTTCCTCTCATTCCCAGGCTGGTAGCCAGGATCAAGCAGGAGAGGGCCTCGGTGATCTTGATAGCTCCTGCGTGGCCATGCAGGACTTGGTATGCAGACCTGGTGAATATGTCATCGGTTCCACCATGGAAGCTACCTTTGAGACAGGATCTTCTTGTACAGGGTCCATTCGACCATCCAAATCTAGTCTCCCTCCAGCTGACGGCTTGGAAATTGAACGCTTGATTCTATCAAAGCGTGGGTTTTCAGATTCCGTTATAGATACTCTGGTTCAAGCCAGAAAACCGGTAACTAGAAAAATTTACCATAAAATATGGAAAAGATATATCTGCTGGTGTGAATCCAAGGGATTCTTATGGAATAAGATCAAAATTCCTAAGATCCTTTCCTTTCTACAAGAAGGTTTGGATAAAGGATTATCAGCGAGTTCTCTAAAGGGACAGATTTCTGCTTTATCTGTCTTGTTACACAAACGTCTGGCAGCTGTGCCAGATGTTCAAGCATTTGTTCAGGCTCTGGTTAGGGTCAAGCCTGTTTACAGACCTTTGACTCCTCCCTGGAGTCTAAATCTAGTTCTTTCAGTTCTCCAAGGGGTTCCGTTTGAACCTTTACATTCCATATATGTTAAGTTGTTATCTTGGAAAGTTTTGTTTTTGGTTGCTATTTCTTCTGCCAGAAGAGTTTCTGAGTTATCTGCTCTGCAGTGTACTCCGCCCTATCTGGTGTTCCATTCAGATAAGGTTGTTTTGCGTACTAAGCCTGGTTTTCTTCCAAAGGTTGTTTCCAACAAAAATATTAACCAGGAGATAGTTGTACCTTCTTTGTGTCCGAATCCAGTTTCAAAGAAGGAACGTTTGTTGCACAATTTAGATGTAGTCCGTGCTCTAAAATTCTATTTAGAAGCTACAAAAGAGTTCAGACAAACATCTTCTCTGTCGTCTATTCTGGTAAAAGGAGAGGTCAAAAAGAGACTTCTACCTCTTTCCTTTTGGCTTAAAAGCATCATCTGATTGGCTTACGAGACTGCCTCCTGAAAGAATCACAGCTCACTCCACTAGGGCTGTGGCTTCCACATGGGCCTTCAAGAACGAGGCTTCTGTTGATCAGATATGTAAGGCAGCGACTTGGTCTTCCCTGCACACTTTTGCCAAATTTTACAAATTTGATACTTTTGCTTCTTCGGAGGCTATTTTTGGGAGAAAGGTTTTGCAAGCCGTGGTGCCTTCTGTTTAGGTAACCTGATTTGCTCCCTCCCTTCATCCGTGTCCTAAAGCTTTGGTATTGGTTCCCACAAGTAAGGATGACACCGTGGAATGGACACACCAATGTTGGAGAAAACAGAATTTATGCTTACCTGATAAATTACTTTCTCCAACGGTGTGTCCGGTCCACGGCCCGCCCTGGTTTTTTAATCAGGTTTGATGAATTATTTTCTCTAACTACAGTCACCACGGCACCCTATAGTTTCTCCTGTTTTTTTCCTCCTGTCCGTCGGTCGAATGACTGGGGTGGGCGGAGCCTAGGAGGGACTATATGGACAGCTTTTGCTGGGCTCTTTGCCATTTCCTGTTGGGGAAGAGATATTTCCCACAAGTAAGGATGACGCCGTGGACCGGACACACCGTTGGAGAAAGTAATTTATCAGGTAAGCATAAATTCTGTTTTTCAGGGTATTTTCAAATGTAGGTATCTTCAAAACAAAGGAAATGGAGAATACTGCAATACTGTTTGGATAGAAAACTGCACTTAAAGGGACATTCTAGTCCAAATTAAACTTTCATGATTCAGATAGGGCATGCAATTTTAAACAACTTTCCAATTTACTTTTATCATCACATTTTGCTTTGTTCCCTTGTTGGTATTTTTGAAAAGCTAAACCTAGGTAGGCACAAACTGATTTCTAAACCCTGCTCAGAGCATTTTGAAAGATTTTTTTTACAGTTACAGTACTAGTTCATGCGTCATATAGATAACATTGTGCTCACTCCTGTGGAGTTATTTAGGAGTCTGCACTGATTGGCTAACCTGCATGTCTGTCAAAAGCACGGAGATAAGGGGGCAGTCTGCAGAGGCTTAGATTCAAAGTAATCACAGAGCTAAAAAAACATATATTAATATAACTGTGTTGCTTATGCAAAACTGGGGAATGGGTAATAAAGGGATTAGCTATTTCTTTATACAATAAATTAATTCTGGTGTAGACTCTCTCTTTTAAAGAAAATATTCACAGAAGTGGGTAAAATCTCCAGCTTTTCATGGAGGTATCTGGACACTCAAAAAGGTTACAAACTCAAACTTGAATAAAAACTATAAAATAGCTGTGTGTTTCAGTGGTACCTCAGCCTTTATCAAGAGCAAAACATTTTAATGTTTTAAATTTGTGTGCTTGAATTCCAGACTCTTCACTAAAAGGATTCACAGAAGTTGGTAAAATCTTCAGGGTTTTTTTTTTTATTAAAGTGCGGATATTTAAGGTAAAAAACTACAACTTTTATAAAAACAATAAAATAGCTAGTTTCAGTGGTATCTCCACCTTTGAGCACATATCTGGCAGTGGTACAGCTGAAACGGCATCAATGTATTTTTATTAAAGGGATATTCCAGCCAAAATTTGAATCCATGTGGATGCATTTCAGTTTTGATTATATTTTTTATAATATACTTGTAGTAGCAAAAGTGCTTCTAACAAAAGCTATAGATGTTTCAAAAGTGTATTTAAGTCTGCACCAGCATTTTTAACACAGCAATTGCTCAGGGAACCTAAGGTGCTTTGTACCATCTGGTAATGATTCATTTTGCGAATTGCAGATATAATACAAGCCCCCACTGGCGCTATGAGCATTTGCAGTATTTAAAATGCTGGGGCACTGAGTATATCCAGCTATGCTTCACATGCACGTGCAGAGAAAAATGTGAACGCTAAAACAGTGATAACTTTTAATAGAAGCATTTTGCCAATATATTACAAATACTTCCATTCAAAGATGTAATTCATCTATGTGCATTTAAATTTTGACTGGAATGTCCCTTTAAAGATGGAGTTAATGACCTTAAATGTAGGGACTTCAACAAAATACTGTAGATGTTATCTACCTCTGTGAGCACTTTCCTTTTATTGCAGGTTTGGGTCCAAACATTATTGCAGTATTTCCATTTTCTTCATTTCGAGGTTTGTTGACGTATACCTACATTTGCAGCTATTCTGAAAAGGACAGCACTGCAGTCCTAGAAAACTGTTAGAAAAATGTCAAGGGAGAGACATGAGGCTAGTATCATCTTTCAGGGATGTGATGTTCTAGCTCTTGATTATATCATATACTTAAGATGCCTGCTTGAGAGTAGAACTGCAGAACTAATTACTTCATATACAAAAAATAAATTTGCTATTCACAATCAATTAGCTAACAATTAATTTCAGGTTCCAAATTGATAACTTTTAGATTTGAATATTCTAACTAATTGATATTCAAAATGACGTCTTTGTATTAATATTTACAGTATTTGTGAATGTTCATAATAACTGTGAACCGACCGATATAAACCTTTAAAATTCTCTGAAACTAAATAGCAAAGGAAGGAATAATCTACTTTTTAAGATATCTATCTTCTTAATTTCTGAAAGACTGTTGCAATGGTTTTGCTGTAGCAGTGTCTAAAACCTGTTTCTCTCTAGCAATTTTCCAGCTCATTTGTGTTTGACTAGTTACAATCACCTAAATTACAAGTTTTGCGGTACGGCTATACCGCTGTAAAATTGGCCATTGCGCGCAGAATATGTAGGTCTCCCGTATTACAAGTCGCTGCAGTACAGCTATAATTAGGGTGACCATATTGCCGCTTTAAAAAGGAACACAAATGAAAAATAAGTGTCGGGGCTGTTTTCAGGGCTGTTTAAATACATGTTTTGTATAAGAACCCTGATATATGTATTTCTCCAACATAGGTGTGTCCGGTCCACGGCGTCATCCTTACTTGTGGGATATTCTCTTCCCCAACAGGAAATGGCAAAGAGCCCAGCAAAGCTGGTCACATGATCCCTCCTAGGCTCCGCCTACCCCAGTCATTCTCTTTGCCGTTGTACAGGCAACATCTCCACGGAGATGGCTTAGAGTTTTTTAGTGTTTAACTGTAGTTTTTATTATTCAATCAAGAGTTTGTTATTTTGAAATAGTGCTGGTATGTACTATTTACTCAGAAACAGAAAAGAGATGAAGATTTCTGTTTGTATGAGGAAAATGATTTTAGCAACCGTCACTAAAATCCATGGCTGTTCCACACAGGACTGTTGAGAGCAAAAAACTTCAGTTGGGGGAACAGTGAGCAGTCTCTTGCTGCTTGAGGTATGACACATTCTAACAAGACGATGTAATGCTGGAAGCTGTCATTTTCCCTATGGGATCCGGTAAGCCATGTTTATTACGATCGTAAATAAGGGCTTCAAAGGGCTTATTAAGACTGTAGACTTTTTCTGGGCTAAATCGATTGATTATTAACACATATTTAGCCTTGAGGAATCATTTTATCTGGGTATTTTGATATAATAATATCGGCAGGCACTGTATTAGACACCTTATTCTTTAGGGGCTTTCCCAAAGCATAGGCAGAGCCTCATTTTCGCGCCGGTGTTGCGCACTTGTTTTTGAGAGGCATGGCATGCAGTCGCATGTGAGAGGAGCTCTGATACTTAGAAAAGACTTTCTGAAGGCGTCATTTGGTATCGTATTCCCCTTGGGGCTTGGTTGGGTCTCAGCAAAGCAGATACCAGGGACTGTAAAGGGGTTAAAGTTCAAAACGGCTCCGGTTCCGTTATTTTAAGGGTTAAAGCTTCCAAATTTGGTGTGCAATACTTTTAAGGCTTTAAGACACTGTGGTGAAAATTTGGTGAATTTTGAACAATTCCTTCATGTTTTTTCGCAATTGCAGTAATAAAGTGTGTTCAGTTTAAAATTTAAAGTGACAGTAACGGTTTTATTTTAAAACGTTTTTTGTACTTTGTTATCAAGTTTATGCCTGTTTAACATGTCTGAACTACCAGATAGACTGTGTTCTGAATGTGGGGAAGCCAGAATTCCTATTCATTTAAATAAATGTGATTTATGTGACAATGACAATGATGCCCAAGATGATTCCTCAAGTGAGGGGAGTAAGCATGGTACTGCATCATTCCCTCCTTCGTCTACACGAGTCTTGCCCACTCAGGAGGCCCCTAGTACATCTAGCGCGCCAATACTCCTTACTATGCAACAATTAACGGCTGTAATGGATAATTCTGTCAAAAACATTTTAGCCAAAATGAACACTTATCAGCGTAAGCGCGACTGCTCTGTTTTAGATACTGAAGAGCATGACGACGCTGATAATATTTCTGAAGGGCCCCTAACCCAGTCTGATGGGGCCAGGGAGGTTTTGTCTGAGGGAGAAATTACTGATTCAGGGAACATTTCTCAACAAGCTGAACCTGATGTGATTGCATTTAAATTTAAGTTGGAACATCTCCGCATTCTGCTTAAGGAGGTATTATCCACTCTGGATGATTGTGACAAGTTGGTCATCCCAGAGAAACTATGTAAAATGGACAAGTTCCTAGAGGTGCCGGGGCTCCCAGAAGCTTTTCCTATACCCAAGCGGGTGGCGGACATTGTTAATAAAGAATGGGAAAGGCCCGGTATTCCTTTCGTCCCTCCCCCCATATTTAAAAAATTGTTTCCTATGGTCGACCCCAGAAAGGACTTATGGCAGACAGTCCCTAAGGTCGAGGGAGCGGTTTCCACTTTAAACAAACGCACCACTATACCCATAGAGGATAGTTGTGCTTTCAAAGATCCTATGGATAAAAAATTAGAAGGTTTGCTTAAAAAGATGTTTGTTCAGCAGGGTTACCTTCTACAACCAATTTCATGCATTGTCCCTGTCGCTACAGCCGCATGTTTCTGGTTCGATGAGCTGATGAAGGCGGTCGATAGTGATTCTCCTCCTTTTGAGGAGATTATGGACAGAATCAATGCTCTCAAATTGGCTAATTCTTTCACCCTAGACGCCACTTTGCAATTGGCTAGGTTAGCGGCTAAGAATTCTGGGTTTGCTATTGTGGCGCGCAGAGCGCTTTGGTTGAAATCTTGGTCGGCTGATGCGTCTTCCAAGAACAAGCTACTTAACATTCCTTTCAAGGGGAAAACGCTGTTTGGCCCTGACTTGAAAGAGATTATCTCTGATATCACTGGGGGTAAGGGCCACGCCCTTCCTCAGGATCGGCCTTTCAAGGCAAAAAAATAAACCTAATTTTCGTCCCTTTCGTAGAAACGGACCAGCCCAAAGTGCTACGTCCTCTAAGCAAGAGGGTAATTCTTCTCAAGCCAAGCCAGCTTGGAGACCAATGCAAGGCTGGAACAAGGGAAAGCAGGCCAAGAAACCTGCCACTGCTACCAAGACAGCATGAAATGTTGGCCCCCGATCCGGGACCGGATCTGGTGGGGGGCAGACTCTCTCTCTTCGCTCAGGCTTGGGCAAGAGATGTTCTGGATCCTTGGGCGCTAGAAATAGTCTCCCAAGGTTATCTCCTGGAATTCAAGGGACTTCCCCCAAGGGGGAGGTTCCACAGGTCTCAGTTGTCTTCAGACCACATAAAAAGACAGGCATTCTTACATTGTGTAGAAGACCTGTTAAAACTGGGAGTGATTCATCCTGTTCCATTAAGAGAACAAGGGATGGGGTTCTACTCCAATCTGTTTATAGTTCCCAAGAAAGAGGGAACGTTCAGACCAATCTTAGATCTCAAGATCTTAAACAAGTTTCTCAAGGTTCCATCGTTCAAGATGGAAACCATTCGAACAATTCTTCCTTCCATCCAGGAAGGTCAATTCATGACCACGGTGGATTTAAAGGATGCGTATCTACATATTCCTATCCACAAGGAACATCATCGGTTCCTGAGGTTCGCATTCCTGGACAAACATTACCAGTTCGTGGCGCTTCCTTTCGGATTAGCCACTGCTCCAAGGATTTTCACAAAGGTACTAGGGTCCCTTCTAGCTGTGCTAAGACCAAGGGGCATTGCTGTAGTACCTTACTTGGACGACATTCTGATTCAAGCGTCGTCCCTTCCTCAAGCAAAGGCTCACACGGACATTGTCCTGGCCTTTCTCAGATCTCACGGATGGAAAGTGAACGTGGAAAAGAGTTCTCTATCTCCGTCAACAAGGGTTCCCTTCTTGGGAACCATAATAGACTCCTTAGAAATGAGGATTTTTCTGACAGAGGCCAGAAAAACAAAACTTCTAGACTCTTGTCGGATACTTCATTCCGTTCCTCTTCCTTCCATAGCTCAGTGCATGGAAGTGATCGGGTTGATGGTAGCGGCAATGGACATAGTTCCTTTTGCACGCATTCATCTAAGACCATTACAACTGTGCATGCTCAGTCAGTGGAATGGGGACTATACAGACTTGTCTCCGAAGATACAAGTAAATCAGAGGACCAGAGACTCACTCCGTTGGTGGCTGTCCCTGGACAACCTGTCACGAGGGATGACATTCCGCAGACCAGAGTGGGTCATTGTCACGACCGACGCCAGTCTGATGGGCTGGGGCGCGGTCTGGGGATCCCTGAAAGCTCAGGGTCTTTGGTCTCGGGAAGAATCTCTTCTACCGATAAATATTCTGGAACTGAGAGCGATATTCAATGCTCTCAAGGCTTGGCCTCAGCTAGCGAGGGCCAAGTTCATACGGTTTCAATCAGACAACATGACAACTGTTGCGTACATCAACCATCAGGGGGGAACAAGGAGTTCCCTGGCGATGGAAGAAGTGCTGGTAGCCAGGATCAATCAGGAGAGGGCGTCGGTGATCTTGATAGCTCCTGCGTGGCCACGCAGGACTTGGTATGCAGATCTGGTGAATATGTCATCGGCTCCACCTTGGAAGCTACCTTTGAGACGAGACCTTCTTGTTCAGGGTCCGTTCGAACACCCGAATCTGGTTTCACTCCAGCTGACTGCTTGGAGATTGAACGCTTGATCTTATCGAAGCGAGGGTTCTCAGATCCTGTTATCGATACTCTTGTTCAGGCCAGAAAGCCTGTGACTAGAAAGATTTACCACAAAATTTGGAAAAAATATATCTGTTGGTGTGAATCTAAAGGATTCCCTTGGGACAAGGTTAAGATTCCTAGGATTCTATCCTTCCTTCAAGAAGGATTGGAAAAAGGTTTATCTGCAAGTTCCCTGAAGGGACAGATTTCTGCCTTGTCTGTGTTACTTCACAAAAAGCTGGCCGCTGTGCCAGATGTTCAAGCTTTTGTTCAGGCTCTGGTTAGAATTAAGCCTGTTTACAAACCTTTGACTCCTCCTTGGAGTCTCAATTTAGTTCTTTCAGTTCTTCAGGGGGTTCCGTTTGAACCCTTGCATTCCGTTGATATTAAGTTATTATCTTGGAAAGTTTTGTTTTTAGTTGCAATTTCTTCTGCTAGAAGAGTTTCAGAATTATCTGCTCTGCAGTGTTCTCCTCCTTATCTGGTGTTCCATGCAGATAAGGTGGTTTTACGTACTAAACCTAGTTTTCTTCCAAAAGTTGTTTCTAACAAAAACATTAACCAGGAGATTATTGTACCTTCTGTGTCCGAAACCAGTTTCGAAGAAGGAACGTTTGTTGCACAATTTGGATGTTGTTCGCGCTCTAAAATTCTATTTAGATGCTACAAAGGATTTTAGACAAACATCTTCCTTGTTTGTTGTTTATTCCGGTAAAAGGAGAGGTCAAAAAGCAACTTCTACCTCTCTCTCTTTTTGGATTAAAAGCATCATCAGATTGGCTTACGAGACTGCCGGACGGCAGCCTCCCGAAAGAATCACAGCTCATTCCACTAGGGCTGTGGCTTCCACATGGGCCTTCAAGAACGAGGCTTCTGTTGATCAGATATGTAGGGCAGCGACTTGGTCTTCACTGCACACTTTTACCAAATTTTACAAGTTTGATACTTTTGCTTCTTCTGAGGCTATTTTTGGGAGAAAGGTTTTGCAAGCCGTGGTGCCTTCCATTTAGGTGACCTGATTTGCTCCCTCCCTTCATCCGTGTCCTAAAGCTTTGGTATTGGTTCCCACAAGTAAGGATGACGCCGTGGACCGGACACACCTATGTTGGAGAAAACAGAATTTATGTTTACCTGATAAATTACTTTCTCCAACGGTGTGTCCGGTCCACGGCCCGCCCTGGTTTTTTTAATCAGGTCTGATAATTTATTTTCTTTAACTACAGTCACCACGGTACCATATGGTTTCTCCTATGCAAATATTCCTCCTTAACGTCGGTCGAATGACTGGGGTAGGCGGAGCCTAGGAGGGATCATGTGACCAGCTTTGCTGGGACTCTTTGCCATTTCCTGTTGGGGAAGAGAATATCCCACAAGTAAGGATGACGCCGTGGACCGGACACACCGTTGGAGAAAGTAATTTATCAGGTAAACATAAATTCTGTTTTTTTTTTGTGTGTCCTTTTTTAAAGCGGCAATATGGTCACCATAGCTATAACGCTAGCATTTTAGCCTTTACGAAAATGACTTGAGTGCAGGATTTTCATTGCACCCGTTTTACAGGTTTATTATAGTAGTAGTGATTTGGGGGGCCGGCGGTTTAGGGGTTAATAGGTTTATTTAGTGTCGGCAATGTTGGGGGCTGCGGATTATTGGTATTTAGACTAGAGGTTTATGTTAGGTTCTTAGGTTTTAACGTAACTTTATTTTCCCCATAGACATCAATGGGGAATGTGTTATGGCAATCTGCATTCCGCAATCGCAGGTGTTAGTTTTTTTTTTTCTTCTAACACTTTCTCTCCATTGATGTGTATGGGGGAAAACGTGCACAAACATGTTAAGTCAGGCCTTGTGGTTTGTGTGGTTTGGAGCTTATCGCACCATACCACACAACAGAAGGTTTTTCAGTAACTTGTAATGCAGCGCTATGGAGAGTGCAATGCTGCTCTTTTTTTTTTTTTTTTTTTTTTGCGTTATTTACGCACTCGGTTTAGCGCACAATTTGTAATCTTGGTTTCTTTACTGTATTTGTTTGAATTTACCTTTTTTTTTTTGCCCTCCTTTTTTTTTTTCTTCTGTTGAATAATTGTTTTAATGTAAGCTAAATTGGCATCAAGTAGGATCTGTAAAGGTCAGTGGTTTTCACAGTGTGAGGCGGGCCTCCCAGAGGGAGGGTGATAAAGAATATAAGGCAAGGCACAGGAGCAGTTGCCCTTCCCACTATCCTATGGAAAACACAAACGGCAGTTGACTTTGGTAAAACATAGATCACATTTTGTGGTAAATAAGGCAAAGGGGGTCTGTCTTGTAAATTTCATCAGAAGGGAGGCTCACCGCCTAAGACTTTGAAAACCTCTGATATAGGGTGAACTCAATGGACTTTGTCTTCTTTCAACCTCATCTGCTATGTTACTGTTAATATTACAGTGGTAAAATAAAGCTTGTTCATCTTCGTTAGATTTGGGCTACTTGTGATGCTGCTGTGCACAGTCCCCCTTCTGACTTGGTGTGGACATCTCAAAGGTCCTGGGGCACAGGAGATAATATTAAAATAACACTTATTGACTCCACTGGAGAGGTGAGCAACTAATTTTTTCTCAGTTTGTTTTTGTTTTTGTTTGATTGCTTCCTGTAAAATGTCTTTAACCCATTAAAATTTTAGAAATGCATTTAAAGTCAAAATGTGGCTAGCCATTATAGTCATGATTGTAGAGCAAAACCAGTTTAAAACCACCTTTCTTCCTAAGATATGGTGAGTCCACGGCTTCATCATTTACTGTTGGGAATATCACTCCTGGCCAGCAGGAGGAGGCAAAGAGCACCACAGCCAATCTATTAATTATCACTCCCCTACCCACAAGCCTCTGTCATTCTCTTTGCCTTGGTGCATGAAGGAAGTAAAGTTTTGGTGTCTGAAGAAAATTGGATTATTTAACTTCAATCAAGATTTTATTATTTTAGAAAGCCAGAGTAGGTTTACTCTGAACTTCTCCCTTTTTCAATGATTGGGTCTAGCCGTACTCCATGTTAGCCTCTTCAGTAGGGCAGTGGTGGCTTTAAAGCAGTTAGGAACTTGTAAGGTGGGCCTTGATGTGTTTTTCTAACACTTTGCTGCCTTTGGTATAGAAAGCCAGAGTAGGTTTACTCTGACCTTTCTGTTTTCTACAGGTCTCTGTGAGAAATGGTGTCCTTTCATACCGGGTAGGCTGTCCTCCTGCCGAACGGCTAGATGCAGGTAAGTGCCTTGGTCTCCTATGCATTGGGGACTTGCACTTATGGGTATTAATACTATCTCCAACTATATCTGGGACATTTATATGCTTTAGTGGGATATTTTTGGCAGGATGCAGGCACTGTGTGACAGGAGACTAGGGGTTAATACTTTGACTAGTATTTCCTGATTTGGGACTTTATATTTGATAGTCGTACTCTCATTGTGGAGAGTCCTGCTGCTGACTTACTGTTAAAACAAGTCGCTTGAAGGGTTAATTTTTCCTCTAGCTATTCATTCCTCTATTGTTATTCACGTGAGCATGAATTTTCAGTGGGGCTATGGCTTTTATTTCCAGGACACTCTAATAGCATACACAGTAATGTTTATTTAAAAGATTGTCATTGGGAGCGCTTTAACTGCGCTTTATGGGGCTGTGTTTTATGTATCGCCTTCTCCGTTTTCCTGCATTCCTAGCAGAGCGGCGCATTAGTGTTATTTTTGTCTCATGGCACACATATTGGTACATAGAGGTCAGGAAGGAACTGGGTTATAAAAATTGTTCCGGAATTGTAGACTTGACTGGTTAGGAATGAAGCACAATGTTAAAACCCCTTTCGCGCTTCATTCTCCTTATCATGCCATGTCTCCGCCCGCTCCTCCTCTTCTGTGAGGGGAAGTGGCGCCATTTTACTTTTTTACTTTTCACATTTTCGTTGGGTTCGGTCATGTGACCCTGGCGGAGATTGGAGCAGCGTTAGGCACAGCCTGTATTCAAAGTCTGGTTGAGAAGTGGTTGATGTTTAGGAGTCTTTCAAACGTTTGTTTCATTCAGAGGAAATGTTTCAGACTGAGATGTGTGAACTTATTATTTACCCAGTCTCTTAATAAATAATAATCAACTATATATGTTTATTTTTTCTGTGTATGTTATAGGAGTATGTTATAGAATAGTATTCTATAGCGTTAGTTCCACTGTAAGTAGTGGTAAACATCCTGGATGGGGGAGTTCATTCCAGGCTAGTAGATTGGGTTCCCTTAGATAAGTGTTTAGGCAATGCCACAGTTTTCTCCTTAAACATCCCAAGCCTCTATGGCGTCACATGCAGTGTCCTGTGGTTCCTTCAATCTCCTGGAGGAGTAATTTGCCTGCAGAATTTCTGTCCAGATATCTTCTGTGGTATCTGTGGCATATTCTGTTTTTCCTATACTAAAGAGAAATTGCAATAGGAACATTGGAGATTCAGATTGTAAGGTTTCTGTTCCGCCTTCTGCTATTCAGGTTGCCCTTTTTCACAAGTTTGCTGAGGAGGATACGTTGGTAACTTTTTGAAGGTGAAACCTCAGATGTGGCCAGTATAATGCCTTCATCTGATTTTGAAGTGGTAACCTTCAGATTAATGCCCATCACCTGGTGTATGGTTAAAGGAGGTTTTGGCTACTTTAGACTACCCCGATTATCTTGTTGCTGTCAACCCTAAGATATCTAGTAAATTTAATTTTGCTAGGATTCCATTGTGGTCCAGGCCGTGCAAGGGGATTCCTTTCATAGGAATGGGAGAAGTCGGGGATTTATTTTTTATCTGTCTTTAAGATGCTTTCCTCTCGGTTCCCTTTTAAATATCTTGGCGCACTTTGCCTATAGTAGGAGATTTCTACTCTGGATAAGAGACTTTGATCCCTATAGAGGATAGCTGCTCCTTTTAAAAGACAAGCTGAAAGCTTATGACAGTTTGTATGACCACTGGGTCAAGTGCGGCATCTTAGGTGCTACTCATTGTTTGATACCTATTTGGTAGAGATTTCTTTGGAAGACATCCAAGAGAGAATTAATGCTCTCAAGTTAGCTAATTCTTTCCTATGTTGCTTCCATGCAAGCCATTTGGCTAGGAGACCAGATGTCTGGCTTCCTTGTACTAGCGTTGTGCCTTTTTTCTTGGTTAGATTTTTCTCCAAGACGCAGCTTTTGGCGCTCCTTACAAGGATAAGACCTTGTTTGGTCCTGGTCTGGCAGAAATGTTTCTGACATTGCGGACTGAAAAGGGTATTTTCTTCGCCTAGCTAGAAGCATAGACCTTAAGGACGTCAGAGTAGAGTCCTACTGCTGAGTTTAAATCCGTATGAAGGGCTTGCCCCTGATCAGGATTGGATAAGTGGGGGGCTGAATTTTTCTGTTTTTCTTCAGTTGAAATAATCTTTATTGTCACAAAGGAAGATAAGAGACATATCTAATACATCATGCTCCTAGTTCAGATAAACATATATTTATATTCTTTGTTGCAGTCTCAAGACCTCTTATCATGTTCGATAAAGTTTTATAATTCCATATATCTGTCTCAAACAACTTGAGAGAGAGTTGGAGGATGAAACAACCTCTCAGCAATTTGTATATCCATCTGGCTTTTCCAATATATCTCCATCATTATTGAAATCTCTGATAGTCCATAGAGTCTTAGGAAAAGCTCCCATCCACTGAAGTTGCCTACAGTCATAGGAGATATATGAGGTCCTGTTTATTTTCCCAAAGTAGGAACGAAATAATCCATAGTCTTCCTTCCCCCTCCCTTTTCTAATGTGTGTTCCTTTTATTTTAATAATTGTAAATATTAAACATAAACTTTTGTAACTGTAAAACAATCAACTCATAACTGTATAACCTTTCCCGTCGAGCAGAGAGAGAACCATCAAATTGTATCTAAGATGTCTATAAGTTCCCCGTAAAAGACTTAGTGGCAATAAGTTTAGGAGAGATCCCCTATCACTTCTATCTCTGTTCATGATCCAGTGGACCCAAATCTTTTGGAAATGCGTCGTGTTTTCTCCAACATTGGTGTGTCCGGTCCACGGCGTCATCCTTACTTGTGGGATATTCTCTTCCCCAACAGGAAATGGCAAAGAGTCCCAGCAAAGCTGGTCACATGATCCCTCCTAGGCTCCGCCCACCCCAGTCATTCTCTTTGCCGTTGCACAGGCAACATCTCCACGGAGATGGTTAAAAGTTTTTTGTAGTTTTATTCTTCTATCAAGTGTTTGTTATTTTAAAATAGTGCTGGTATGTACTATTTACTCTGAAACAGAAAAGGATGAAGATTTCTGTTTGTAAGAGGAAGATGATTTTTAGCAAGTAACTAAAATCGATTGCTGTTTCCACACAGGACTGTTGAGATGAAGTAACTTCAGTTGGGGGAAACAGTTAGCAGTCTTTTCTGCTTAAGGTATGACTAGCCATATTTCTAACAAGACCATGTAATGCTGAAAGGCTGTCATTTCCCCTCATGGGGACCGGTAAGCCATTTTCTTAGTTAAACATAAAAGAATAAAGGGCTTCAAAAAGGGCTTAAAAACTGGTAGACATTTTTCTGGGCTAAAACAATTGCTTTACTAGGCATATTATGCAGATTCTAACTAATTATTGGCATTATAATCTTGGGGAACGTTTAGAAAAACGGCAGGCACTGTGTTGGACACAACTTTTTCAGATGGGGGCCTTTCTAGTTATAGACAGAGCCTCATTCTGGGACTGTATAGGGGTTAAATGTTTAATTTAAGGGTTAAAGCTCTGAAATTTGGTGTGCAATACTTTTAATGCTTTAAGACACTGTGGTGAAATTTTGGTGAATTTTGAACAATTCCTTCATACTTTTTCACATATTCAGTAATAAAGTGTTTTCAGTTTGAAATTTAAAGTGACAGTAACGGTTTTATTTTAAAACGTTTTTTGTGCTTTGTTGACAAGTTTAAGCCTGTTTAACATGTCTGTACCATCAGATAAGCTATGTTCTATATGTATGAAAGCCAATGTGTCTCCCCATTTAAATTTATGTGATAATTGTGCCATAGTGTCCAAACAAAGTAAGGACAGTAATGCAACAGATAATGATATTGCCCAAGATGATTCCTCAAATGAGGGGAGTAAACATGATACTACATCATCCCCTACTGTGTCTACACCAGTTATGCCCACACAGGAGGCCCCTAGTACATCTAGTGCGCCAATACTTATTACCATGCAACAATTAACGGCTGTAATGGATAACTCCATAGCAAATCTTTTATCCAAAATGCCTACTTATCAGAGAGAGCGCGATTGCTCGATTTTAAACACTGAAGAGCAAGAGGACGCTGATAACTGTTCTGACATACCCTCACACCAATCTCAAGGGGCCATGAGGGAGGTTTTGTCTGATGGAGAAATTTCAGATTCAGGAAAAATTTCTCATCAAGCTGAACCTGATGTTGTGACATTTAAATTTAAATTAGAACATCTCCGCGCACTGCTTAAGGAGGTGTTATCTACTCTGGATGATTGTGACAATTTGGTCATTCCAGAGAAATTATGTAAGATGGACAAGTTCCTAGAGGTTCCGGTGCCCCCCCGACGCTTTTCCTATACCCAATCGGGTGGCGGACATAGTAAATAAAGAGTGGGAAAGGCCCGGCATACCTTTTGTTCCCCCCCCTATATTTAAGAAATTATTTCCTATAGTCGACCCCAGAAAGGACTTATGGCAGACAGTCCCCAAGGTCGAGGGGGCGGTTTCTACTCTAAACAAACGCACTACTATTCCTATAGAAGATAGTTGTGCTTTCTAAGATCCTATGAATAAGAAATTAGAGGGTTTGCTTAAAAAGATTTTTGTACAGCAAGGTTACCTTCTACAACCAATTTCATGCATTGTTCCTGTCACTACGGCAGCGTGTTTCTGGTTCGAGGAACTAGAAAAATCGCTCAGTAAAGAATCTTCGTATGAGGAGGTTATGGACAGAGTTCAAGCACTTAAATTGGCTAACTCTTTTGTTTTAGATGCCGCTTTGCAATTAGCTAGATTAGCGGCGAAAAATTCAGGGTTTGCTGTCGTGGCGCGCAGAGTGCTTTGGCTAAAGTCTTGGTCAGCGGATGTGTCTTCCAAGACAAAATTGCTTAACATTCCTTTCAAAGGTAAAACATTATTTGGACCTGATTTGAAAGAGATTATTTCAGACATCACTGGGGGAAAGGGCCACGCCCTCCCACAGGATAGGTCTTTTAAGGCTAATAATAAGCCTAATTTTCGTCCCTTTCGCAGAAACGGACCAGTCTCTAATTCTGTATCCTGTAAGCAAGAGGGTAATACTTCACAACCCAAACCAGCCTGGAAACCAATGCAAGGCTGGAACAAGGGTAAGCAGGCCAAGAAGCCTACCACTGCTACCAAAACAGCATGAAGGGATAGCCCCCGATCCGGGACCGGATCTAGTGGGGGGCAGACTTTCTCTCTTTGCTCAGGCTTGGGCAAGAGATGTTCAGGATCCTTGGGCGCTAGAAATAGTTTCTCAAGGTTATCTCCTGGAATTCAAGGAACTACCCCCAAGGGGAAGGTTCCACAGGTCTCAATTATCTTCAAACCAAATAAAGAGACAGGCATTCTTACATTGTGTAGAAGACCTGTTAAAGATGGGAGTGATACATCCAGTTCCAATAAGAGAACAAGGAATGGGATTTTATTCCAATCTGTTCATAGTTCCCAAAAAAGAGGGAACATTCAGACCAATTTTGGATCTAAAGATCCTAAACAAATTTCTCAGGGTACCATCGTTCAAAATGGAAACTATTCGAACGATCCTACCTACTATCCAGGAAAATCAATTTATGACTACCGTGGATTTAAAGGATGCGTACCTACATATTCCTATCCACAAGGAACATCATCAGTTCCTAAGGTTCGCTTTTCTGGACAAGCATTACCAGTTTATGGCACTTCCATTTGGATTAACCACTGCTCCAAGGATTTTCACAAAGGTACTAGGGTCCCTTCTAGCGGTTCTAAGACCAAGGGTCATTGCAATAGTACCTTACTTGGACGACATCCTGATTCAAGCGTCGTCCCTGTCAAAAGCAAAGGCTCATACGGACATCGTCCTAGCCTTTCTCAGATCTCACGGATGGAAGGTGAACAAAGAAAAAAGTTCTCTGTCCCCGTCAACAAGAGTTCCCTTCTTGGGAACAATAATAGATTCCTTAGAAATGAGGATTTTTCTGACAGAGGTCAGAAAATCAAAACTTCTAAGCTCTTGTCAAGTACTTCATTCTGTTCCTCGTCCTTCCATAGCGCAGTGCATGGAAGTAATAGGATTGATGGTTGCAACAATGGACATAGTTCCTTTTGCACGAATTCATCTAAGACCATTACAGCTGTGCATGCTCAGACAGTGGAATGGGGATTATACAGACTTGTCTCCGACGATTCAAGTAGATCAAAAGACCAGAGATTCACTCCGTTGGTGGCTGACCCTGGACAATCTGTCACAGGGAATGAGCTTCCGCAGACCAGAGTGGGTCATTGTCACGACCAACGCCAGCCTAGTGGGCTGGGGCGCGGTCTGGGAATCCCTGAAAGCTCAGGGTCCATGGTCTCGGGAAGAGTCTCTTCTCCCGATAAACATTCTGGAACTGAGAGCGATATTCAATGCTCTCAGAGCTTGGCCTCAACTAGCAAAGGCCAAATTCATAAGGTTTCAGTCAGACAACATGACGACCGTTGCATATATCAATCATCAGGGGGGAACAAGGACTTCCCTGGCGATGAAAGAAGTGACCAAGATCATTCAATGGGCGGAGGATCACTCCTGCCACTTGTCTGCGATCCACATCCCAGGAGTGGAAAATTGGGAAGCGGATTTTCTGAGTCGTCAGACATTCCATCCGGGGGAGTGCGAACTCCATCCGGAAATCTTTGCCCAAATAACTCAATTATGGGGCATTCCAGACATGGATCTGATGGCGTCTCGTCAGAACTTCAAGGTTCCTTGCTACGGGTCCAGATCCAGGGATCCCAAGGCGACCCTAGTAGATGCACTAGTAGCACCTTGGACCTTCAACCTAGCTTATGTATTCCCACCGTTTCCTCTCATCCCCAGGCTGGTAGCCAGGATCAATCAAGAGAGGGCCTCGGTGATCTTGATAGCTCCTGCGTGGCCACGCAGGACTTGGTATGCAGACCTGGTGAATGTCATCGGCTCCACCATGGAAGCTACCTTTGAGACAGGACCTTCTTGTTCAGGGTCCATTCGAACATCCGAATCTGGTTTCCCTCCAACTGACGGCTTGGAGATTGAACACTTGATTTTATCAAAGCGTGGGTTTTCAGATTCTGTAATAGATACTATGATTCAGGCTAGAAAGCCTGTAACTAGAAAATTTTTTCCATAAAATATGGAAAAAATATATCTGTTGGTGTGAATCTAAAGGATTCCCATGGAACAAGATAAAAATTCCTAAGATTCTATCCTTTCTACAAGAAGGTTTGGAGAAAGGATTATCTGCAAGTTCTCTGAAGGGACAGATCTCTGCTTTATCTGTTTTACTTCACAAAAGACTGGCGGCTGTGCCAGATGTTCAAGCATTTGTTCAGGCTCTGGTTAGGATCAAGCCTGTTTACAGACCTTTGACTCCTCCCTGGAGTCTAAATCTAGTTCTTTCAGTTCTTCAAGGGGTTCCGTTTGAACCCTTACATTCCGTAGATATTAAGTTATTATCTTGGAAAGTTTTGTTTTTGGTTGCAATTTCTTCTGCTAGAAGAGTTTCAGAGTTATCTGCTCTGCAGTGTTCTCCGTCCTATCTGGTGTTCCATGCAGATAAGGTGGTTTTGCGTACTAAGCCTGGTTTTCTTCCGAAAGTTGTTTCCAACAAAAATATTAACCAGGAGATAGTTGTACCTTCTTTGTGTCCGAATCCAGTTTCAAAGAAGGAACGGTTGTTACACAATTTGGACGTAGTCCGTGCTCTAAAATTCTATTTAGAGGCTACTAAAGATTTCAGACAAACATCTTCCTTGTTTGTTGTTTATTCTGGTAAAAGGAGAGGTCAAAAAGCGACTTCTACCTCTCTTTCCTTTTGGCTTAAAAGCATTATCCGATTGGCTTATGAGACTGCCGGACGGCAGCCTCCTGAAAGAATCACAGCTCACTCCACTAGGGCTGTGGCTTCCACATGGGCCTTCAAGAACGAGGCTTCTGTTGACCAGATATGTAAGGCAGCGACTTGGTCTTCACTGCACACTTTTGCCAAATTTTACAAATTTGATACTTTTGCTTCTTCGGAGGCTATTTTTGGGAGAAAGGTTTTGCAAGCCGTGGTGCCTTCCATTTAGGTGACCTGATTTTCTCCCTCCCTTCATCCGTGTCCTAAAGCTTTGGTATTGGTTCCCACAAGTAAGGATGACGCCGTGGACCGGACACACCAATGTTGGAGAAAACAGAATTTATGCTTACCTGATAAATTACTTTCTCCAATGGTGTGTCCGGTCCACGGCCCGCCCTGGTTTTTTAATCAGGTCTGATGAATTATTTTCTCTATCTACAGTCACCACGGTATCCTATGGTTTCTCCTATATATATTTCCTCCTGTCCGTCGGTCGAATGACTGGGGTGGGCGGAGCCTAGGAGGGATCATGTGACCAGCTTTGCTGGGACTCCTTGCCATTTCCTGTTGGGGAAGAGAATATCCCACAAGTAAGGATGACGCCGTGGACCGGACACACCGTTGGAGAAAGTAATTTATCAGGTAAGCATAAATTCTGTTATCCTGCAACCAAGAGGCAGATTCTGACATAGCATATATATTATCTAACCTGTTAATCACTTCTGACCATGTTAGTGAACCTGTTCTCCAGTGTTTGGCTATACATATACTCGTGGTTGTACAGAGTATATTTATGAATATATTGGTAGCTAAGTTTAAGGATTCATCTGAGACATGCAAGAGGGCCTGCGCCGCCGTTAGCATCATAGATTTATCTAATAGGATACTTGGCAATTTAGATAGTTTGTTCCAAATTTGTTTTATCTTCCCACATTCCCACCACATATGCATATAATTTCCAATTTCTGCACAGCCTCTATAACAGTCTACTTTTCTGCAATGTATAATGTGCAGTTCTTATGGGTGTAAGATACCACCTGTAGGATGTTTTAATAGAGTTTTCGATAAGGTCTGCGCATATCAACCCCTTGCTAATCTTAGAAAGTATATTTGTCCATCTGTCATCATATGTTTCACCTAAGTCTCTTTCCCAGTTCTCATGAAGCGTCAATTTGGAGCCTTTGTTTGCATCTTGTATTGCCAAGTACAGTTGTGATATTAGTTTTTTTCTACCTGGGGTTGCAATAATGCGTTCTGTTGTAGTGTATGGGTTTAATGGTTTGTGTTGTCTGTATTTGTGTATTGCGGTGGATATATGCAGGTATAGGAACCAATGCAAGGTGTCCGGCTGAAGTTTATCTTTCAGTTGGGTGTATGTGAACATTTTACCTTTATCTAAAAAGTCTGACTCTGTAGAGACCTTTATTTTCCCACTTACTTATTAGTGTTTGAAATTCTGCAGGAAGTATAGCGCCCAATGGTATTATCTTAGTACCCTTGGGTATGAGGCCTAGAGAAGATGTGAGGTATTTCCAAATATGTTTGGACTCCTCTGTCACCTTGAGTTTGTATAGTGTTTTGTTAGTTCTGTTAGAGGTGTTCCATACAATCGTTGCTGGATCATTCACCCAAGCTAAGTCTGCCTCTAGTCTAGTCTAGTCCAGGTTATCGACAATTTTTACTCATCAGTGTAATTTGTGATAACCTAGCTGCCTGATAGTAGTCTAACAGATTAGGCACCCCCAAGCTGTTTGTGTTTTAATAGTTGGGAGGCTATTCTAGCTGTTTTGGATCCTCGTAGGAACCTAATTAGGTCCATCTGGAGATCTGCTAGCTCTCTTTGTGGTACTTTAATTGGTAATGCTCTGAAAAGATGTAATATTCTCGGTAGAATATTCATCTTTATGATCGATAATCGGCCATACCAGGAGAAACACCCCCTCCTCCATCTACCCAAATCCCTTCTTACAGTCTTAAAGATCTCAGTATAGTTTGCCTTATAGAGTCCTTCTAGTGTGTTTGTTAACTCCTAAGTATTTGATAGATTTTTTTTAGCCTACTTAAAGTCAAAATTTGCTTCTATCAACTTACAAGTATGTAGTGGTAGTGTCAGCGGTATAGCCTCACACTTATCTGAATTTATTTTGAAGCCTGAGATTTTTGAAAATTCATCAATGACTTGATATAGATGAGAAAGTGATCTTAAAGGTCTCGTCAATGTAAGCAAAATGTCATCTGCAAATAAGGTGAGTTTATATTCTGCTTTGTTGATTTTTACTCCGGTAATGTCTTTTCCTCCACTGATGTAGGCCGCTAAAGGTTCTATACTTAGTGCAAATAATAGAGGTGATAGCGGGCAGCCCTGACGTGTCCCATTCAATATTTTAATTGGCCTAGATTGATGGCCCGTTGCCCTAATAGTTGCTGTCGGGTCTGAATACAGGTTTTTTTTTTTTTTTTTTTAAATAATTTTTTATTGAGGTAATAAACAGTCAAACATGTATGTCCAGATACAATTCAAACTTGGAAGAGACATCTTTACAATTCTCATTTATAATATAGGTTTGGTCTAAAACATAAAGGTAGCAATTCTACAATCATATATATCATGTCTACTAGGTTTATGTAGATAAGGGCTTTAGCCGAGCAGAGTAGTAAGTTCACCTATGAGAGTATTATGTCTGGCAAAGATTATAAGAATATGTCTATGGTGTGGATCATAAGAATATATGAGATATAGAATTGGGAGTGAATAGAGAAGACTTGTGCGAGAAAGAGATGGGTAGCTGGGACATATGATACCTCTTTTCAAAAACATTGGCTTAGTAAGAATAAGGATGGTCACCAAATTACTATGGGAATCATAAGGTAAACTATCTATTCTAGAGGAATTGGAGTAAAATGGGGATTAGTAGAATGGTTATATTTAGGGGAAGGGAAATTCAGTGGGCAAGAGGCGCTCTAGGTGAGAAAAGGAAGGGGGGGCGGAGTTTGTTAGAGTGAAAATCTAAGAGAGCTTTTGGGAGGCTAGGTACATTAAGTATAGAACATATGAATGAGGTTCTTGGAGAAATTGTGTATAGGGGTAGGGGGGGTACACAAATATTTACTGTATATCGCCCAATGTGGTTGGAGACAAAATGAGCAGATGCTAGGCCTCCTGCACACTGAGTCTCCTAGTTTGATTTACCCACAGTATGACCGTCAGACCGAAAGGCCGTTAATATAATTACCTCAAGGAAATGTGTCACTATATATCTTTGGCCATCCCCATATCTGAACAGTAAGCTTGCGAACGAAATGAGTAGTCTCTAATCTGGTTGACATGGAAAAGCAGCAGAATATACAGTGCAACATATAATGGAAGCTAACTTCACATCATTTAACATGCTATTGTAATTGCAAAGTAAGAGCTAGATTATAAGATGTGCAAAAACCTGGACATATGTCTACAGTGGCATTAACTATAATTAAAGATGCAATCTAAATTGTAACAATAGCTCTGAGAGGACTTAAAGGTCCATTACTGTAGTTGAGATGGCCTAATATCATGTAGTCTACATTAATATCAGGAGAAGCGTATATGCAGTGCTGCATTAACAGTATAATGGAGGGAAGAGGGCCTTTGTTCAAAGTAAAGCATAGCCAAGATATAGATGAATGCTAATACAAGCTGCAGCGAGGAGTGTCTAAATTGCCTGAGCAAGGTCTAAGTGTTACACTATGTCTATGTCAGAGGTAAGTTAGTGAGGCTGTAAGCATAATGTATTGCAAAAATAGACACCTAGGCGACACACAGTATAACTAAATGTAGCTTATATATAAATAGGAATAGTCAAATAAAGACTGTGTACTTATGATATTAGAAGATAAAAATGGGTTCAACGATGGGTTATGAGGAGAGAGGCCCAATCCCCAACATATCGGTGAATCCTTAACTAATGAGCAGCCTTTGTATAATATCAGAATATGTGTATCTCCAAGTGCATAGCCTGAGCAGGTGACTCAGAGCAGGTTATAAACTAGTCAAGGGTAAATCAATAGGTCTTTAGAACACAAAGTGCAATTTCAGTCTAACCAGATGGTCTTATAGTAATCCTCAAGCTCTGAAGTGTAGATACATGGATAAAACAGGTATAACGTAACCAACTTTTGAAACTTTAAAAGAAAACATGCTACTGAGTGAGGAGTAGGGGTTTGTTAATATTATAAGCGAAAATGGAGATATAAGTGTCACTTAATCATAAGAGGTTACTAGGGTGAATACTTTATTTTAATACAACCATGAATATTGTGGGCAATGCATATGGGGCTACATGAGGTCACTATTCAGCCCCTGGAGATTGCAGGTCCGAAAAAGGGAGCAATGAAATAGAACCCTTAAGGTTGTGAGGGATTCATCATAGGTGAGAGATATTGTATCTGGAATATGTAGTATAGTAGAGGCCTCCAAAGATGAAAAGGCTGTAAGGGGGAACTAGAATGCCCCCATAAGGTATGCTCTACAATAAAATATATAAGGACCAGACAGTTAACATGTAAATTACCCTAGGGCTAAGAGACGGCTATAAAGCCCTGTATGCAAGACCAATGTGTATAAAATATGGTTGTAGGAGTATGATAACTCTTGAGACTAGATAGGAGAGGTAGAGTGGGCTTACGTATATGGGTAGGGTTAATCTATCATAATCACTCTCCAGTCCCAGGTATACATGATATGGGGTGATAGCGCTGTTTTTAAATAAATTAATATATGAGGTTTGCATAAGAACCATTAGAAAATGAAGGCAAACACCCACTCCCCTCACTGCATAATAAAACAGTTTCTCAATGTTAATTTCCTCACTGTGTGAGCATGTACAAGAACTTTGATTTAAAAATCAAAATAAGTAGTAAACTGACATTAGAACTGGAGTGTCCAAAACGAGATCAAATAAAGTTTACATAGCAGAGCAATAATAAGCCCATATTGGTTAAAATAGACTCTCAGTAAACCAGTGGAGGAGGTCGTGTTGTGTAAGCCTCCAAGAAAACTTAAGCATTAACATAAGATACTCTAGGCTTTTATTGAAAGCTTGCAAGATGCAGCCAGCGATGAGACTTTAGTATTATCAGAGCCAGCTGATCAGGCGATCCGCAGCAGTGAAACAAGAAAACCTCCCTGGGTCCCATGTCGGTCTCTCTGGCATATACAGGCAGGGAGAAGTCCACACCATTAACGTTATGATAGAGTAAACAGATACAATGGAGGACCGTCCACTGTGTAGTGGAAGGAGTTCTGGGTTTCGAGTGATAGCTGTAGTGAGCCTGTGGTATGGGTCGCGGTGACTCTTGGAATGAAGAAAAGTGGTCTGCACCGCAGCTCCCTTGTCAGGGTTGTGTTTCACTGCCTTCTGTGAGGTGGCGATTGCTCTTAGGGAGTATATGCGATTTGGATCCGGTCTGCTGCATCTGTGGGAGCTCAAGCTGAGCTACGGCATGTTGTGCTGGCTCTGTGCGGCTGGAGGAGGGCCGTGAGAGATTGTTTTGGCCATCCATGGCTGGCTGTGCCTCCAGCTCCATAGTGGGACCTTCTTTTGCTGCGGTTCTTGTCTCCTCTATATCTCGAGGCAGGTCTGCCCTCCAGTGCGGCGAGTCATGTTTACAACCACTATCTACTTCTGTAACGTATACTGTCTGCGTCTTGGCTTGTAGAGGGTTCATGGCGGCTTTAAGATCTGCAATAAAAGCCTGCTGATGGAGGTCCATAGAAAGCATTAGTTCATGTAGTGCAGAGATAATTTGCCTCTCCATAGGTAAGCCTAAGAGGTAATATTAATAAAAGAGAAGTTGCGGCTGTGGCAGTAGATATAATAGGAGTTTCCAAATATGGCGGATTACTCGACCTTGCCGTCCCAGCAAGCTAGCAGGCCTCAGTTCAATTGCGGCGCAAATTGCTTGTGATTCTTGTCTCAGGCTGGCCCATCTTCCAATATAAGTTATGCTCCAAGTATGGGGATAAAATAAGAGATAAATAAAAAGTCTTACTATGTCAGAAATAGAGATTTTTTTTTTAGACCAAATGCCAGGAGCTCTTAAATGGCATGTCTTGCTAGCTCTGCTGTTGGCTCTGCCCCCCCGTCTGAATACAGGTTTTTAATAGCCGTCATGAATTGTCCTCTGAATCCCATGAATGTTAGTGTCTCAAACATATATTCCCAGTCGACCCTATCAAACGCCTTCTCTGCATCCAGAGATAGAAGCAGAGAAGGCGTTTTTGTCCCCACCAAGTACTCAACCAGAGACACCGTTCGTCTCACATTATCTGGGGCTTCCCTTTCTTTTATGAATCCTACCTGATCGGGATATATCAATGAGGGTAGATATAATTTGAGTCTATTTGCTAAAATTTTTGTAAATTTTTTTTTTTTTTTTTTTTTTTAATCTTGGTTAATCAATGAAATTGAGATCAGCCTATAGTTTTGATATTTTTGGGATTCCCTCCTGGTTTGGGTATAACCACTATTTTATGATATTCACCTGAGAACCCGTCAGGGCCTGCCACCTTGCCTATTTTGAGATCTTTTATTGTTATTTCTGTGTTTAGGGCTTCCATGTCTGTAGCATTGAGTTTCGGCAGTTTAGCCTTTTGCAGAAAATGGTGTCTAAGTGTTTTCGTCTGAGTAGTATGTTGGACTTTTTTTCCGTCATAAAGAGATTCATAATATTGTGCAAAGCAATCTGTAATGTGTTGAAGGTGAGATTTAAGCATCCCGTCTGCTTTTTGTAGTTGTATAGTTAGATTTTTTAGTCCTTTCCCTTAGTTTGTGAGCTAGAAATCTGTCTGGCTTATTAGCATATATGAAGTAATGTGCTTTCAACTTATGCATAGCTCTGAGGGAGTTCTCATTTAAAATCTTAGCTAGTGTTTGTCGCTTATGTGTTAGTTTATTGAAAATATCTGAGGTTAGCGTGCTTCTATGTTGGATTTCAAGCGTTTCTATTTCCTGTTGAAGTATACTGTTTATCTTCCAGTATTCTGTCAAGTTATGCATAATTTTGTTATATAATTCAGGTTTTTTCAATACATTTGGATCATAATCCATGACCTTTGTCTATTCACATTGACCAGTCCCTCTAATTGTATCTGGATAATAGAATGGTCCGACCAGACACATGCATGAATTGTGGAACTGCGTGAACTGGGGAGTAGAATTTGACTAATAAATATATAATCTAATTTGGTATAGATTTTGTGTGCTGGGGAGTAGTATGTGTGGTCATTCGTCTGCCCATATAATATTACCCAGGTATCTATCACATTATGAGTTTCTAAGATATTCTTAATATTTTTAGAGATGGAATTATGTCTGGTTTGTTTATTAGTGAGTTTGTGAGGTGGATCTGCTTTGTGCGTTTTCAGATTAATATTAAAGTCTTCGGCTAATATGATTTTCGATTGTGACCATTGTGTCAGATGTGACAAGTGGTGAAAAAAGTTGTGCTGTTGTTCATTGGGTGCGTATATTTCTTTTGCAAGATGTACCGAGTCCACGGTTTCATCCTTACTTGTGGGATATTATCCTTCCCAAAAGGAAGTGGCAAAGAGCACCCACAGCAGAGCTGTCTATATAGCTCCCCCCCCTTAACTTCACCCCCCCGTCATTCTCTTTGCCGGCTCTAAGCAGGAAGGGTAAAGTGAAAGAGGTGATAAACTGTTAGTTTCTTTCATGTAATTAGCAAGAGTCCATGAGCTAGTGACGTATGGGATATACATTCCTACCAGGAGGGGCAAAGTTTCCCAAGCCTTAAAATGCCTATAAATACACCCCTCACCACACCCACAATTCAGTTTTACAAACTTTGCCTCCGATGGAGGTGGTGAAGTAAGTTTGTGCTAGATTCTACGTTGATATGCGCTCCGCAGCAAGTTGGAGCCCGGTTTTCCTCTCAGCGTGCAGTGAATGTCAGAGGGATGTGAGGAGAGTATTGCCTATTTGAATGCAGTGATCTCCTTCTACGGGGTCTATTTCATAGGTTCTCTGTTATCGGTCGTAGAGATTCATCTCTTACCTCCCTTTTCAGATCGACGATATACTCTTATATATACCATTACCTCTGCTGATTCTCGTTTCAGTACTGGTTTGGCTTTCTACAAACATGTAGATGAGTGTCCTGGGGTAAGTAAATCTTATTTTCTGTGACACTCTAAGCTATGGTTGGGCACTTTGTTTATAAAGTTCTAAATATATGTATTCAAACATTTATTTGCCTTGACTCAGAATGTTCAACATTCCTTATTTTTCAGACAGTCAGTTTCATATTTGGGATAAATGCATTTGTTTCAATCATTTTTTCTTACCTTAAAAAATTTGACTTTTTCCCTGTGGGCTGTTAGGCTCGCGGGGGCAGAAAATGCTTCATTTTATTGCGTCATTCTTGGCGCAGACTTTTTTGGCGCAAAATTTTTTTTCTGTTTCCGGCGTCATACGTGTCGCCGGAAGTTGCGTCATTTTTTGACGTTTTTTTGCGTCAAAAATGTCGGCGTTCCGGATGTGGCGTCATTTTTTGCGCCAAAAGCATTTAGGCGCCAAATAATGTGGGCGTCCTTTTTTGGCGCTAAAAAATATGAGCGTCATTTTTGTCTCCACATTATTTAAGTCTCATTATTTATTGCTTCTGGTTGCTAGAAGCTTGTTCACTGGCATTTTTTTTCCCATTCCTGAAACTGTCATTTAAGGAATTTGATCAATTTTGCTTTATATGTTGTTTTTTTCTTTTACATATTGCAAGATGTTCCACGTTGCATCTGAGTCAGAAGATACTTCAGGAAAATCACTGCACAGTGCTGGAGCTACCAAGCTAAGTGTATCTGCTATAAACTTTTGGTATCTGTTTCTCCAGCTGTTATTTGTATTGCATGTCATGTCAAACTTATTAATGCAGATAAAATTTCCTTTAGTACTGTTACATTACCTGTTGCTGTTCCGTCAACATCTAATTTTCAGAGTGTTCATGATAACATAAGAGATTTTATTTTTTAAATCCATTAAGGCTATGTCTGTTATTTCTCCTTCTAGTATACATAAAAGTCTTTTAAAACTTCTCTTTTTTCAGATGACTTTTTAAATTAACATCATCATTCTGATACTGATAATGGTTCTTCTGGTTCAGAGGTTTCTGTCTCAGAGGTTGATGCTGATAAATCTTTGTATTTGTTCAAGATGGAATTTATTCGTTCTTTACTTAAAGAAGTGTTATTTGCATTAGAAATAGAGGATTCTGGTCCTCTTGATACTAAATGTAAACGTTTAAATAAGGTTTTTAAATCTCCTGTAGTTATTCCAGAAGTGTTTTATCTCCCTGATGCTATTTCTGAAGTAAATTCCAGGGAATGGAATAATTTGGATAATTTATTTACTCCTTCTAGACGTTTAAGCAAATTATATCCTGTGCCATCTGACAGATTAGAGTTTTTTGGGACAAAAATCCCTAAGGTTATGGGGCTGTCTCTACTCCTGCTAATGTACTACTATTCCTACGGCAGATAGTACTTCATTTAAGGATCCTTTAGATAGGAAAATTGAATCCTTTCTAAGAAAAGCTTACTTATGTTCAGGTAATCTTCTTAGACCTGCTATATTTTTAGCGGATGTTGCTGCAGCTTCAACTTTTTGGTTAGAAGCTTTAGCGCAACAAGTAACAGATCATAATTTTATAGCATTATTATTATTCTATAACATGCTAATAATTTTATTGGTGATACCATCTTTTGATATCATTAGTTGATGTCAGGTATATGTCTCTAGCTATTTTAGCTAGAAAAGCTTTATGGATTAAACTTGGAATGCTGACATGTCTTCTAAGTCAACTTGCTTTCCCTTTCTTTCCAGGGTAAATAATCATTTTTGTTCCTTTCCTCACAACAAGGAACAAAAGCCTGATCCTTCATCCTCAGGAGCGGTATCAGTTTAGAAACTATTTCCAGTTTGGAATATATCCAAGCCTTATAGAAACCTATAGCCAGCTCCTAAATACCTATGAAGGTGCGGCCCTTATTCCAGCTCAGCTGGTATGGGGCAGATTACGTTTTCTTCAATTTGGATCAATTCCGTTCTTAAACTCTGGTTTCAGAAACATTGTTTCAGAAAGGTACAGAATTGGCTTCAAGTTAAGGCCTCCTGCTAAGAGATTCTTTTCTTTCCCGTGTCCCAGTTAACACAGCAAGGCTCAGCATTTCTGAAATGTGTTTCAGATCTAGAGTTGGCTGGAGTATTTATGCCAGTTCCAGTTCTGGAACAGGGGCTGGGGTTTTATTTTATCTCTTCATTGTACCAAAGAAGGTCAATTCCTTCAGACCAGTTCCGGATCTATCATTATTGAATCGTTATGTTAGGATACCAACATTCAAGATGGTTACTGTAGGACTATCCTGCCTTTTGTTTAGCAAGGGCATTATATGTCTACAATAGATTTACAGGATGTGTATCTGCATATTCCGATTCATCCAGATCACTTTTAGTGTCTGAGATTCTCTCTTTAGACAAGCATTACCAGTTTTGTGGCTCTACCGTTTGGCCTAGCCTCAGTTCCAAGAATTTTTTTCAAAGGTTCTCGGTGCCCTTCTTTCTGTAACCAGAGAATAGGGTTTTGGTATTTCCTTATTTGGACGATATCTTGGTACTTGCTCAGTCTTTTCATTTTCGAAGAATCTCATACGAATCGATTTGTGTTGTTTCTTCAAGTTCATGGTTGGAGGATCAATTTACCAATCAGTTCATTGATTCCTCAGACAAGGGTAACCTTTTTAGGTTTCTAGATAAATTCAGTGTCTATGACTCTGTCCTTGTCAGACAAGAGAAGTTTAACATTGATATCAGCTTGTCAAAACCTTCAGTCACAATCATTCCCTTTGGTAGCCTTATGCATGGAAATGTTGGGTCTTAGGACTGCCGCATCAGATGCGATCTCCTTTGCTCGTTTTCACATGCGACCTCTTCAGCTCTGTATGCTGAACCAATGGTGCAGGGATTACTCAAAGATATCTCAATTAATATCTTTAAAACGATTTTACGACACTCTCTGACATGGTGGACAGATCACCATCGTTTAGTTCAGGGGGCTTCTTTGTTCTTCCGACCTGGACTATAATCTCAACAGATGCAAGTCTTACAGGTTGGGGAGCTGTGTGGGGGTATCTGACGGCACAAGGGGTTTGGGAATCTCAGGAGGTGAGATTTCCGATCAATATTTTGGAACTCCGTGCAATTTTCAGAGCTCTTCAGTCTTGGCCTCTTCTGAAGAGAGAGTTGTTCATTTGTTTTCAGATAGACAATGTCACAACTGTGTCATACATCAATCATCAAGGAGGGACTCACAGTCCTCTGGCTATGAAAGAAGTATCTCGAATTTTGGTTTGGGCGGAATCCAGCTCCTGTCTAATCTCTGCGGTTCATATCCCAGGTATGGACAATTGGAAAGCGGATTATCTCAGTCGCCAAACGTTGCATCCGGGCGAATGGTCTCTTCACCCAGAGGTATTTCTTCAGATTGTTCAAATGTGGGAACTTCCAGAAATAGATCTGATGGCTTCTCATCTAAACAAGAAACTTCCCAGGTATCTGTCCAGATCCCAGGATCCTCAGGCGGAGGCAGTGGATGCATTATCACTTCCTTGGAAGTATCATCCTGCCTATATCTTTCCGCCTCTAGTTCTTCTTCCAAGAGTAATCTCCAAGATTCTGAAGGAATGCTCGTTTGTTCTGCTGGTAGCTCCGGCATGGCCTCACAGGTTTTGGTATGCGGATCTTGTCCGGATGGCCTCTTGCCAACCGTGGACTCTTCCGTTAAGACCAGACCTTTTGTCTCAAGGTCCTTTTTTCCATCAGGATCTGAAATCCTTAAATTTTAAGGTATGGAGATTGAACGCTTGATTCTTGGTCAAAGAGGTTTCTCTGACTCTGTGATTAATACTATGTTACAGGCTCGTAAATCTGTATCCAGAGAGATGTATTATAGAGTCTGGAAGACTTATTTCTTGGTGTCTTTCTCATCATCTTTCTTGGCATTCTTTTAGAATACCGAGAATATTTCAGTTTCTTCAGGATGGTTTAGATAAGGGTTTGTCCGCAAGTTCCTTGAAAGGTCAAATCTCTGCTCTTTCTGTTCTTTTTCACAGAAAGATTGCTATTCTTCCTGATATTCATTGTTTTGTACAAGCTTTGGTTCGTATAAAACCTGTCATTAAGTCAATTTCTCCTCCTTGGAGTTTGAATTTGGTTCTGGGGGCTCTTCAAGCTCCTCCATTTGAACCTATGCATTCATTGGATATTAAATTACTTTCTTGGAAAGTTTTGTTCCTTTTGGCCATCTCTTCTGCCAGAAGAGTTTCTGAATTATCTGCTCTTTCTTGTGAGTCTCCTTTTCTGATTTTTCATCAGGATAAGGCGGTGTTGCGAACTTCTTTTGAATTTTTACCTAAGTTGTGAATTCCAACAACATTAGTAGAGACATTGTGGTTCCTTCATTATGTCCTAATCCTAAGAATTCTAAGGAGAAATCGTTGCATTCTTTGGATGTTATTAGAGCTTTGAAATATTATGTTGAAGCTACTAAGTCTTTCCGAAAGACTTCTAGTTTATTTGTTATCTTTTCCGGTTTTAGAAAGGCCAGAAAACTTCTGCCATTTCTTTGGCATCTTGGTTGAAATCTTTAATTCATCTATGTTGAGTCGGGTAAGACTCCGCCTCATAGGATTACAGCTCATTCTACTAGGTCAGTTTCTACTTCCTGGGCGTTTAGGAATGAAGCTTCGATTGATCAGATTTGCAAAGCAGCGACTTGGTCCTCTTTGCATACTTTTACTAAATTCTACCATTTTGATGTATTTTCTTCTTCTGAAGCAGTTTTTGGTAGAAAAGTACTTCAGGCAGCGGTTTCAGTTTGAATCTTCTGCTTATGTTTTTCATTAAACTTTATTTTGGGTGTGGATTATTTTCAGCAGGAATTGGCTGTCTTTATTTTATCCCTCCCTCTCTAGTGACTCTTGTGTGGAAAGATCCACATCTTGGGTAGTCATTATCCCATACGTCACTAGCTCATGGACTCTTGCTAATTACATGAAAGAAAACATAATTTATGTAAGAACTTACCTGATAAATTCATTTCTTTCATATTAGCAAGAGTCCATGAGGCCCGCCCTTTTTTTGTGGTGGTTATGATTTTTTTTGTATAAAGCACAATTATTCCAATTCCTTATTTTATATGCTTTCGCACTTTTCTCTTATCACCCCACTTCTTGGCTATTCGTTAAACTGAATTGTGGGTGTGGTGAGGGGTGTATTTATAGGCATTTTAAGGTTTGGGAAACTTTGCCCCTCCTGGTAGGAATGTATATCCCATACGTCACTAGCTCATGGACTCTTGCTAATATGAAAGAAATTAATTTATCAGGTAAGTTCTTACATAAATTATGTTTTTTATTTTTCTTCAGGCAAGAGTTTATTTTTAAATGGTACCGGTGTTGTACTATTTACTCTCAGGCAGGAGATGATGAAGATTTCTGCCTAGAGGATGATGATCTTAGCATTTGTAACTAAGGTCCACTGCTGTTCCCACAGAATCTGAGGAGTACAGGAAAACTTCAGTGTGAGGAATTGTTTCTTGCTATACAGCAATGAGGTATGTTCAGTCATTTTTTCTGGAGAGACTGATATTTCATAAAGGCTGACAGTATCCCCACGAGGGGAAGGGTAAGCAGTAATCCTAGATTTATATGGGCATTGCTAAGCTTGCATAAGGGCTAAACTTATGGTTGACACTCAGGGACAACTGTATTGAGGGTACACTTGGCTTTTTTGGTGTTTTTAGAACCCACGTGGCTGGTAAAACGCTTGGTGTGTGTTCTTGAAGGCCTCAGTAACATTGAGTGAGATGGGTGGGGCCTATTTTCGCTCCTCAGTTGCGCAGTTTTTTCTGAACAAGCAGCAAGCTACAACACCGTAGGGTCCTGGTGAACTTCTTGGGCCAAATCGAAGCTTTATCCCCACATTACCAATCCCTAAGGGCAGGTAGGCGCCACAGCAGAGCTGTGGCAAGGTGCTGACGGTTTTTACCGGTTTTTGACACTTTGTCAATCCGGTTTCCATATTTGGGGGTTAATCGTTTAATTTGCTTGTGGTGCAATCTTATTAAAGCTTAAGGGATCTGCTGTAAAAATTTCAAGAAATTTGAGGTATTTTTAAGCAGTTTTGCAGTTTGTGTATACCTTTTTTTTTCTCTTAAAGGTACAGTACTCTTTATTAAATTGTTTTTTTCACTGAATAAAGTGTTTTCCAAGCTTGCTTGTCTCATTACTAGCCTGTTCAACATGTCTGACATTGAGGAAACTGCTTGCTCAATATGTTTAGAAGCCATTGTGGAACCCCCTCTTAGAATGTGTCCCACATGTACTGATATGTCTATAAATTGCAAACAGCATATATTTAGTTTGGCACTGAATGATTCTCAGACAGAAGGAAATCAGGTTTTGCCATCTAGTTCTCCCCAAGTGTCACAACCAATAACGCACAAGTGACGTCAAGTACCTCTAGTGCGTCTAATTCTTTCACCTTGCAAGATATGGCCTCAGTTATGAATACTACCCTCACAGAGGTTTTATCTAAGCTGCCTGGGTTGCAAGGGAAGCGCAGTAGCTCTGGGTTAAGAACAAATGCTGAGCCTTCTGACGCTTTAGTAGCCGTATCCGATGTTCCCTCACAATGTTCAGAGGTAGGGATGAGGGATTTGCTATCTGAGGGAGAGATTTCTTATTCAGGAAAGATGTTCCCTCAGACAGATTCAGATATCACGGCATTTAAGTTTAAGCTAGAACACCTCCGCTTACTGCTCGGGGAGGTTTTAGCGACTCTGGACGATTGTGACCCTATTGTCGTTCCAGAGAAATTGTGTAAAATGGACAAATATTTAGAGGTGCCTGTTTACACTGATGTTTTTCCGGTCCCTAAGAGGATTTCGGACATTGTTGCTAAGGAGTGGGATAGACCAGGTATTCCGTTCGCTCCCCCTCCTATTTTTAAGAAGATGTTTCCCATATCCGACACCATGCGGGACTCGTGGCAGACGGTCCCTAAGGTGGAGGGAGCTATTTCTACTCTGGCTAAACGTACAACTATACCTATTGAAGACAGTTGTGCTTTCAAAGATCCTATGGATAAAAAAATTAGAGGGTCTCCTAAAGAAAATTTTTGTTCATCAGGGTTTTCTTCTCCAGCCTATAGCGTTCATTGTTCCTGTAACCACTGCAGCTGCCTTTTGGTTTGAGGCTCTTCAGGTGGAGACCCCATTGGATGAGATTCTGGATAGAATTAGGGCTCTTAAAGGGTCACTGTACCCAAAAATTTTCTTCCGTGATTCAGATTGAGCATGAAATTTTAAGCAACGTTCTAATTTTACTCCTGTTATCAAATTTTCTTCATTCTCTTGATATCTTTATTAGAAATGCAAGCATGTAAGTTTAGATGCCGGCCCATTTTTGGTGAACAACCTGGCTTGTCCTTGCTGACTGGTGGATAAATTCATTCACCAATAAAAAAGTGCTGTCCAGAGTACTGAAACCAAAAAAAAGCTTAGATGCCTTTTTCAAATAATGATAGCAAAAGAACGAAGAAAAATTGATAATAGGAGTAAATTAGAAAGTTGCTTAAAATTGCATGCTCTTTCTGAATTACAAAAGAAAAAATTTGGGTTCAGTGTCCCTTTAAGCTAGCTAATTCTTTCATTGCAGACGCTGCTTTCCATCTGGCTAAGTTAGCGGCAAAGAATTCAGGTTTTGCCATTTTAGCGCGTAGAGCGTTATGGCTTAAGTCCTGGTCGGCTGATGTCTCATCAAAATCTAAGCTTTTGACCATCCCTTTCAAGGGTAAGACCCTATTCGGGCCTGAACTGAAAGAGATAATTTTAGATATCACTGGAGGGAAGGGTCATGCCCTCCCTCAGGATAAGTCAAATAAGATGAGGACCAAACAGAATAATTTTCGTTCCTTTCGAAACTTCAAGAGTGGTCCTGCTTCCTCTTCCCCCTGCTGCAAGGCAAGAGGGGAACTTTGCTCTGGCCAAGCCAGTCTGGAGACCTAACCAGGCTTGGAATAAAGGTAAACAGGCCAAGAAGCCTGCTGCTGCCACCAAGACAGCATGAAGGGGTAGCCCCCAACCCGGGAGCAGATCTAGTAGGGGGCAGACTCCCTCTTTTTGCTCAGGCTTGGGCAAGAGACGTTCAGGACTCCTGGGCTGTAGACATCGTAACCCAGGGGTATCTTCTAGATTTCAAAGATTCTCCTCCAAGGGGGAGATTCCATCTTTTTCAATTGTCTGTAAACCAGACAAAAAGAGAGGCGTTCTTACGCTGTGTAGAAGATCTACTTACCATGGGAGTGATCTGCCCTTTTCCAAAAACAAAACAGGGGCAGGGGTTCTACTCCAATCTGTTTGTGGTTCCCAAAAAAGAGGGAACCTTCAGACCAATCCTAGGTCTCAAGATCCTAAACCAATTCCTCAGAGTCCCATCCTTCAAGATGGAGACCATTCAGACTATTTTACCAATGATCCAGGAGGGTCAATATATGACCACCGTGGACTTAAAGGATGCGTATCTACACATTCCTATCCACAGAGATCATCACCATTTCCTCAAGTTTGCCTTTCTGGACAAGCATTACCAGTTTGTGGCTTTTCTTCGGGTTGGCCACGGCTCCAAGAATTTTCACAAAGGTGCTAGGGTCCCTTCTGGTGGTTGTAAGGCCTTGGGGCATAGCAGTGGCGCCTTATCTAGACATTCTAATTCAAGCGTCGACTTTCCAACTTCGTGTTGGCCTTTCTAAGATCTCATGGGTGGAAGGTGAACGTAAAAGAGTTCTTTCCCCTCTCACGAGTTTCATTCCTAGGGACTCTGATAGACTCTGTAGACATGAAAATATTTCTAACGGAGGTCAGGAAATCAAAGATTTTGGCCACCTGCCAAGCTCTTCATTCCATTCCTCAGTGTATGGAGGTAATTGGATTAATGGTAGCGGCAATGGACGTAGTTCAGTTTGCTCGCTTGCATCTCAGACCACTGCAACTATGCATGCTCAGACAGTGGAATGGAATTATGCAGATTTATCTCCTCGGATAAGTCTGGATCAGGAGACCAGAGATTCTCTTCTTTGGTGGTTGTCACAGGATCACCTGTCCCAGGGAATGTGTTTCCGCAGGCCAGCGTGGGTTATAGTGACGACGGACGCCAGCCTTCTGGGCTGGGGTGCAGTCTTGAATTCCCTGAAAGCACAGGGTTTGTGGACTCAGGAGGAGGCCCTCCTACCGATAAATATTCTGGAATTAAGAGCGATATTCAATGCTCTTCAGGCATGGCCTCAGCTGGCTTCAGCCAGATTCATCAGATTTCAGTCGGAAAACATCACGACTGTGGCTTATATCAATCATCAGGGGGGAACAAGGAGTTCCTTAGCGATGATAGAAGTTCCCAGAATAATCTGATGGGCAGATACTCACTCTTGCCATCTATCAGCAATCTATATCCCAGGGGTAGAGATCTGGGAGGCAGATTTTCTAAGTCGTCAGACTTTTCACCCGGGGGAGTGGGAACTCCATCCGGAGGTGTTTGCTCAACTGGTTCAGCTATGGAGCACACCAGAATTGGATCTGATGGCGTCTCATCAGAACACCAAACTTCCTCATTACGGGTCCAGGTCAAGGGATCCTCAGGCAGTACTGATAGATGCTCTAGCAGTACCCTGGTCGTTCAACCTGGCTTATGTGTTTCCACCATTCCCTCTCCTTCCGCGTCTGATTGCCAGAATCAAACAGGAGAGAGCTTCGGTGATTTTGATAGCACCTGCGTGGCCACGCAGGACTTGGTGGACTCTGCCACTGAGACAGGACCTTCTCATTCAAGGTCCGTTCAAGCATCCTGATTCAAGGTCCGTTCAAGCATCCAAATCTACTTTCTCTGCAACTGACTGCTTGGAGATTGAACGCTTGATTTTATCAAAGCGGGTTTTCTCTGAGTCGGTCATAGATACCTTGATTCAGGCTCGAAAGCCTGTCACCAGGAAAATCTATGATAAGATATGGCGTAAATATCTTTTTTGGTGCGAATCCAAAGGCTACTCATGGAGTAAGATCAGGATTCCTAGGATTTTGTCCTTTCTCCAAGATGGATTGGAGAAAGGATTGTCAGCTAGTTCCTTAAAAGGACAGATATCTGCTTTGTCTATTCTATTGCACAAGTGTCTGGCAGATGTTCCAGACGTTCGGGCTTTAGTTAGAATCAAGCCTGTGTTTAAACCTGTTGCTCCGCCATGGAGTCTAAATTTAGTTCTTAAAGTTCTTCAGGGGGTTCCGTTTGAACCCATTCATTCCATAGATATTAAGCTTCTATCTTGGAAAGTTCTGTTTCTAGTTGCTATCTCTTTAGCTCGAAGAGTTTCTGAACTATCTGCATTACAATGTGATTCGCCTTATCTTGTTTTCCATGCTGATAAGGTGGTTTTGCGTACCAAACCTGGGTTCCTCCCTAACGTTGTTACTAACAGGAATATCAATCAGGAAATTGTTGTTCCTTCTCTGTGTCCTAATCCTTCTAAAAAGGAACGTTTGTTGCACAACTTGGACGTGGTTTGTGCTTTGAAGTTTTATTTGCAGGCAACCAAAGATTTTCGTCAAACATCTTCTTTGTTTGTTGTCTATTCTGGAAAGCGTAGGGGTCAAAAGGCTACGGCTACCTCTTTCCTTTTGGCTGAAAAGCATCATCCGTTTGGCTTATGAGACTGCTGGACAGCAGCCTCCTGAAAGAATTACTACTCACTCTACTTGAGCGGTGGTTTCCACATGGGCTTTTAAGAATGATGCTTCTGTTGAACAGATTTGTAAGGCTGCGACTTGGTCTTCGCTTCATACCTTTTACAAATTTTACAAATTTGATACTTTTGCTTCTTCGGAGGCTATTTTTGGGAGAGAGGTTTTGCAAGCAGTGGTGCCTTCCATTTAGGTTCATGTCTTGTGCCTCCCTTCATCCGTGTCCTAAAGCTTTGGTATTGGTATCCCACAAGTAAGGATGAAACTGAGGACTCGGTACATCTTGCAAAAGATAACTAAATTTATGCTTACCTGATAAATTTCTTTCTTTTGCGATGTACCGAGTCCACGGCCCGCCCTGTCTATTCAAGACTGATAGTATTTTTTATTGAAAACTTCAGTCACCTCTGCACCTTATAGTTTCTCCTTTTTCTACCTTGGCCTTCGGTCGAATGACTGGGGGGTGGAGTTAAGGGGGGAGCTATATAGACAGCTCTGCTGTGGGTGCTCTATTTGCCACTTCCTGTTGGGATGGATAATATCCCACAAGTAAGGATGAAACCGTGGACTCGGTACATCGCAAAAGAAAGAAATTTATCAGGTAAGCATAAATTTTGTTATTGCAAAGTGTAAGTGAGGTGTCTTGCATACGTCCTCTCACTATAAGATACCTGCCCTCTTTATCTGCCAGCACCTCTTCTTTGATAAAGTTAAGTGCATCATGTATAAGTATTGACACTCCTCTCCTTTTTTTTTGTCAGTCGTGGAGTGGTATTGTTGCGTGAAATATCTACTCCAATATTTGGGTATTTGATTATTTGTAAAGTGGGTTTCTTGCAAGAATATAATATTAGCATTTAAGTTGTGATACTGTGTAATTGCTGTTTTTCTTTTATTATCCTTATTTAACCCTCTAACATTATGTGAGATTATTCTTATTTTGGGAGTCATGTGTCTATTCCCCTCCCCTTCTCTACCTGTAGCTGATCAATATCTTCACTTACAATATTGTGAAATCCTCTGCTCTCCTGTATAACTTTTCCAGATGGAGAAACTTTCGTCTCACCTGCTCGACGGTACATAAAATACATTGAAATAAACAAAAAAATAAACATTTGTATCTTATAACATTGTTTTTCCCTATAGCATATTTGCATAGTTCTAACCATAATGTCGGGATAGTAGTTTCTTACAATATAGTTACTAACAACTTAAATTTATTGAAAGTGGGAAGTATGTGTGTGTGTGTGTGTATGTGTGTGTGTGTATATGTTGTGTGTGTATATGTGTGTGTGTATATGTGTGTGTGTATATGTGTGTGTGTATATGTGTGTGTGTGTATATGTGTGTGTGTGTGTATGTGTGTGTGTGTGTATATGTGTGTGTGTGTGTATATGTATATGTGTGTGTGTGTATATGTGTGTGTGTGTATATATGTGTGTGTGTGTATATATGTGTGTGTGTGTATATATGTGTGTGTGTGTATATATGTGTGTGTGTGTATATAATC